>NC_134103.1:87781018-88381018 GCF_000715075.1 Nicotiana tabacum
CCTCAGCCGGACTACTCAACTCATAAGCACGCCACCACTGATAGGCTGCTCCTCTAAGCTGGAATGTAGTAAAGGAAACCTCGCTCGTCTCCGCTACGCCCATAGTACGGAGAATACGATGACACTCATCCAGAAAACCTTGAGCATCATATGTAGCGAATCCGCTGAAAGTAGGTTGGTGGTACTTCTCCTACCTCTCAAGTCTAAGCTGCTCCACCTAAGAAGCTGTTGCCCCAACCTCGGGCTGAGCTGGAGATACCGGCTGCATTGGTACAACCTCTGGAACCTGGTCGACCGGCACCCACTGCTCTAGAGTACCGGCGACAGGAGTCTATGCTCATCCCCTAGCCTGAGATGTGGCAGGAACAAGTGGAATCAATCCATCCTGAGCTAAGGTGCTGAACATGCTCAGAAACTAGGCTAGATTCTCCTGGAGGGATGGTGCAGCAACAGGTATCTCAGGTGTCTGCCCTTCAGCTTGAGCTACCTGGGGCTCTTCTGTAGCAGCTCGTGCGGGTGCTCTGGCTGCACCACGTGGACGTCCTCGGCCTCTACCCCAGCTCCGGCCTCTCGCGGGGGGGCGTGGGTGCTTGGTCATCAGATCCGCTTGTGCGTGTCCTCACCATCTGTGAGAGAATAGAATGCAGAAGTTTAGAATCTTTGAATTCAATAATTTTTGCACGACAAGGAATCAAAGTAGTGAAATTTTCCTAACAGTTCCATAGCCTCCCGAAGATAAGTACAACGTCTCCGTACCGATCCATGAGACTCTACTAAATCGGTTTGTGACTCACGACACCTATGAACCTAGAGCTCTGATACCAACTTGTCACGACCCAAATTTCCCCTCCGTATAACGTCGTGACGGCACCTAGTCTCTATGACTAGGTAAGCCTAACATTTGCGGAATAATGAAATGAAAACTTAATTTTAACACCTAACCGTTCAAAAATACATAGCAAATCCCAAAACCCGAAACATCGTGAATCACAAACTACTGAAGGAAAAATCTAGTGTCTCTATACATTAGAATCTAGCAAGGAAAAAAAATACAGAAGATAATGAACATAAGAAAGAGTAGAAGGGGACTCCGAGGTCTACGGACGCGGCAGATATACCCTGAAGTTCAAAGATATCCCGGCTCGCTGATAGTGCAGCTGATAAGGTGCACCTGGATCTGCATACGAAAAACATGTGCAGAGAGTAGCATGAGTACACCACAATCGGTACCCAGTAAGTGACAAGCCTAATCTCGGTCGAGTAGTGATGAGGTCAGGTCAGGGCCCTACTGGAAAATATATAATAAAAACAATATGGAGTGTAATACCGCAATAAAATAAGGACTGAAATTTAACAACAATGAAATCATAGAAAGTAACAGCTCAGTGCACAGAAAACACAACAGGGGATCTCCCGAGATACCGTCTAGTAGTCCCAAACGTAAACGTGCAGGGGGATCTCCCGGAATACCGTTTCGTAGTCCGAAGGTAAATATGCAAGACAGGGGGATCTCCCGGAATACCGTTCCGTAGTCCCAAAGTAAATATGCAGTACAGGGGGATCTCCCGGAATACCGTTTCGTAGTTTCAAAGTAAATATGTTGTACAGAGGGATCTCCCGGAATACTATTCCGTAGTCCCAAAGTAAATATGTAGTACAGGGAGATCTCCCAGAATACCGTTCCGTAGTCCCAAAGTAAATATGCAGCGCGAACGATAGAAATACAACTACATCACAAAATTCTTACAATTTAGACTAAGTACCAGTCAGGGAAGAAGCAGGAAATTCACTAAGCATGCTGCACATAATTCACATAAACAATTAAGACACGTAGATATGTTGTATTAGACTAAACATGATAGCTACACATATTTGAATAACTCAATTAAGAATGAAAATAGATTAGTACTCATTAAAATGGTATAACTCAAAATAACAGGAAAACATGTTGCTGCTCGGTAAGAAAAATCGAGTTTTACCACAACTAGCCCGTTTACGTACACGGCGCTCACATATCACAATAGTTCCAATTCTTAAGGGGATTTTCCCCGCACAAAGTTAGGCAAGCCACTTACCTCGAACCAAGCTCAATCAATCGGTCACATAATATCCGGCTCTAAATGGCCCAAATATATCCAGAAGCAATTACATATCATAAATACTATAATAATAGACTCATCTAATTAACGAAATTAACATTTTAACGAAAATTCCGAAATTAACTCAAAAATCGCCTGTAGGACCCATGTCTTGGAATCGGGTAAAAGTCATAAAATACGAAAGCGTGTTCACTCACGAGTCTAACCATATCAAATTTACTAAAAATCCGACCACAAATCCCCTTCAAAACTCGAAATCTTTGTTGAAAAAGTTCTTCCAAAGTTTTCCCAATTTCACCCCCAAAAATCCGAAATTAAAGATTAAATTAATGATAGATTAGTGGGATATAACCATAAAGGAGTTAAGAATCGCTACCCAATCGATATATCTGAAAATCCCTTAAAATCTCGTCCAAATCCGAGCTCCCTATCTCAAGTTTTTTGGTAAAATGGCAAAACCCCCATTTTTTGGAAACTTTAACACTGCCTAGCGATTCCTTAATCGCGATCGCGAAAAACAACTTTGCTGCCCCAGAAATTACTCTGCGCGATCGTGTAAAACACCACGCGAACGCGATGCTCTGGCTCCCCTACGCACGTGATCGCGAACATCTGCATGTGTTCGCGATGAGCAAAGCGCGTGGTCTAGTTTTGGTACACTTAACCCTACGCGATCGCGACCCTGTCTCGGCGTTCGCGAAGCACCACCTCAAATCACTACGCGTTTGCATGATCATGTCCACGAATGCGAAGAACAATTCCATCCTCTGCCCAGCTAAGCCTACGCGATCGCGGATCACCCCACGCGATCGCGTATAAGTAAACCAAAACTCAGACACCAGAAAACTTCAGCAACCTCCTAAGTCCAAAAATCGATCCGTTGGGCGTCCGAAACTCATCCGAGGCCCCTGGGACCTCGAACAAACATACCAACCAATCCTAAAATACCATTCGAACTTAGTCGATCTCTCAAATCACATCAAACAACGCTAAAATCATGAATCATCCTCCAATTCAAACTTAAAGAACTTGAAACTTCAAAATTCTACAATCGATGTCGAAACCTATCAAATCACGTCCGATTGACCTTAAATTTTGCGCACAAGTCATGATCAACATTATGGACCTACTCCAACTTCCGTAATCATAAAACGACCCCGATATCAAAAATTCCACTACCGGCCCAAAACTCTAAAAATTTGACATTCGCCATTTCAAGCCTAAATGAGCTACGGACCTCCAAAATACAATCCGGATATGCACATAAACCCATAATCACCTAACGGAGCTAATAGAACCGATGTAATTCCATTCCAGAGTTGTCTTCACACAGTTCCGACTACGGTCCAAATCCTAAGGCTTAAGCTCTCATTTAGGGACTAAGTGTCCCAAAACACTCCGAAACTCAAAATCAATCATCCCGGCAAGTCACAATAGCAGAAATAGATATGGGGAAAGCAGTTAATAGGGGTTCGGGGCTCTAACTCTCAAAACGACCGACTGGATCGTTATATTTTGGCAGTAATAGAGTATGGGTATTGTGACTTATAGAGTGTTTTAATCTATGGCTTTGAGCCAAGTGGGGGAGTCTGCTATTAACGAGTTGATTACACGATTATGTGTTGTATTGGTTTTGGTTTGAGGTATACTGGTGAATCAGCTATGACTGCAGGGGTTGAGATTGAGGATGACTCGAGTAAGGGGGTTTCTAGATACAGGTTGTATTACACTCTATGGGTATATAGGAATCATGGAATGATTGAGTGGTTCTTGATGAATGATGTAGTGCGCACGGAGTATGAATTTGATAGGTGGTGTTAATGTAGAGTTACTTCTTTGAGTGTTGTTGTGCTAATGGGCACGTGTCTTTTGGCCCATTTGGGCGGTGTAATTTGGATTTGAACAAAGTAGGTGACTCTCGAGAAAGTTCCAATAGGTTCGAGGTTTATATATAGCAATTGAGAAATTCTCCGGACTTGTGTATGGATAAAATCTGAGATTTGCGTTTGGTGGTGCCTTGACTTGCGAAAATTCTGTATAACTATGGATTCTACATTTTAGTATAAGGAAGGTAAAAAGAACAATTTCAAATTTACATAAAGTATTCTCAGAGTGAGTGTTACAGTTGTGGTATTTTTGAAGGTGCTTAAGAAGAATACAGTTGCTTATGGGTTGTAGGGCGTTATGGTTCTATGCTAGGTTTGCGGGGTGAGTTGTGGCTAAAGATCGTGGCATTTTAGTAAGGAGAAGCATCAATCTGAAGACAGATTTGGAAGAAACTCACAAACGGGTAGTAGGTTGGATCAGTATGGTAATGGATATGATCGATTCTCTAGGTGCTTATAATGTGGGGGTTTTTTACAGGTGCTTTGTGGCAATGCTCTTGGGTTTTGGCGACCAGCATGGCTGGGTTGAGTTAGAGAGATTCGGTTCTGATAGCTTGGTTATGTGCAAATGGGTTTCAAAGAGTTCTCAATGGTTTTTACCACGGTTCGAGGAATATATTTCCTACCGCGAGAGGAATATGTTGCGTATTAGAATTTTCTCCGGGATGAGATCAATTGGAAGGTTTCTGAGTGATCGGGGTATGTATTCTGCTTGTGACTTAGAGTTGATTATAATATTCTTGTACTCTTCACAGGATGGCATGGTAAACGCGGTATATTGCGTGGGATTGAGATTTGCTTATGCAAGGTCACAGTTCAGTTTTGAAGGGAAGGATATAAATTCGTAGGTAGTATGGGCGGTTTCAGATGACTAGGCAAATGATATTACTAATCAGTATGGCCTGATGAGAGTATACATTTCAGAAGGGGCAATATTTTTTGATTTATGGGCACTTCGTTGGTATTACGGCACTTTCCAAGTTGATCGACTGCTGATATTCAAATTTTGCCATGTGGCACGGAAGAATTTTAGAAGTATTTCTCGTGGGATGATCGTGTATGAGAGATGTGTTAGACATTCTGACAGTGGAGTTGGGATCAGATATGGGATTCATGTGTTCTATGGATTTGGAGACTGGGAGTTCTCAAGAGCAGGTTGTCTTCATGGTTGTGGACTGTGAAGTCATGGCCGAAGCTTGCTAGACGATAGTATGTGTTATGATTCTGTCATTGTGGGCTTTCGGAGGGTTATTTATCCATGTGTGGGTGCCCAGAGTCGATTTGGGGGGCCCATTTATAGGCCCTACTAGGATGGGTATTCTACGTCGAGTCGGATTGGTTGGCTCCGTACTGCTATTATTGAGGGATGTGCCATTCGGTTGTTGTTAAGCTTATTCATGTTCTGAAATGATCTGTGAGTTATTCTTCTATGCTACGATGGGTTGCGATTCGTGGGTTATATGCACAAACGGTGTGGTTCTATTTGGGCTTTATAGCGGGATTTGAGCGAGATGATATTTGAGTATTGCGTAATTGTTTGCGCATTGGCTATGTTCTTTTCGGATTGTGGTATTGTACTATTTGCTCTCCGGGGTTACGGTAATGCACCTTGGGTACTTGATATCGAATTTCGCGTGGTTATTGATTTTGAGCATGGTGGCTGAGGTATTTCATATGGACCAGTGTTTGGACGAGGTCACGTATTGCAGCAGAGTTATGTTGAGATATGATCCCTCGTGTTAGATTCGTGTGTTTTGGTTCTACGGTGTGTGATAGGTTCTTAGCATTGCGTTGTGGTGGTACTTGTTGAGCTTACAGGACAGTTCTCCCGTCTGAATCAGCTTTCTATGATTTGAGTATATTTGGAAGGTTGATTATTGGTGCACGGATTACACGGGTTATGGCGTAAGATTGTATTGATGTGGCATGTCACTAGAGTGGTCGTGTTGGATGAGATAATATCATTGGACCTAGAATGGATACTATCGGAATTGATTACAGCATATTCTGAAGGATAATATCAAAAGTCGGCTTAGAATTTGCTATAGTTCTTGTCGAATAAGAGGGAATCCCATGACTGGTCGATCAGATGAATGGTTATGAGTTCTGCGTGTTTCTTTCATCATCGGCAGTGTATGAAGGTTTTAGAACGAGGTTTTGTTTGATATGAGGTTTATTACCGGTATTGGGTTATTTTGAGCAGCTACTGTGATTTGAAATTATCGCTATAAGTATTTCAGTTATGTGGTACATCATGTGATTACATCTTGGGTTATGGTGAAGGCTTGTTACAACTTGTTCAGACTTATACAGTGTGTAGATGCGAGATTCTGATCTTATAGAAATTTCGGATGTTGGAAATTGGATTCTAAGGTTTATGGGCTAAGTTGAATTAAGAAACTATAGTTATGCTGTGTTGTCGGGCCTATATGGGATAGGGTGACGCGATATCACCCCCGGGTATGTGCATGATAAGGTTACATGACGATTTGATGGATTTTGGAACAAATCTTGGCACGTTCGACGATGAATGTATGTTTAAGTGGGGGATGATGTAACGACCCGACCGGTCGTTTTGAGCATTTACACTTCGCTCGGTTGTTTGAGGGCATGAGTAGCTCCGTATGATGTATTTTTACTTGTGTGAATCATCGAGTTTGACTTTCAGGTTATTCGGAATCGAATTGGAAGAAAGAATTTTATTGTTGAAACTTAAGTTGGAAAAGCTGACCGGATATTCACTTATGTGTAAACAACCTCAGAATTGAATTTTGATGATTCCAATAGCTCTATATGGTGATTTTGGACTTAGAAGCGTATCCGAAAAATTTGTTGGAGGTCCGTAGTTGAATTAGGCTTGAAATGACGAAAGTTGAATTTTTGGAAAGTTTGACCTGGGAGTTGACTTTTTGATATCGGGGTCGATTCCAATTCCGGAAGTTAGAGCAGGTCTGTAATGTCGAATGTGACTTGTGTGCAAAATTTGAGGTCAATTGGACGTGATTTGATAGATTTTGGGGTCGTTTGTAGAATTTGAAAATTTTGAAGTTTCTTAGGCTTGAATCCGTGTGTAGTTTTTCGATGTTGTTGGAGGTGATTTGAAGATTCGATTAAGTTCGTATGATATTATAAGACTTGTTGGTATGTTTGGTTGAGGCCCCAGGGGGTCTCGGGTTGATTTCGGGTGGTTAACGAACTTGAAATGTGATTTGAGAACTTGCTGAGGTCTAAGAGTTGTTGGTGTCACCGCTCCTGTGGAGAGGGGACCGCAGATGCGATGCCACAGGTGCGGCAGGTTGAGCGCAGGTGCGGAAAGGGTGGAGACCAGCAGGGGTCGCAGGTGCGATGGTTTCTCCGCACATGCGATAGCGCAGATGCAGACCATGGGTCGTAGGAGCGGAGGCAACCGGAGTTAATCATTTTCGCAGGTGCGCCCAGATTTTTTGCACCAGCGGGTGCGCAGGTGCGAGCCCAGGCTCCACAGGTGCGGAAGTGCCTGGGCAGAACCTATATGAGCGGGGTCCGAGATTTTTGGCTTCATTTCATCATTTTGAGCTCGGATTTTAGAGATTTTGAGAGAGCTTTTCAAGTGGGATTCTTGAGGTAAGTTTCTTGTCTTCATTTTTCTTCAATAATTATGTTTTCCCACTGATTTCCCACTTAGATGGTGTGTTTTTGAGGTGTAAATTGAGAATTTGAGGCTATGGATTTGGAGAGTTGGTTTTGAGGATTTGAATGACCAATTGGTGTCGGATTTTGATGAATTTGGTATGGTTGGGCTCGTGAGTGAATGAGCTTTCAGATTTTGTGACTTTTGTCGGATTTCGAGATGTGGGTCCAGGGGTCGGGTTTGGGCCGATTTCGAATTTTGGCTATAATTTCATATTTTTCTTGTGGAATTAATTTCTTTAGCCTATATTGATTGTATTGAACTGCTTGTGGCTAGATTCGGGACGTTTGGAGACGTATTTGAGTTGTTTTTGGTTAGTTTTGAGCCGTTCGGAGGTCGGAAAGCGCGCGATGGCATCTTTGGAGCATCGCTTGGCTTGCTCAGCATTGGTATTGGCTTGTTCGAGGTGAGTAACACTTCTAATCTTGGAGATGAGGGTATGAACTCTGAATACATGTATTATGTGAATTGTTGGGAGGTGACGCACAAGCTAGGTGATGGGCGTGTGGGCGTGCATTATGGAAATTGTGACATAATTATTTCCGTGGAATTTTATAATAAACTAATCTTGGCATTTTCCTCGTATTGTCATATGTTAAATAAATTTGAGCTGAGAATCATATTAAAAATCATGTTGAGGCTATGTGTCAGTACTATTGGGACCCAAAGAAGTCATATTGCTGTGAATTATTTATTTTAAATTAAAAATTTATACTCAGTCATATTCATGTCATTACATATCATATCTCAGTCTCTGTTATTATTTATTGATACATCATATCATTATTTTTGGTCTATTTTCATGACATTGTGAACCCATGAGAGAGAGACTCGAGAGATTGATGACTAGGTGAGACCGAGGGCCTGATTATGAGGATTATTATGTGGATCGAGGATGTCCGCCTGCAGCAGGCCTTATAGGATTTATTATATCACGTGAGTTGTCCGTGCGGATCCAGATATTATTATAGCACGTGAGTTGGTGCGGATCCAGATATTATTATAGCATGTGAGTTGTTCGTACATCACGTGAGTTGTCCGTGCAGATTATAGCTCTTGGGCTTAAGGAGCCCCTCCGGAGTCTGAACACCCCAAGTGAGCGCAGGTACCTACTGAGTGCGAGTGCCGAGTGATTGGGAGGACTGAGTGACTGTGAGGACTGAGTGACTGGGAGGACTGAGTGAAATGATACTCTGAGAGTATGCATATGAATTTATCACTGAGTTGCATCGCATTGACATGCACACATGACATACAGGCATATAGATATATTTTTTCTCATGTTGTACAGTATCACATCATTCATAATTTTCTCACACATATTGACAGATTGGCATAGTGATACATTTGTTTTTACATTGGTTATGTGGAAAGAAAATGAAACATCTCATTATTATTGAAAGGATTTCGGAAAATTATTGTTTTCAAACTTACTCATATTTTTGGCAACTTCGGTAAACGATTTTGGGTTTCACCGATGTACTTGAAAGGATGAACTATTTTTGAAAATCATGATTTAGCTGAGCATTTTACCTCTGAATTACTTCTTGTATTATTTGTTTTACGTTGTTATGGACTGTGGTGGACTATTAGTTTTGGACCCGACCTTAGTAAAAGTTTGTCATTGCTTTCAACCTAAAGTTAGGTTTGTTACTTACTCAGTACATGAGGTCAGTTGTACTGATACTACACTTCTGCACATTACGTGCAAATGTTGGCTGATGTTGTTGCTGTACTCGATGGTTGCCGGATTTGAAGATGTACATACGTTCCTATTGTAGCTGCCTCTTGTTCATGGTAGCCTTATATTCATAAAACTCTGTTTATGTACTTTTCAAACAGATGATGTATTTATTTCATACCAGCTTTGTATACTCTATTCTTAGAAGCTCATGATTTGTACTACCAGTTCTTGGGGAATGTATAAGATTGAGATTTTTCTTTACTTAAACTGCTTTAATAATTGTTAATGGAATTGGATAGTTAATAATTGGCTTACCTAGCGGGGTGGGTTAGGTGCCATCACAACTAGTTGGATTTTGAGTCGTGATATTTAGCAAATGAACTAAAAAACTTAAGCATGTTTAGTCTGAAGTTTTAGCAAATAAACTAAATAACTTCATCATGCATTAACAAAAACTCATTAGAAAATTACATACTGCAAGACAAGAACTTAAGCATGTTTAGTGTAAAATTTTAGCAAATGAACTAAAAATCTTAAGCATGTTTAGTATAAAATTTTAGCAAATGAACTAAAAAACTTAAGCATGTTTAGTCTGAAGTTTTAGCATATGAACTAAATAACTTAAGCATATTTAATCTAAAGTTTTAGCAAATGAACTAAAAAACTTAAGCATGTTTAATATGAAATTTTAGCAAATGAACTAAAAAACTTAAGCATGTTTAGTATGAAGTTTTAGCAAATGAACAAAAAAACTTAAGCATATTTAGTCTGAAATTTTAGCAAATGAACTAAAAAACTTAAACATATTTAGTATGAAGTTTTAGCAAATGAACTAAAAAACTTAAGCATATTTAGTCTGAAGTTTTAGCAATTGAACTAAATAACTTAAGCATATTTAGTCTGAAGTTTTAGCAAATGAACTAAATAACTTCAGCATGTTTAGACTAAAATTTCGGATAAAACTCATGACAAAACTGTAGACTGCAGGATAAATAATTTTAGCATGCATTAGCATGAAGTTTTAGCTTCAATATGAAACAACTTCATGCTATATTAGCATGAAGTTTTAGCTTCAACATGAAACAACTTCATGCTACATTAACATGAAGTTTTAGTTTCAAGGTGAAACAACTTCATGCAAGTGTGATTCTAAAGATGAATCTGGACAAGTTTCTTATTTTTTGATAAAGCTGCTCAGAGGAGAGGAGGAGATATGTTTTCACGGATGAGGTTGCAGATCACGTGATTAATGCGTGATGCAGGTTTTATATCTTTTGTCAGAGGTGTAATAGTCATATTATTACGGATTTTTTATCAGCTGACTATCAAATCAATAATTTTTAAAAATAGGATAAAGGTTATAAGATGTCACAAATATAGGGTACGGCTGCAAATCCCCGATATATATTGTTTAGTTATTAGCACCATTTTGGTCGGCAAATTTTCTTAGTTTTCCTCGTTGGTCCACGCAGAAGTACTCATGCTTTCTCACTTTATTCATTATAAAAACGTCGATCCATGTAATATAAGCTGCAGCCATATATCATAAGATAGTCTTAAAATAACTATTTTACAAAATATTGACCTCTTCACCGTATATATCTAACAATTGTTTTATTTAAACACTGATTCAATAGATAAATATTAACATTCACAGATTAACATCACTATCAAATTCTAATCTTGTTTTATTTAAACTCTTTTTCAACCTTCTCCAACTTATTCTTCATGCCCACCAACCCACCCTCACCCACCCCACCCCCAAACCACACAACACCCTCCTCCAAACCACACCCCACCCATCCCGACCTCGCCCACCACCCACCATAAATAAGAACTATTATTAAGAGTATTTTCTTTTCATGTTGTAGATAGAGTATTTTTTTTTTATTTCAACAAAATTAGTATATTCTTTTCATGATGTAGTAAAAATATTTTCTTTCATTTTAACAAAACGAGCACTTTTTTCATGATGTAGAAAAAAAATATTTTCTTTCATTTCAACAAAATGAGTATTTTCTTTTCATGATGTAGAAAAAATATTTTCTTTCATTTCAACAAAATGAGTACTTTTTTTCATGACGTAGAAAAAAGTATTTTCTTTCATTTCAACAAAACGAGTACTTTCTTTTCATGATGTAGAAAAAATATTTTTTTCATTTCAACAAACTAAATATTTTCTTTTCCTGAAATAGAAAAGGTATTTTTTTTCAAAAAATGAGTACTTTCTTTTCTTGATGTAGAAAAAATATTTTCTTTTATAATGTAGAAAAAGTATTTTTCTTTCATTTCAACAAACTAAGTATTTTCTTTTCCTGAAATAGAAAAAGTATTTTTTTTCAAAAAATGAGCACTTTCTTTTCATGATGTAGAAAAAATAATTTCTTTCATTTCAACAAAACAAGTACTTTCTTTCATTTCAATAAACTAAGTATTTTATTTTCCTGAAATAGAAAAAGTATTTGTTTTTTCAAAAAATGAGTACTTTCTATTCATGACGTAGAAAAAATAATTTCTTTCATTTCAACAAACTTTTTTTTTATGATGTAAAAAAGTATTTTCTTTCAATTCAACAAACTAAGTATTTTATTTTCCCGAAATAGAAAAAGTATTTTTTTTTTTCAAAAAATGAATACTTTCTTTCCATGATAGAGTAAAAGTAATTTCTTACATTTCAACAAAACGAGTACTTTCTTTTCATGATGTAGAAAAAGTAATTTTTTTCATTTCAACAAAACAAGTACGTTCTTTTCATGATGTAGAAAAAGTAATTTCTTTCATTTCAACAAAATGAGTACTTTGTTTTTATGATGTAGAAAAAGTAGTTTCTTTCATTTTAACAAACTAAGTATTTTCTTTTCCAGAAATAGAAAAAAAATATTTTTCCAACAAAGCGAGTACTTTCTTTTCATGATGTAAAAAAAAAATATTTTCTTTCATTTCAACAAAAAAAGTACTTTCTTTTCATGTTGTAGAAAAAGTATTTTCTTTCATTTCAACAAACTAAGTATTTTCTTTCCTAATGTAGAAAAATATTTTCTTTCCTGATGTAAAAAAAATATTTTTTTTCAGTTTAACAAAACGAGTACTTTCTTTTCATGATGTAAAAAATATATTTTCTCATTTTAACAAACTGAGTATTTTCTTTTCATGATATAGAAAAAGTATTTTCTTTTATTCAACAAAATGAGTAATTTCATTGTAGAAAAGATACTTTCTTTTTCAACAAAATAAAATATTTTCTTTTTAGTTATCAAGCTCAAACTTTAACGTTGTTCTTGTGTGAAAAAGTAAAGTAGCACATTATTTCCTTTGGGTTGTGTGAATTTTGAAAAGAATAATTAAATTCTTGAAGAAAATAGAGTCCGGGGTGGAGGAGGGGGAGGGGGAGGGGGGAAGGAATACAGGAAACATGAGGATTTTGGGGAAGGTGGGTTGAGGAGAGTAGCATAAAAAATTATTTTCCAAAAAATATTTTATACTCTTTAACCAAACACTAGAAAATATTTTTCGGAAAAAGTTTTCCACTCTCCAACCAAACAAGGAAAAATAAGTGATAAAATCATTCATTTTTCAGGAAAATATTTTGTAGAAAAATATTTTTCTTCATATCAAACACACCCTAGATAGTCACTTTTAAGCATGTTGTTTAAAATATATCCATAGTTTACAATGTATTTAACCATTAGCCAATTTCGCTCAAACTTCATGACACGAAATCCTAGAGTTTAAATCTCAAAGTTCAAACTTCAGGACATCGTATCCTAAAGTTAGAAAATTGGTCTAGAAGTTCGAATCTTATGTTCTGAATTTTAAATTAGTAGTTCCGAAATTCAGGACTATTAGCAGCTCAAAAATTCATGACAGTAAGTCTTGTATTTCCAAATTCAGGAGAATAAATTGGCTAAATTTTAAATATATTATAAATTATGAATATATTTTAAATAGCGGGCTTAAAAGTGACTTTTGGTGGACTTAGCCCACTTGTCATCAAATAAAAGCAAACTTAAAGTAGTAGTAGTAGACAGTAGTATTTTAATTTTTTAAGAATGAGACTCTCCAGAGTCGTAATATTTGAATTGTAGAAAGAGTCAAAGACAAATTAATAAAACTCTCTGGTTAAAATTAGACTCACTCAAAAATTCTCGTACCCAAGAATAAAGAAAGGTCAAAACCTAATCTTGGAACACTTGCTTACTCTCTGACAAAAGGAAATTAAAATAGCAGCCAATGAAATCGCAAAGCTTTACTTCCAAGATTATGTGACCTTTGTTCCATCAATTTAAGGAAGTCATATATCTCCATCAAAGTCTCCCTTTCTTAATTTTTCAAAAGGATACTGCTAAATGCCAATCTTTTGATGTCTAAGAATGGCTGGAAAAAGATAAAAATGCTACTCTCTCAATTTATTTTGTTTGCCATAATTTGACTTACAGAAAGTCTAATATAAAAAATTAAAATTAAAATTAAAATTTTTGGTCTTAAATATGCCATAATTTTTGTATGGTAATAAAACTTTTGAAACCTTATGGTTCTAAACATGACATAACGTTTGTGTGACTATAAATGTTTATAATTAATAATAAAATATTAAAATATATTATATTTTAAATTACTCACTCCGTTCACTTTTACTTATCATGTTTCGCTTTTCGAGAGTCAAACTATATAATCTTTAACCAATGTTTTAACATGTATATTTTCACCATATTGATATGAGACGAATATTAAGAAAATCTAATCTAATTTAACTTCAAAGATTAGTCAAATTGACCATCGAAAAGTAAAATGTGGCAAGTAAAAATGAATGAAGGGAGTAATAAGGAAATAATGTCAAACAACAAATTGGAATGAAGGGAGTATTTGTCCTCTCATTGTAAAATGGCTCCAAAAGTCGGTCTTTATGTTCCACTTTAGTTTTCATTTGAAAGCAATAATTAATTGTATCAACAAGTAATTATTTTTACCTTCCCAACAATAATACATTTGCCACAATTTCTCAAAGTTAGCGCATGAAGTTCGAGATGAGCAAATTAGCCAGACCTTGAACGATTTTCTTGAAATTTGGCTATTAAAAAAATCACATGTTACAATTTCTTCAAGCAAGTTAGAGAAGGAAAAAGGAAGAAATTACATCAACTAAATGATTTGCTAATCTCACGTTAAGTTAGGAATTCAATCTCACCAAACTCCCAAAAAAGAAGAAAAAAAAGGCCATCTTTGAACTACAAACCAACACAATTTCTCGAGGTAGTAACCCCACCATCTACCACAAGATTATGACCACTTACATATCTTGATTCATCACTTGCTAAATATAGAGCAGCCTCAGCAATATCTTTAGCCCTTAAAGTTGTACCTTTTAAATCTGCCAAATTTCTCACAAACTCTTCAGTTTTCTCTACTTCTTTCTCACTAGGCACCCCAAAATTCATCCCATTTATTTCCCCTTCATCTCCATCTTCATCACAATGGTTCCATGCATTAATCAACATTGATGTTGCAACCCCAAATGGTGATATACAATTAACCCTAATCCCATAACGTCCCAACTCGCACGCTGCATTCTTCGTTAGCCCTACAATCGCGTGCTTAGACGCCGTATAAGCATGTGGCCCGAGCCCTCCCAGGACTCCGGCCACACTAGACGTGGAAATGATGCAACCGCAGCCTTGTGGTATCATTACACGGGCCGCGTACTTCATTCCCAAAGCAGCTCCTCTTACATTAACGGACATAACACGGTCGAATTCGTCAGGGTCAAAATTAACTATGCTTTTTTTGTGATTCGATTGACTTCCTAGGACTCCGGCATTGTTGAACATAATGTCGAGATGTCCATATTTGGAAATTGTTGAGTCAATTAAATTCTTGATTTCTTCTTCAGATGTAACATCACAATGAATGTAAGTAACTGAGGGAGCTAACAAATTTGATAGAGTATTGCCAAGATTGTCTTCTATGTCCGCAATTACAACTTTAGCCCCATGTCTTGCAAAGAGTCTCACTATTGCCTCTCCTATCCCTCTAGCTCCACCTGTTACAATCGCAACCTTTCCTTCTAACCTGTACAATTAATTACATAATAAAGTTGATTTAGGAATCTCAGGTAGTAGTCCAATGACATTCATAATTTAAAGATTTTTTATCTGAATACAATATATATCGGAGTGAAACCTACTTCTGAAAAGTCTTAAATGAGAGAATATAGAAAATTTTGTCATCATAGAAATATGTAGCGTTACTAGATGACAAATGTGCCAATTTCATGTATAGGATACAAATTGATTCTCTCGCGTTCACATTTTTCAAAATAAAGCTTTTAGTTTTGGCACTTCAATAAAGTTGTCGACAACCCTAGCTGCTTCTTGACTACTAAGACAATGTCTAAAGCCGGGAGAGAAATCGTTAGGAGAAAAGTTTTCTTTATTTCTTTTCCTTCTCTTTCTTGTTTTAACCTCAAAAGAGCTACAAAAGTTGAAAATACAAACAAGGTGTTTACAGCTTTTCATGCATCAACTCATCTAGCTTTTATATTACTCCCCTCTGTCTCATTTTGTGTGATGCAGCATGAAGTTTTAAACAAGACATAAATATTTGTGTGTTATAAATCATTTCAATAAAAATAAAAGTTAAATTATTTTTAAATATAAAAATATATATCTTATATTTTTGGACAGACTAAAAATGAATGAATTATTAAAGTATATCACATAAATTAATTAGGACAAAAGAAGTACCTTGTAGTGAAGCTTGGAGAAGTAATGTCCTTGCCTATTGAATGAACTCTTGCAAATGTTTTCTCAGGCATCACTTGAGCAGGCATGATTACTCTTCAAGAAATAGAAAAGAGAAGGACAAAGGATACAACAGGGAGGTATAAAGAGTAAGAAAAATAGAGAATAATAGTAGTATGAGAGTAGGTGGATTATACTATAAGAAGATGGGAAATTTATAGGGGAAGAATAGAGAGAGAGAGAGAGAGTAGTACAGTGGGGAGGTGTGGGATTCTATAATTGAGGGCAACTTAATTAATTTCTTGGCAATTTCGTTCTAACCTTAACCAATATAATGTTTGTCTCTCACTGCTAAAACACAGCTATAAATTTTTCACTTTACCAGTTTCCATCATGCGGTCATGTTCTAATTGGACTCTTTTCATGTATTAAAACTACACACCAATTCCTTGGAAAATTCAGATACACACACACACACATATATATATATATATATATATATATATATATATATATATACACACACACACTTAGTTTATGCGCACGAAGACCGTGTAGAAAATATTTACGTAATCAGGTTATTTAAAAATTATTTAGTTTATGCATAAACTGAAAATTCAAAGAAAAGGTAAAATCATTCTATTTTCCATAGTTAAGGGGTACTTTTGGCCCTTTTCCCTTTTATATGTGTAGCATTCTCCGTTATTCTTTTTCAGATTTTATATATATTAGATAGAGACAAGTGAGGCTTGCTCAATTAGTAAAAATATCTCCACCTACGGACATGGGTGGCTCAATAAGTTTGGTGGCCTAAAGCCAAACTTGAATGAGAGGCCTTCAATTTTTTAAAAATTAATATATAATTTTATTTAAAGTCTATTTTTAACATTTTGATATGTAGTTGTAAATAATTTTCTAAAATCTACACATTTTCAATTGAGGAAAAATAAAAAGAGAAAACAATAATGTTCATGTCAATCCTATTTCCCAATTTATTCACACCTAAAATATTTAGGGGAAGATTCACATTACCAGTTTTTTCGTGAAACAGTAAATCTATGATGATTTAAAATGTAATCATTTTTTAATTTATAAAAAACCTTTCTACAAAAAGTACTTCATACAAATTTGACTAAGTACTCTATTTTGGATAAAATTTGGGGCCCAAAAAGGGGAGACCTAAAGTAAATGCTTTAGTTGCTTCACTATGCCTCTTGTGTAGGCGGATCCTCCTATACTCAATATGTAGGATACTTCTCAACGCTCTTGTCCCACTTGACATACTAGCCCGGCCTCCGAAATTCATGCTGCAACATGGAACCTTCAGCAATTCAACTACTTCGTACCCCTATCAGCCGGCCCTGCCCACAATTGTTAGGTTCTGGGTTCGGGTCACGTCGAAGGAGAGTGTGGAGATCCTCATAATTTGGGAGGGTTTAAAAAAAAATATATGCTCACGTCATATATTCGTTTGAAAAATTGCATGAACGCTTAAACTAAACTTTTACATTTAGGTATTGTTTTGGTTTAGAGACAAGACTAATATTAATACTACATAAATTTTAATACAGTGAGTATTAAACTATCAATGCATGAATTAGTAATGCAAAAATTATATATATATTTAGGGTGTGTTTGGTATGAAGGAAAATATTTTTTAATTTTTTCATGTTTGGTTGAATCTAACTCATTTTTTTTCAATTGGAGAAAAATATTTTCCCTATCAAGAGAAGAGAAAATATTTTTCAAAACTCTTTTTCAATCTTTTCCACGTTATTCCTAATCTCTACCAACCCCGACTAATGTACCCCCATACTCCCACCCACCCTTTACCCCTACCCCCATCCCACCCCACCCCACTCTACCCTCGACCCTCCACCACCCACTCTTAATAGAAATATTATTAAAAGTACTTTCTTCTCATGTTGTGACCTTCCATTCACCAAACAAACATGAGAAAATAAGTGATAACACCATTCATTTTCACTACTAGAAATTCGACAACCGACCACGGGTCAAAAAATCGACCAAAAAACTGACCAAAGTTGGTCGATTTTTTAAAATATTTTATTTTTAATTTTTTTTTTACGAAACCGACCAATGTTGGTCGGTTTTCTTTAACGCAAAAATGCGAAAAAATATTTTTGAGTCCCGCGAAATTTATTTTTCAAGAAACCGACCAACTTTGGTCGGTTTTTCATTTAAAATAAATTAATATTAATATTAAAAATCCGATCGAAGTCGGTCGGTTAATTCGGCCGGTCATTTTAAAAAACTGACCGAATTCGGTCGGTAATTTTATTTTTTAATAAAACCGACCAACTTTGGTCGGTTATTTTCGTGCGAAAATACAATTAAAGAGTATAAATGAAATAAAAGACACTCTTAAAACAAAATGCACCAATAGTCTAGTGGCAGAATAGTATCCTGCCACAGTACATATCCCGGTTTGATTTTCAGATGGTGCATTTTTTAATTACATAAACCGACCAATTTTGGTCGGTTTTTTTGGCAATTATTTTTTTAATTTAATTGACCGACCAAAGTTGGTCGGTAATTTCCGATCAACTTTGGTCGGTATGCCTTTCCGACCTTCAAAATACGGACCGCACGTTAATGGTCGCGTTTTGGACGGTTATTGGTCATCACCGACCAACTTTGGTCGGGTTTTTTGGACGATTTTTACCGAATTTCTAATAGTGTTTCCAAAAAAATATTTTTTAGGAAAATATTTTCCTTTCGTACCAAACACACTCCTAACCTTTGCTACTTTTGAGTAGTCTTTACTCTTTAGAGCAAGCCAAAAGGCATTCCAACTGTATGATCAACTCCAATCTTATATATCTATATTATATTACAGGTTTGATGATTTTTGCATGGCAAAAGGATAGAGGAAATTAACGAGCAAACCAAAGTGGAGCAAGGGGAAGGGTAAGATTTACTTGGAATTGGAAGTTATATTTTGAAAAAACTAAAAAAACATATTTTTATTTGGTTGAAAAATAATCTTCGCAAATAATTGAAAGCATTTTCCAAAACAAATATTTTCAAAATTTTAGAAGCATGCGCCACCTTTTATTTATTTGCTATATATATAGACAAAAATATTAGTCAAACTTTTCAAAACCAAAGGAAACCTAGAGGAAAGTGAAACCAGGAAGGTAGAATAGAATTAAATATGTTTTTTTGGTTCTCATTGGTTGTTCGGTATCCGCATCACAATATTGAGACTCGACTAAATTCGAATTCGCTCCGAAAAATCTCATATTGGGAGTAAAGCATTCTCTTATAAAGACGATTTCATACCCAAGACTCGAACTCGAAATATTTGATTAAGGATAAAAGAGTATTTATCAATTCCATTATAACCTTGTTGGTAAAATTAAATATGTTGGTACGACGTGCTGTTGATCTGATCCTTGAATAGGCGTTCAACTATGTGCAAAATATAACATAACCAAATGGTGTTCGTTTTCTGTGCCAGCAAATTTTACAAGCTGGATCCTGGATATCTATAAAGCATTTTTATTTTTAGGGATTTTGGGAAGATCTTTTTAGAAACAATTACTTTATTTTAATTAGTAGATATCTCAATCCTAGTAGGATATAGTTAATCTTCCAATGAGTACGGATTAAAATATCCAAGAAATATGGACCAATTAAAAGAAGCAAAATGTTGTAGAATGGCTTGTCACAACTCAGAAGTTCATGCTATCATGTGCCTCTGAAGTGTCAACTAGAACATGATGTCCATTTTCTGCCTTCTTTTAATTTTAAACTACAAATTGATTCCTAACGATATCAACTTCTATTATATTAACTCGCCGTGGATCCTTATTTTTAAATTTCTATTATTGCATCCATTGTATATTTGAAATTGTGTGTTATATATCATTCAAAAATTTTATCAATGTCGAATTATTGAGTTCTCGGATTGATTAAAGCATAACAAGGATTCATTCGCTTCCAATTATAATACAACGGCCATAAGATGAAAAGAAGAAAAAAAAGCGTACTTTTACAATTTTTACTAACTTCCTTCATATAGTTTAAAATTAATAGAATCCATATTATCCTTTCTACGTTCAAAGCATTACACATTCCCACCTTATTGGATGGTTAAGTACCAAAATAACACTTCGTTACATCCATTTCGGTTAAGTACCAATACTGATCAGTATTACTTCTCTTTATTGGTCATAAGTATTTCTTAGTGAAATATGAAGTTTTGCATTAGTCAAAGCAATTAGCTGTAAAACATTTGTCGTTCACCTTCTTGTTCATTTTCCTAGGTTACGACTAGATTTATTACGAGTCCTCCATTTGCTTTATTCCAGCTGTATAAACTTACTCTCGATCCAACTTAGGGTCAAATTAAAGTCACAATTTTTTGATATATTAATTAGTGGAGCGTGCATGAGCCGGAAGGGCCTGCAAATCTACTTCAAAGCATACAGAACAGAGCTAGAGTTTTAGTTACGAGCCTAACCGAGTTTAATAGTTAAAAGTTTTATATTTATATTAAGAATTTAACGTGATATGTACAGATAATATATATTCAGTAAATTTCTTTTTCTAGAATTCAGTACTCATAAGCTCAAAATTCTAGATCTATTTCTAAGTACTTATGGATTGAAATTAGTTTTCAACGACACCTCTAATTTCGAACCAATATTACACATGTTTTTTAAAATTCAACTTCTAACTCATTAACATGCGTAACTTCGTCCGTATGCGGCCCTCACCATCAATCATGTTAGTTGGCTCACCAAAATTTCATTTAAACTCTATAGGCAGTTTTTAAAAAAATACTGTAACATTTAGCCATCTTGAAAGTAATGGTGGAGCTAGAATTTATACGAGGGGATTCAAAAAGTTAATACACTATCATATTCAGCATTTGAGCATAAACTTACAGTAATTTTTGGACCCTCTTTGTCATTTCACTAGACTTTTTTGTTATATCAAGCAGATTAAATAATTTATATATAATCAAAAATATTTTTTTATCCCATTTACATAGTAGTATAACTTTTCTTCGAAAGAGATTCGATATTATCCCCTTTTCTCCACTTAGCTTAGCCACTACTTATAAGATTGCGGTTGCTCTTTTGCGAGGAGGTCAATTCAAAATTTAAACTTAATGTATTTGACCTTTTTATATAAAATTTTTAATATTGAATTTATTATATTTTTTAATATTATAAGTCCAAATTTATCATTTGTTGAAATATTAAATTAAGATGAATTCGATACCGAAAAGTAGGGGTGTACAAAGAAAACCGATAAAACGCACCAAACCGATAATCCGAGTCAAACCGGAAAAAAAAACCCGATGTGGTTTGGTTTGATTTAGTATTGGAAAATAAAATCCGACCATAATTGGTTTGGTTTGGTTTTAACTAAAAAAAGTCAAACCAAACCAAACCAACTCGATAGTACATTTATAGAATTTTTAAAAATATTTTATACATATAAATATTTATTATAATATAATTTATAAATATTTCTTAAACTTTTTCACACTTTTATCTTTTAACGTATTATTTCAAGTTTAGACTTAACATTATTAAATGGTAAATAAATTTTATAGCCCATAAATGTAGTTGTAACGACCCGACCAGTCGTTTTGAGCATTTACGTTCCTTTCAACTATTTGAAGTCTTGAATAACTTCCTATGAGGTATTATGACTTGTGTGAAATGTCGATTTTGGTTTTAAGGTATTTCGGAGTTAGCTTGAAAGAATGAATTTTCATGTTGGAAGCTTAAGTTGAAATAGTTGACCGGATATTGAATTATGTGTAAACGACCTCAAAATTTAATTCTGATGATTCTAATAGCTCTGTATGGTAATTTTGGACTTAGGAACGTGTCCGAAAAATTATTTGGAGGTCCGTAGTGGAATTAGGCTTGAAATGCCGAAAGTTTAATTTTGGAAAGTTTGACCGGGGGTTGACTTTTTGATACCGATGTCGGAATTAGAAAATTTGAGTATCTCCGTTATGTCATTTATGACTTGTGCACAAAATTTGAGGTAAATCGGACGTGATTTGATATGTTCCGGAGTCGTTTGTAGAAAATAGAAATTTCAAAGTTCATTAGGCTTGAATTGGGGTGTAATTCATGATTTTAGCGTTGTTTGAGGTAATTTGAGGGTTCGATTAAGTCCGTATGATGTTTTAGGACTTGTTGATATATTTGGTTGAGGTCGCGAGGGGCTCGGGTGAGTTTTGGATGGTTAACGGATCAAAAAATTGGACTTGAACAGCTGCTAGAATTTTCTGATATTTGAAGATGTTTTCCTTCTACGCGATCGTGTGAATGCGCCTGCGATCACGTAGGCTTAGTTGGTCAGTGGGGGTTTTTATTCTACCCGATCGTGTGGGGATATCTGCGATCGCGTAGGGTTAATATGAGGCAGTGGCATTTTATATTTCGCGATTGCGTGAAGCGGGACGCGATCGTGTAGCTCTGGGATTTTGTGACTCGCGAACGCGTGAAGAAGGTCGCGTTCGCGTAGAGTAAGTGGAGAGGAAATAGAAGTCATGCGTTTTGTGCTTCGCGATCGCGTGGACGAGTCCGCGACCGCGTAGGTCTGTGATGTTGTGCTTCGCGATCGCGTGGGAAAGTCCGCGATCGCGTAGAGTAAAATCTGGGCGATGAAAAATTGTTCTTCGCGATCGAGTGGGAATGTTCGCGATCGCGTAGAGCAAATGTCTGGGCAGAGTGTTTAAGTTCTGAAACGAAGTCCCATTTTCAGTTTTTGACGGATTTGAGCTCGGGAAGAGGCGATTTACGTGAGTTTTTCAAGGAAAACAACGGGTAAGTATTCTTAATTCAATATTGGTTAAATTACCCGAATCTATGATTGTTTTTATCATTTAATTGGTGAATTAAGTTGGAAAAGTTTGAAAACCCTCTTAGTTTAAATTGAAGATTTGAGGGTCGAGTTGGGGTCGGATTTTGATAAAATTAGTATGGTTAGACTCGTGGTTGAATGGGCTTCCGGAGTTTGTAACTTTTGTCGAGTTCCGAGATGTGGGCCCCACATGCAATTTTTGAGCTAAAATTCGGATTTTTATGAAAAATTAGTATTTTCTTATGGAATTAATTCTAATAAATTTTATTGACTGAAACGAATTATTTGTGACTAGATTCGAGGCATTCGGAGGACGATTTGTGAGGCAAAGGCATAGCAGAGTAAAGAATTTCACGTTCTGAAGTAAGTAACAGTTTTAAATCTGGTCCTGAGGATATGAAACCCCAGAATTTTATGTCGTGTGATTATTTTGGAGGTGACGCACATGCTAGGTGATGGACGTGTGAGCGTGTACCGAGGAAATTGTGACTTGGTCTGTCCCGTGAAACTGTAAAGTTGAATAATTTATTGTTAGCTATATGATATCTATGTGTTGAAAAAATTTGACTATAAATCATGTTAGAAATCATGCTTAGGCTATGTGATAGTACTGTTGGGACCCACTGAGGTCGCGTACTTGTTGAATTATTTGCTAATTGTTGTCTTATACTCAGTCATAATTTTTCTTGCGTATTATACCTGAGTCTTTTCTGGATATTTGTTGATACACTATGTTATCTTTGTTTGGGCTGATCTTTGTGATTTCTGAGAGCCCGGGAGACTAGAGAGGTTGAGGACTGAATAAGGCCGAGGGCATATCGGTGAGGTAAGGATATTATGGCACGTGAGTTGTCCGTGCAGGATATTATAGCACGTGAGTTATCCGTGCAACACATGAGTTGTCCGTGCAAATTATGACGCTTGGGCTGTAGGAGCCCCTCTGGAGTCTGTACACCCCCAGTGAGTGCGGGTACCCATTGATTGTGAGTGCTGAGGGCTGAGAGCCGAGTGATGAGTTGAGTGACTATTGCCTGAGAG
Organism: Nicotiana tabacum; assembly: GCF_000715075.1. NCBI lineage: Eukaryota > Viridiplantae > Streptophyta > Magnoliopsida > Solanales > Solanaceae > Nicotiana > Nicotiana tabacum. Next base: position 87,804,994 of record NC_134103.1, read on the forward strand.
GTTGTACTTGCTTTGCATTTGTTATTGCACTTGGTTGCTATATGTCATTGTTGTAAAATCTCTGAAAGATTTTATATCCGGATTACATGAACTTGAATTGTATAAAATTGATTTGACTTAAACTGCCAGATTTGAAAGCATGTCTATTTGTTGCGGGAATTACTGAAAGTGAACTATAACTGTGTAGCTCGTCATTATCTTCAGTTCCTTAGTTATTATCGTTACTTGCTGAGTTAGTTGTACTCATACTACACCCTACACTTTGTGTCCAGATTCAGGTATTTTCGGACATAGCGGGTATTGATCCTTTCGCGCGGTTGATTTTCAGGAGATTTTGAGGTAGCTGCCGTATTTCGCGGACCTTGTTTATCCTTCTTTATCTCCTTGTTTACTGTTTTTGGTCTCAGACTATTATAGACTTTAAGAAAATATGAAAATTATGGAATGATTAAGTTGTTAATTTGAAGGATGTAGTGCGCACGAAGTATGAATTCGATTGGTCGTGTTAAGGTAGGGTTACTTCTTTGAGTGTTGATCGTGCTAAAGGAGCACATATCTTTTGGCCCGTTTGGGATGGAGTAAATTAGATTTGAGCAGAGTGGATGACTCTCGAGAGGGTTTTAATGGATTCAAAATGTATATGTGAAAATTGAAATTTTTTTCGAATTTGTATATCACTAGAATCGGTTACTTACATTGGATGGTATCGGGACGTGCAATAATTCTGTTTGACTATAGATTCTACATTTTAGTATAAGAAAGGAAAGAGGAACAATTTTAAATTTGCATAAGATATTTTCAGAGTGAGTGTTACAATTGTGGTATTTATGGAGGTGTTTAAGAAGAATACAGTGGCTTATGGGCCTTAGGGCGGTGTAGTTTTATGTTAGGAAGTCTTGTAGTGAGCTTTGGGTAAAGTAGTGGTGTTGTGACAAGGAGAAATGGCAACTTAAGGATAATCCAGAAGAAACTCAGAGAAAATAGGACAAATGGGTAACATGCTGGATCAATATGGTAATGATATGCTCGGTTCTTTTAGTTCTTATGATAAGGTGAGGCTTTACGGGTGTTTTGTGGTAATACTCTCGGATTTGGCAACTTGTGTGGCTTGGTGGAGTTATAGGGATTTAGTTCTGATAGCTTGGTTATATGCAAATGGATTTTAAAGTGTTCTTAATGGTTTCTACCATGGGTTGAACCAAATATATTCTAGCGGTGTAGGGAACGTGTTTTATATTATGAATTCCTCCTGGAAGGAAGCAAGATGAAGGTTACTGAATGACCGGGTATGTAATTTGCTAGTTACCCAAAGTTGATAATGAGATTCTCGTGCTTTTCATATGATGACATGATAGATGTGGTGTGTGGCGCGGGATTAAGATTTACATGTACAAGGTGTCAGTTCATTCTTGAAAGGAAGATCACGAATTTTGGATAGAATGGTCAATTTCAGATAATTAGATGAATGTTATAATTGCTCGGTAATCCCTGAGAAGGGTGCACATTTCAAAAGGCACATTGTATTTTGACTTACGAATGTCTATTGGTATTGCAGTACTCACCTAGTTGATAGACTGCTGATATTCAAATTATTGCTATGTGGCACAGAAGAATTATAAAAGTATTCCTTATGGGAAGATCGTGAATGGAAGATGTGTTAGTCATTCTAGTGCTGGAGTTGAGATCAGTTACGGTGATTCATGTGTTTGATGAATTTGGAGACTGGGAGTTCTCAGAAGTATATTGTTTCGGGTTGCGGCCTGTTTGAGATCAGTATTTTCTTTAAACTCAGTGGAGGCACTAGTTGCGTTAATTATTTGTGATATCTACGCGCTATAAGTGTACATATATGTGAGGTTTGAGCCAATGTGTGAGCATCAGGGCATGTGTTCATACTCGAAAGAATGCTTAGGCTATGATAAACCTAGAGTTGACTGTTAAGCGTAAAGTTATAACGTTTGTCATATTCATACCTTTGCTCAAAACTATCTAGGCTACATTTGAGGTTACAAAGAGGCTAATTTCCTTGAACAAATAGGGTAGTCACTATTTCTGCATTAAATTACCGATTTGAAGTGTGATGTAGAATTTGTACATGCTTACACTATGGCGTGTTATTTATACCAGTCCAGGAGCATGGGAATCTAATTTCATTATTATATACAAGTGTACTTATTTAATTTCTCCTGTATGATATGATGGGACTGGAGGCCTGTGACCATGCCAGGCGATTCATATTATTGGCACGTGAGTCGCCCGTGCCGTATGTTGGAATTTTATTTCTATGATACTTTATCTAATTTATTAATTTTCTTCCTCTACAATTGTGCACATGCGCCTACGACTTAACGAAATTTGAGGAGTTGGTTGTAACATTGCGGTTGTGGTAGTGCTTGTTGAACTTGCAATACGATTCTCTTCCTTGAGACATCTCCCATATTTGGGTACACGGATTGCACAGTTGTGGCTTGAGTTATATTGATGTGGCGTGTATGTGGGATAGTTGTTTTTAATTATATAAGGTCATTGGACCTATAATGGCTACTATCAGGTTTGATTAGGGTATATTTGGGAGGATAATATTGAAAGTCGGCTTATAAAGTGATTATGGTTTTGGTTGGGGCGAGAGAGCTTTATGACTTGTTACTCTGATAAGGGGTCATGAGATTTTTGCATGTTTCTTTTATTATCAGCAGTGTACGAAGGTTTTGGAACGAGGTTTGGCTTGATATGAGGTTTAATAGTTGCACTTGGTTGATTTGGAAATGGTGCTGCGAGCATGTCAGTTGTGTAGTATGCAATGTGATTATATCTGGGGTTATGACTATGCCTTGATACAGCTTGTTCAGGCTTATACAGTGTGTAGATGTGAGATTCGGGTCTTGAAAAGAATTCTGGATGTTAGAAATTTGGCTCCAAAGTTTTTGGGCTAAGGTTAAATTAATGATTTTCAATTATGTTATGTGGTCAGGTCTATATAGAATAGGGTGACATGAGATCACCCCGGGTATGTGTTTGGTAAGGTAGAATAGAGATTTGAAGGTTAAGAACAACTCTTGGCACGTTCGAGGATGAACATATGTTTAAGTGGGGGAGATTGTAACGGCCCGACAGGTTGTTTTGAGCATTTACATTCCTTCAACTATTTGAAATCTTGAATAACTTCCTACGAGGTATTATTACTTGTGTGAATTGTCGGTTTTGGTTTTAAGGTATTTCGGAGTTAGTTTGGAAGAATAAATTTTCATGTTGGAAGCTTAAGTTGAAATAGTTGACCGGATATTGACTTATGTGTAAACGACCTCGAAATCTAATTCTGATGATTCCAATAGTTCCATATGATGATTTTGGACTTAGGAGTGTGTCCGAAAAATTATTTGGAGGTTCGTAGTGGAATTAGGCTTGAAATGCCGAAAGTTAAATTTTGGGAAGTTTGACCGGGGGGTTGACTTTTTGATATCGAGGTCAAAATTCAATTCTGAAAATTTGAGTATCTCCGTTATGTCATTTGAGATTTGTGCACAAAATTTGAGGTAAATCGAACGTGATTTGATAGGTTCCGGAGTCGTTTGTAGAAATTAGAAATTTCAAAGTTTATTAAGCTTGAATTGGGGTGTAATTCATGGATTTAGCATTGTTTGAGGTGATTTGAGGGTTCGACTAAATCCGTATGATGTTTTAGGACTTGTTGGTATATTTGGTTGAGGTCCCGAAGGGCTCGGTGAGTTTTGGATGGTTAACGGATAAAAAATTTAGACTTGAACAACTGCTAGAATTTGTTGTTATCTGATGATGTTTTCCTTCTACGCGATCGCGTGAATGCGTCTGTGATCGCGTAGGCTTAGTTGGTCAGTGGGGGGTTTTTGTTCTACGCGATCGCATGGGGATATCTGCGATCGCGTAGGGTTAATGTGAGGCAGTGGCATTTTGTGACTCGCGAATGCGTGAAGAAGATCGCGTTCGCGTAGAGTAAGTGGAGCGGAAATAGAAGTCATGCGTTTTGTGCTTCGCGATCGCATGGACGAGTCCGCGACTGCGTAGGTCTGTGGTGTTGTGCTTCGCGATCGCATGGACGAGTCCGCGATCGCGTAGAGTAAAATCTGCGCGATGAAAAATTGTTCTTCGCGATCGCGTGGGAATGTTCGCGATCGCTAGAGCAAATGTTTGGGCAGAGAGTTTAAGTTCTGAAACGAAGTCCCATTTTCAGTTTTTGACGGATTTGAGCTCGGGAAGAGGCGATTTACGAGAGCTTTTCAAGAAAAACAACGGGGTAAGTGTGGTGCTTAGTTATGTAATTAATATTAGTACTTATTTACTATACTTATTTTAGCATGACCTATATAGTATTTTTAGATTATGTTAATTTTCATTATGGCTTATTAATTAGCAATATTTATTTTATGTAATTTTATTATTTTATCTTTGTTATTGAATATTTTGGTATAATGCTATGACTTATCTCATATTATTGTGTTAGTTTCTTGAAAAATACATTATATAGTTGTATTTTACTAGGACTTAAGAAATATTTGGAGCACAAGTTATATATTTTATGCTATGAAGACTTTACAGGAAGAAACCTGAAAACCCGAAAAAACACGAAAAATTCGAGAAAAATCGAAATTGAAATACCCAATTTTATTAGTTCGGTTTGATTTAAAAATTTAAAAACCCAACACCATTGATTTGGTTTGATAATTGAAAAATACTAACCAATCTTCCAAATGATGTACACACCTATAGAAAAGCTACCTCAACCGCTGAAGCATCACAAGCGCCAAGCCGGTTAGTGATATAACTTGCGCATCACACGACTTTAATTACTTGAAGTGCTTTCATTTGAGCGTCAAAAAAGTGGCGCATATATATATATACTAGATGGCCTTCGGCCACGTGCCCAATAATTTATGTTAAGATATAATTTGTTTGTAGTTTATGTCTTAACGAATTTCTCTATTTTGTTTCCCAAACAAACTTTGATATTGCAAGCATGCATGCAGGGCGGATCCAGTATAGTGTTACCGGATTCAATTGAATTCAATACTTTTATTATAAAGTATAAATTTATGTGTAAAATTCTACTAAATTTATAAAAATAGTAAATGTGAACCCGTAACTTTAAATATAAAATTGATTTTATGTCAAAAACCTTAAAAATTGAACCCATAGAATTTAAATCCTGAATCTGCCTCTGCATACATGGGTAGTTAAATATATAATCGTATACCAATAAAAATAGTTATGGAACAAATTCGTTTTTGCTGATAATTACATTTATCCTAACATGAAGTTTTAGATTATACAATTCCAATTTTTTGGTAAATATTATCAACTTTAAGACCTTTAAATTGTTGACTTTTCCATGAGAATGGGGTGGAACGGCAGGTAAGCACTTGATGGACAGACAATAATTAATATATGTATTATAAGAAAAATTAAATTTTGGTGGATGTCTACTCTTCCTCCATTATTTTCTCAAATGTTTAATGACATATTTCTATGCATAATGACATATTCGATGGCATATTTTTCTTCACTTTTCATGCCTAAATAAAGGCCTTGTAATAGATAAGAAAATACACACAATTGAAAAAGAAAATCTCTTCTTTCTCTCTATCTCTATTCTTTGTTCGTGTTTTACTAAATTACTTTTATTTCATAACAACATGTCTTGTTCATATTTTACTAAGTTGCTTTTATTTTATAACATGTTATCAGTACGATACCCTAATCAGTTGAGTTACTTACATCTACAAAATTGTCCTACATCATAAAAGGCATGTTCCTGCCATGCCTAATATTCATTTTGAAGAGATAAGCTTTTCTTTCTCATTTAGCAATTTCAAAGAATGGTATCAAACATAACTGAAGTAACAATAAGGTTGAGGAGACCAGTACACTGTGATAAGGAATATAATGCTAATGCTAAGATACGTTTTCTAATCTTTTTTAATTAATTCATTTTCTTATTCGTTTTTCTCATACGTTCTTTATTTGTTATGAAAGTTTCCAATGCTAAGTATTTTCTTCTTACAAATCCATTCATATTCTTAAGTGTTTTACTTTATAAAGGAAAATACTTAAATGTAAACTAATTACTACTCCATATTTTACTTATTTTATTTTGTTGCATTATCAATATCCATTTCAATGAACGAGTTTCTAATATTTGTTGTAAGTTTGATCTGATCTCTTTCATCTCGTATCCTGGTTATATAGATCTTATTATAAGAATCAGAAGTATATAATGATGCAGTCAAGAGTTACGTACTAAACCAAAGACCAAAAGAAGTACAAGAAATTGGGGAGCTACTACAGCTTTTGCAAAGTCATTTGAGGAACTTTGGTTCCTAAGTTTAAAAAAAGCAAGAACCTTATGTAAAGTTTCCCTTAACTGAACGTTTTCCTATAAAATATATGTTTGACCATCATGCGCCATTCTGACTTTTGAAAAGGTAATGTGAGGTAAGTTTCTCTCGGGTAATCTTAATAGCATAACTAGCATACGTTATTGATAAATAAATATACGATCCAAATAGAAAAATATTTTGAATTAGCATTGGCCGATCAAAACTTTTAATTCTCGTATATTGAAAAATTGAGTGAGTTTGTATCTCTACAACCCAATTTTTCATTATTTGTACACGATATTCTTAGTACATTCCATTAAATAAATAAATAAAAGGGTTTAGTTTCTTGTGACTTAAAATATATAACTGCTCCTATTTTATAACTGATGTGGGAGGCAACAAGATGGTAGAGTCATTCCAGTATTGACCTTTTCATTAAGGTTAAAAATATTGTCAATGATTTTTTCAATTAAAGGTTCTGCTATATCTCTTTATTTTTCTAGAGAGCATAATACTTAGTTTTCATAAAAGTGCATGGTAACTAGTAGTACTATATTATTCTATTTGATACATTATTTATATTTAATGTTCTAGTCATATCACTTTCATCTTGAAGTAAGCTTATTGCAACAAAGACCACATGTGAATTTTTAATATTATTTTATATTTTCATATATCTGTTTGACACTAATTACTTAGCTGATTTGAGTAAACGAAAGTCTATTATTGAGAATTATATCCAAATGACATTATGAATAGTTTAACTCAAGAGGTAAACATTGCCTTCGCATTTTGAAGAACTATTGGTAAGCAAAATAATAAAGCACGCCGAAGAGAATGTGACTTGTGATAAGCATTGAGAATGCAGACCCATTCCTAAAGGTGAATGTTATAATATGTGATAAAAGTAATGAATAAAGACATGCAATGCATGATTGGATGAATACCACACAACTCACCTCTGAAGGAGGTTTGAGTGAAATAAAGAGAATAAATATTATTATGTGGTTACATGAATATGTCATTGGTCGCGTACATGTGATACGCCAAAAAATAAATATATTTTGTTGTGCCTTATAGAAGGTTATTAAAGGCAAAATTAAAGCAAAAATGACTTTGCTTATGATGATTTTGACAATGACAATTTATTATGATATAATTTTTTCCATGAAGGAGACATTTACTATATGAATGGTGTGACAAAAGATCTTGTAGTACAAAAGTTATTAAGAGCTTCGGAAAAATTAATTTGTTACTACCCGGATGAATAAAAATATTCACGATATTGATATTGTAAAGTCTCAAAAGAAACTTTTTGAGTTTCAAATGTATAAGTCAAAGTGGTTGGAATATTGAGACTATAAATGAAAGGAATATTGAATATTTTTATATTTCTATAATCATAACGGATAAATATGAAAGATTACCCGATTTTCTTTCTATTTGTACTACACAAATATAAGCATGACGATGGAATCATATGTCACAAGTAAACTAGAGGTTTACTAAAATAAATATTAGTTGGCATGACCGGTTGACCATCTCGGTTCAATTATAATGCGAAAAATTAATTGAGAATTACATTGACATATATTGAAGAAATATAAGATTTTTCAAGAATTCTCTTGTGCTGCTTATTCTCGTGATATATCAGTTAAAGTTGGGATTGAATCCTTTGATTTCTGGAACTAATAAAAGGTGATAAATATATGAGCCCAATCACCTGCCATGTCGACCGTTTACTATTATATGATTTTAATAGATGCATCTATTCTTTGGTCACATGTGCATTTGTTATCAACTTGCAGTTTGGCTTTTGCAAGATTGATTGCTCAAATTATTAGAGCACATTTCCAAAATATAAATTATGATTATTTATCTTGATAATACTGGTTTAAATCCAAGTTGGTTTAGCAGAAATTGTATGCCTCCAATTATAGCTAAACCATTAGTTATGAGAATAAAATTGCCAAAATAAAATTTGGTATGTGATGTATTATTTAATATACAACAGCACTTGTACGCATCTAGTCAAATTAAGATAAGTTCTCCCTATCACAATCGGTTCAGGGTCAGGAACCAAATAATTTCCATCTAGAAATATGAATGTGTTATATGATTTAATTATTCCACCACAATGTACAAAGATGGATCCCCAAATAAGGCTGGGGATATGCATTGGTGATCCCAACAATAGGGGAAGAAAATGGGCAGCTGAAAAAGTAATGCATGTAATGAATTATTATGAGTACATCTAGATCCTCGTATGAGAAAATGTGAACTTGAAGTTCAAGGGATAATTCATTTGCAAAATATTGCCAGACGTATTTGCTGACCCAAAGTTAAATATCATATTCAGTTGCTAATGCTCCAAATAAAATAAAGTTCATAATGAATAGAGTCTATGGCATGCATGAAGCATAATAGACTAATCGGTTCCAAAGATAAAACTCCTTAAAAAAAGGAGAGGAGCAAATGTTCAAGATGGTCATAATAAGGAGGCAAGTGCTCTAGAAGAGCACCACGACATAACACTTCATAAAACTTCATGGGAAATGCTCAGGTACCTAAAAATAATAAGATAAAGAGATCTCAATAAGTTATGTCTTTATTGGGTAATAGTAGAACCGATATAAAATGATCGTCGACGATATTGTTAATATAATGTAGTGCTCAATATTATTAATATTGACGAGGATCTTGAGCTCAAATCTATCATGAAATTTGGACAGATAAATGATTGGCCAAATGAAAAATATGCAATGAAAATTGATTTCACCTGAAAAATATGAAGTTGGACGGATAGTCCAACACCTGAAAGTATAAAGCCCATGGAGGTATAAATGCGTTCTTGTGCGAAAAAAAGGTCAAGTCGATAAACATAAAGACGACTTGTGTCACAAAAAAATTTATAAATATCCTGGCATTGATTATATAAAGACATATTCTCTTGTGGTGGATGTCGCCATTTCAGGTTTTAATCCGGCAATACAAGAAAAATATTATATGCGTATAATAGAAATCATTGAAGGATTTAAATTGTTCTGAAGCATATTAAGGTTTCCAAGAAATTTATTAAATAAAGCTTCAAAAATTCTTATACGGATTGAAACAATCAGGGCGCATGTGATATAGTCGCCTGAGTGAGTACCTGTTGAAAGAAGGGTACAAGAAGGATTCAATTTGTCCTTGTATCTTTATAAAAAGATTTGGATCTAAATTTGTTATAATCACCGTGTATGTTGATGATTTAAATATCATTGGAACTCCTAGGGAGCTTCCTAAAGCAGTAGAGCTTCCTAAAGCGGTTGACTATTTAAAGAAAGAATTTGAAATGAAAGATCTTGGAAAGACAGAATTTTGTCTTGGTCTACAAATTGAGTATATGAAAGATGGAATTTTTGTCCATCAATCAGCATACACTAAAATGATTTTAAAGCGATTATATATGAATAAAGCACATCCATTCTGACATCATAAAAATAATGAAGAGCTTATTGGTCCCGAATTACCATATCTTAGTGCAATTGGTGCACTAATATATCTTTCTAATATTACAAGGTCTGACATAACTTTTTCAGTTAATGTCTTAACAAGATATAGCTCTGCTCCTACAAGGAGACATTGGAATGGAATCAAACACATATTACGGTATCTAAAAGGGACTACCGATATGAGATTATTTTATGGCAATGATTGTAGTCCCGATCTTGTTGGTTATGACGATGCTGGGTTTTTATATGACCCACACAAGGCTCGATCTCAAACAAGCTATGTGTTTACATATGGAGGCACTGCCATATCTTGGCGATCGACTAAGAAATCAATCGTGGCTACTTCATGCTGAGATAATTGCTATTCATGAAGCAAGTCGAGAATGTGTATGGTTGAGGTTTATAATACACCTTATTCGAGACAAATGTGATTTGAAGTGTAACAAACTACCCACAATTTTGTATGAAGACAATTCAGCATGCATAGCCCAATTGAAGGGAGAATTTATAAAGGGGATAGGACAAAGCAAATTTCACCAAAGTTATTTTTCACACATGATCTTCAAAAGAATGGTGATACCAATGTGCAACAGATCTGTTCAAGTGATAATATGGCTAATCTGTTCACCAAATCTCTACCGACGTCAACCTTCAAGAAACTAGTGTACAAGATTGGGATGCGAAGGCTCAAGGATGTGAATTGATGCTCTCATCAGGGGGAGTTAATACGTGTTGTACTCTTTTTTCCTTACAAGATTTTGTCCCACTGGGTTTTTCTTGCAAGGTTTTTAACGAGGCAACCAAAAGGCGGATTTCTAAATATGTGTACTCTTTTTCCTTCACTGAAATTTTTTTTCCCATAGGGTTTTTTCCTAATAAGGTTTTAACGAGGCACATTATCTATGGACATCCAAGGGGGAGTATTATAAGAAAAATCAAATTTTGGTGGATGTCTACTCTTCCTCCATGATTTTCTCAAATGCTTAATGACATGTTCAATGACATATTTCTATGCTTAATGACATATTCAATGACATATTTTTCTCCAGTTTTTATGCCTATATAAAGGCCTTGTAATAGATAAGAAAATACATACAATTGAAGAAGAAAATCTCTTCCTTCTCTCTATCTCCATTCCTTGTTCATGTTTTACTAAATTGCTTTTATTTCATAACAACATGTCTTGTTCATATTTTACTAAGTTGCTTTTATTTTATAACAATATGTACTTTTTCTTCTCCTTTTTATTTTTTACTTTTTTCCAGATTGTTTCTCCCTTTATTTGTATTTAATTTTGTTCTTCCTCCCTTTATTTTTTCAGTATGTCCTAAGTTTAAAAAAAATCCAACCTATAGTAAATATATATAGTTTCTACAACATTAAACTCTTAATTGATTAATTGTTCCTCAAAAATAAAATGCACTATAAACTTCTATAACTTTAAATGTAATAAATATCTTATGCTCTTTAATAGTGTTTCTCAAAATTTGAATATACTATAATTGATTTTCTCTAGATTTTCTTTATTAAATAATTTACCGCATTTTATCATAACACGGTACCCAACATCGAAAGTGGTAATCCAAATAATACTCAATATTTTTCTTACAATGAAGCGTGTAAGTTTCTATAGTATTAAGTCTGTATATTGTTTTACTTGTGGTGAAACTTATAAATAATATACTTAACAATACAACAATTTATCGTTAACTCTAGAAATTAATGAAATAGACCTTAAAATAAAATCTGATTTGAAATTGATAAATTAATAAGTGATCTTGTTAGCACTCTTTTGGTCTCATTTTACGTGATTGACCTATTCGATAGAATGAATAATACAATTGTCTTCTTATCAATACTTATTACTCCGTAGTTAAATATATTCTCTAGTATTTTTAAGTTAATAAAACTTTAAATTAGTCCCTATTGAATCAAAGAGAATATACCACGCTAAGAGCCCGTTTGGCAATAAAAAGTTTTTCACTTCTTTTCGAAAAAATTTCACCTTTTTTTGAAATTAGTGTTCGGCCATAATATTTTGAAGATGAATTTTGAAATTTTTCGAAAATTTAAAAACTCAAAAAAGTTATTTTTCAAAATTTTCATTCAACAAAAATTCAAAAACAACCTAAAATTATATTCATGTCCAAATACAATTCTAATTTTCAAATACCATTTTTGCTTGATTTATTTTTCTTCACTTTTTTTCGAAATTTTACAATTCATATGTCCAAATGCCCACTAAATTTATTGAGAAAGATAGCATTATAATAGTGCATAGTTATTTTCTTTGTTACGGGAACAAAATTGATCGAAATTACATTTTCTTTATTAGTATTGATGATAACAATTACAAGAAACTGAAAATAATTTTTAAGGTTTATTCATCATATTTTTAATATAATCCCCAAAATAATTTGTTAAAGATCATATGAGCCTATTTATTCTTGAGAGCAAAAAACATTATCTATTGCAAATATTTCATTGAATTTAGCAAACTGATTTTGTTAAATCTAAGTTTTGTTCTTTAATTGGATGGGGTGGGATGTGGGGTCCTTGTGAAGTTGTACAAAGAAAGTACGGTAAATAGCCAAATATACCCATGTATTTTCGAAAATGGTCTAAGAATACTCATCGTTATACTCTTGGATAATCTAAACCCATGCAGTCATATTTTGAGTTCAAATGTACCCCTCATTTAAACGGAGAAATACATGTCATCGTCCTGTTGGCCAATTTTAAATATCTTCTAATTAATTAAAAAGGTTTTTTTTTTTGTAAAAACTGGAAAAAACTGACTTTTTTTTTTTACTAAAAACTGAAAAAACGAATTTTTTTTTCCTTCAAGTTTTTACAAAAAAACTGCTTTAATAAAAACTGAAAAATATTTTCTAAAACAATATTTTTGTAAAAACTAAAAAAAAAATGAAAAATAATTTTCTAAAGCAATATTTTTGTAAAAACTGGAAAAAACTGAATGTTTTTTTTTACTAAAAACTGAAAAAATCAAAAATAATGTTTTCCAGTATTTAGAAAAATATTGCTTTAAAAAAATAAAAAATAATTTTTAAAGCAATTCTTTTTGTAAAAACTAAAAAAAAACTGAAAAGCAATTTTCTAAAGCAATGTTTTTTTAAAAACTGAAAAAGATTTTTTTTTTCCAGTTTTTAGTTAAAAAAATTTCAGTTTTTTCCAGTTTTTAATTGCTTTAGAAAATTATTTTTCAGTTTTTTTTTTTCACTTTTTACAAAAATATTATTTTAGAAAATATTTTTCAGTTTTTTTTAAAGCAGTCTTTTTGTAAAAACTGAAGAAAAAAATATTTTCTTTTTTTTTCAGTTTTTAGTAAAAAACATATTTTAGTTTTTTTCGTTTTTTTCATTTTTTTCATTTTACAAAAAACCATTGCTTTAGAAAATTAGGAGATATTTAGAATTTGCCAACAGGACTATGACACGTGTCCCTCCGTTTAAATGGGGGGTATATTTGAACCCAAAGTATGACTTGGTATAGATAACCCAATAATATAACGATGAGTATTCTTAGACCATTTTCGAAAGTAAATGGGTATATTTGGACCTTTGCCGAAGAAAGTATGTGGGTGATGGCTGATGATTAAGGGTGTTCATGGTTAGGTTTGGGTCGGTTTTTTCTGAAAAAGAAATCAAACCAAGTAAGTCGATTTTTTAAACATTGGAACCAAACCAAACCAATTAAGTCGGTTTTTTATCGATTCAGTTTGATTAGGTTTTTGTCGGTTTTTCGATTTTTTCGGTTATTCATCGGTTGTTTTTCTTAAATATGAGACATACACTACCAAACGCATATTCCGGCGACTATATTTTCAACGTAACACTATCAAATCAATTGCTCTTTGAGAAATCTATCATTTACCAATATATATTGATGATAATTGAATCAAATAGTGATGAATAATTAAAGTATTCAATTAAAAATCGATTATTTTTAACATGAAATAAATTCTTGTACTTTGCAAAAGAAAACTACCAATCAAACTAGAATGTAAAAGCAAAAAATTAGATTATTATAATAACAAAGAACTAGACTAAAAATATAAATGACTAGTATGTACCATAAAATTTTAGAAACTTTATATAAAAATATACATATATACATACACACACACACACACACACACACACATATATATATATATATATATATATATATATATATATATATATATATATATATATGTAATAATAAATTTAAATAGCTACTTTTATAGTCGGTTTGGTTCGGGTTTTTTCGGTTATTTTTTGATTAAAACCAAAATCAAACCAAATTTGATCGGTTTTTAAAATTCAAAACCAAAACTAAACCAAACCTAAAAAGTATCGGGTTTTTTTGTCGGTTTGATTCGGTTTTCGATTTGGTTCGATTTTTCGGTTTTTATGAACATCTCTAGTGATGATATAAGCAGAGGGCTAAACTTGTCAAAGTGCTCAAAGTTTTAAAGGTGCCTGATTCTCTATCAACCAATCATATAGCTCCATTTCAACTGAAATGACCAAATACTCCTCAGAAGCCCAAGCAGACATGTCGTCCAGCTCCTGCTAACTCTCTCTTATTAGATAGTAGAATATATATATATATATATATATATATATATATATATATATATATATATATATATATATATTAAATTTCTAAAAATATTTACATAATATAAAAAGAATTATCCAAGGAAAAATAATAAAAGTGAAAGTACGTATTCTTTGACTGTTGTAAAGAATTATGGAATGTACGCTATGCTACATGTGTTGTTAGTTGCTAGTGCTACCAGACAAAACTAAAATTGTCGTGCTTGCTGGCCACTTTATGTTTTTTTGCCTTTTTACCTTCTCTAAAATTAATGAGTATGCATCTATAAAGGCTAATATATAGTATTAATTATTAAGTAGGAAAGAAAATCCTAAAAAGAACAAAACAGTTCGTTTTAATTGCTAAAAACAAATAACCTAGTGTTGCTAATGAAAATGTTTCATTAAGTAAGTGTCAGTTTTTGACTTTCGCAATTTCACTATCCTCCCGTCTCCATAATGTAATAAAATAACAAGAAAATCGTTCATTTGTGATTTCAGAAACACGATTTCACATTTAACAGATAAGGAAAAACGGGATTAGAAAAATAATTAAAAGTCGGTTAGGCTTTACATTTGGAAATTTGAAGAATATATCCCACGGTATTAGACTATATGACTCTGACTTTGACTACAAGGTACACTCTTCTCTATTACTCCATAGAAGTTTTTTATAATAAAAATGGGAATTTATGGAATATATTCTTCTTGTTTTTCCTCTTCTTTGTTCTGCTTCTTTTCTTTTTAAAAATTTTTATGTGGACGAAAATTGACGACTGTTTGTTAGGTACCAGAATAAAAAAATAGAATAGGTGGTTTATATTTAATTTCAACGACAATGAAATCAAAAGTAGAAAGGCCCAAAACGACCGTACAGTATTGAAGTGATTGATTTTATAACAAGGTTTCTTATGAAGATAACGAGCTAATATCATATGTATTTACGACCTTTTGCACAATTTGGAATTTATGTCTTTATTATCATTTTTTAAAACTAGATATTCCCCTTTTTTGTCAAGGAATAGAATTGCTTATATCCCTTCATTATTCCTTGCATAATGGTTGCCCTTTTAAGTAAATGATGCACCAGAGAACATGTAAAAAGGGAATAAGAAAAAAGAAAAGCTAAATATTTTTCATTGGAATTGTCCGTTACCCGTTGAAAATTAAAATACTGAAACACGAAAAGAAAACATATGCGTTCTTAATTTAAATTTAGAGCACTTGAACTCGTTTCAATATTACTGAACTAATGTTCAACAGACCTACATCTTAAGCCCAGTTATGCATAAATGGGCTAATACAGGGGCAAGTACACAGATAGCCATTCTCAGAGATGCTATTTAGAGATTAGTCATTACTTATTTTATACTAAAATTTTAATCTAAAAATATTAACTTCAGGATAACTTAAGACATTTTTGTCCTGAAAATTTGAACTGAAAAACTGAAATTCAGGACGCAGTGGCTAATTCCTAAATAACAACCCTTTATGTGGCTACCGGGTGCCATTTCTACGCTAATACCCCATCATTAAATTTGAAAAATTAATGTGTATTATTAGCCGCTTACAAAAATAATAACCGATAAAATATGTATTTTTTGTATACATGTATATTATAGAGAAAACATATACGTATTTATAGACTTTTTGGCTGACAAATGCAATTAGTTTCAGTCGAGTGGCCAATTTTGTATTTTGGCCTAAATTTTACTGGACTTGCAAATTGCATCACTACGACTTCGGCTCATTAACCATGAAATATGTAACTGTAAGGAAAAATCATTTCCGTAATCAATCTGAGTTATGAGCTTTCATGTGATTTAGGATTATAATAGGATGATATATAAACCAAAAGGAAATAGGCAAAATTTACGTGCAATTTTAGCAATATGTGCTAATAGATCTTAGGCATAAGCAACAGCTAAATTTTTGCAACCCAAGTGTAGAAAGTCTAGAAACTATGTACTGTTATAAATCACATTATTTTAAAATTTAAAATGTTGATCTAAAGTTTAAAAATTATAATCAGTAAAAGAATTACTTGACTCTCTCCAAATATTACTGGCGCCAAACAAACTATGAATCTAGAAGAAGTAATATTAATAATGTAAGAAAAACAATATAATAGCAAAAAATAGGGAAAGAAAAATGGAGACAGAAAAATAAGAGAGGTGCAATTGAGGGCAATGCGAGTGTAACTGAATGGTCAAACTATTCACGATTTATCCAAAAATAAAAATAAAATAAATAAAAAGAAAAAGAAAAGGACTATATTGACGATTTTATTCTCCTCTATTTGTTCCTTTATTCCTCACAAATCATGAATGTTTATCTCATGAGACAACATTCTTGATTTGTCCTCCTTATTGTCTTTTGCCTCTTTGCCAAGATATTCATAGGAAACTTGTATTCTAATTTCCATTCCATCTTCAAAATTACTATAGGAATAATCCATTTTCCACATTAGGAAAAGGACCAAATTAACTAGTCAATGGATAAGAAAACTCTGCCTTTTGTTGAATCTGAAAATTATATGGAATGGTTTTAAACTCCTGAGGCAAGATTTACTTTTGAGGAGATTATATTGCAGAAAAAAATATTAAAGATGGGTGCATGTTGTACCTGTCAAAGGGTACGGCATTTTGATCAAGAAAATTATCGTCACCATTTTGTGGAGGAGAAAGAGGAGAAAGATATTATTATTGTTGAAGATGATAATTATAATGGTAATTTTGCAGGAAAGGGAGATTTTGGTGCTCATATTAGGTTGCATGGATATTCTAAGTTTGTATCAATGTATAGTCAACAAGGTAAAAAAGGGATTAATCAAGATGCCATGACTGTTTGGGAGGTACATTTTATTCTTTCTTCTTCTCCAAAAACTAATATTGTAATATTATGCATATTATCATTATGTTTGTGGGTAATTAGCCCATTCTTAAGGACGAAAGATATAATATTTACATTTTAACAGACAGATGAAAGTTATGTCTCTATTCCTTTTCCACGAGGAAGAAAGGGGTGAGAATAATCACTTTAAATTAATGTTTCCATAATCTTTTTTTATTTCTCGGATATCTAATTTGTATTTCCATTCATTACCATGAATATATAAAATTTTTTTTATGTTTACCCTCATAATAGTAAAAAAAAAAATCATCCTTTTCTTATTGATGATTGTGAACTGTTGCCCGGAAATGGATGAATTAGTACTAATACATTTTAATTTATACATAATGGCTGTGTTTCTATGAAGGAAAAATATTTTTTTTGAAAAATAAATAATTTTCTTACTTATTTTCTGATGTATATGTAGAACTTTGGTGGACAGAAAGGTACGTTCTTTTGTGGTGTATTTGATGGACATGGTCCCTCCGGCCACAAAGTCGCGCGCTATGTACGCGACTTGTTACCGGCGAAAATTTCGTCATCTTTAAAGGAGTCTAATGATGTGAGTGATCAAAGAAGCACTGAAAATGATGATGAAACTGATCAGAACCCACTCTTTGCTACACTGAAAGCTGCATTTCTCAAGTCCTTTAAGGAAATGGATGAAGAACTTGAGAAGGAACCTTCTATTGAGAGTTATTCCAGTGGCACAACAGCTGTTACTTTATTTAAGAAGGTATACAAGTATTCCCTATGTTTTATTATATATGACCAGTGTTTGACTAAGTATCAAGTTTAAACAAAAAAGGACTTCAAGTGTATAGCAACATTATTACAGAGGCGGATCCAGGATTTCAAGATGATGGGTGCACTATTGTGAAGACGTGGATCTAGAATCACGTGTTTAACTTTAGTCTTTTACCATGAACTCACTACATTTTTAAAATTATATATTAATGCCATTTAAAAAGTTTTTGGTGATTTTCACGTATAAATATCAATGCTCCATGCCGAAAATAAGTTCGTCCGAAGTGGTATTTGAACCGTCAATTTTACTCGTAGAGATGCATCCAATAATTATTGCACCATATGAGTCTTTGAGCATAGGTGCACTCACATATATTTAAGTAATTTTAAAAAAATATAACATAATTACACATGGTTTAGGGAGAGGAACAATACCCTTAGGCCTAGATACGCCCCTGACAACATAGCCTTAAAATTTGTGTATTAAACATGCATGTTATGAGATTTTATCGCTATAAAGAACACGTAATTAACGATAATTGCAAGTTTGAAGTTAAAAAATTCAAAATTTAGAAAAGATTATTCTTTTTAGAATAGACTAAAAATGAAATAATGTGGATAGATGATTTGCTTGTGGTTCTTTATTTAGTCTAATTGTTGAATTTTCAGGGAGAACATTTGTTAATTGGAAACTTAGGGGATTCTCGAGCTATAATTTGCACCAGGGATGAGAAAAATCAGCTTATTTCTGAACAACTCACAGTGGACTTGAAGCCTCACATTCCAAGTAGGTCTTCTCAAGAAAATGTTTACTGAACACAATTTTAAGACCCAAATAAAAATCTCAGATTATATTTATTGTATTATTTTTTTATCATTAGGTGAATATGAAAGAATCAAAAGTTGCAAAGGAAGAGTAATGGCAATGGAACAAGAACCAAATGTGTATAGAGTTTGGATGCCAGATGAAGATTGCCCTGGCTTGGCCATGGCTAGAGCTTTTGGAGATTTTTGCTTGAAAGATTTTGGCCTCATTTCAGTCCCGGAAGTGTATTACAGAAAGCTTACTGAGAGAGACGAATTTGTTGTATTGGCAACTGATGGGGTAAGCATCTTTTTACAAATAACAAGTTTTTCTAGCCGGTATACATTGATTATACACTGATTATACACGGTTATACATATTTTTGTATATGAATTATGCATGTATGATATATTCACCGATTTTTTTTAGTTTGAGCGATTGGGTGGACAACTATTTGAATTAATTCTTCAACTTAAATACCACATTATTGCATTATCTGTCTGGTTTTTTCTACACTTGAATAGATGCATAATCCTACATATGACAAGTACAATGCATCTACATGTTTAGATCATAGGAATTACTAAATCATCTTTGACATGACTTAGTTATTACTTAAATTATTCTACATAATGCCTGAAAGGCTTACTTTTTAGATTAATTATGTTATAACAGGTTAAGTTGCATTAATAATGTAAAGATTTTTCGTGTTATCAGTTGATAGAACTTAAACTCTTTTCTACTTTTAGGTGTGGGATGTTTTAAGCAACGATGAAGTGATGCGGATAGTGGCTACAGCAAGAAAGCGATCAATGGCAGCAAGATTGCTTGTGGAATGTGCAGTTAGAGCCTGGAAATACAAATATCCGCGCGCAAAGATAGATGATTGTGCTGTAGTATGTTTGTTCTTGAAACGCCAAAGGCCACTGTTAACCAAATCAATGTCCGAAGTTACTCAATTGAGCTTCAACTATACAGAGCTAGCAAACGATCAAAATTACCCTGACAACACCAAAACAGACGATGGCCTTGATACATTGCTTAATTTTCAAGTCGAAGAAGATAATGATCAAGATATTGCTCGTGGACCTGAAGATGGATCGGATAATATCGATAATAAGAATTCATCGACAGAGAATACACATAATCAGGGCCGACGAAGAAGATCTGGAATGAAGTTTGTGTATCCTGATGATCATCAATAATGTAAGAGAATATAGGTTACTGGAAATTGAAACCAAATGCTTGTATACATATATATATAAGTGGCCAGATTTTCTTCTAAGTGTTTAATATTTATTATTACATAATATGTTGCTCTATCAGTAAGAATGTAATAACTTAGAATTTTATTATGTACATATCCTTTTGTGTCTAGTTCGTTAAATCGAGTTCTGTAACATTTGCGTTTGATAAATTTTATATATTTTAATGTATTCTCGATGGAATTTCATATTGTAATCTATTTTAAAAGTTCTACATTTTCAAAAAAATAAAAATAGAAGATTTATGAGATTTACGTGCCATGTTAGCACACTACTCCATTATAGGTATACCTAATATCAATTACACTGGTTGTGGAGTTCATATCAGTATTTTGTAAATGCGACTTATTTCGCTCTTAAAAATATCTTTGAAATGCAAAGAATTCAAAATTAGACTCAAGAGTACTCAAGAGGTAATTAAAAACGTAAAAGACATTATAAAAGAGGTAATCAATGTAACTTGTAGCTTAAAATGAAGCAGATTCATGAAACTAAAAGTAGATCGCATTTCCTAACAAGAGATCATAAATCAAAAGTCATTTGAGCTTAAAATAATATATCTACCTTATGTACATCATGATCAACTGTAACGATCCGGCCGGTCGTTTTGAGTGTTATAGCCCCGTTCCTCCCAATTACTGCTTATTTTATGCTCAATTGTCGTTATGTGACTTGTCGGGCTAGTTGGTTCGGTTCCGGGGATATTTCAGAATGAGTTGAGATACTTAGTCTCAAGGTTGGAAGCTTAAGTTGAAAAGGTTGGCCGGATATTCACTTATATGTAAATGGCTCCGAAATGGAGTTTTAATGGTTTCGATAGCTCCATTGGGTGATTTTGGACTTAGGAGTGTGTCCAGATAGTGATTTAGAAGTCCGTAGTTGATTTAGGCTTGAAATGGTGAAAGTTGGAAAATTAGAAGTTTTGAAAATTTGAGAAGTTTGACCGAGAGTAGACTTTGTGCTTACCAAGCTCGAATTTTGGTTTTGGGAGTGGGAGTAGGTCTGTTGTGTCATTTATGACTTGTATGCAAAATTTGAGGTCAATCGGACTTGATTTGATAGGTTTCGGCATCAAATGTACAAGTTAGAAGTTCATAAGTTCATTAGGCTTGAATCGATGCGCGATTCATGGTTTTAGCGTTGTTTGATGTGATTTGACGCTTCGAGCGAGTTCGTATGATATTTTAGGACTTGTTGGTATGTTTGGTTGAGGTCCCGGGGGCCTCAGGTGGATTTCGGATGGTCATCGGAGTGGAATTGACTTGGAGAAATGGCTGGAGTCTCCTGAAGTTTGTTGGTGTTCAGGTTTGGTTTCCTTCTATGCGATCGCGTGGATAGGTCCGCGATCGCAAAGGCTTGTTTGGGAAGGTGGAATTTTTACTCTTTACGTTCGCGAGTAAGAGTATGCGCTCGCATAGGTTGGTCAGGCAGTACATCACGAGCGCGTGGGCTAAGCCACGTTCGCGAAGAGGAAGTGAGGCAGCTGGGTTCCACTTGGTTGTTATTCGCGATCGTGTAGCAGTGTCTGCTATCGCGTAGGTTTGTGAAGGTTAGTCACCGCGTTCGCGTGGGTCTTTAGGCGATCGCGTAGGGTTAATTCTTGGGCAGCTGAGTTTTTGCTTCGTGATCGCGATTAAGGGATATCTGGGCAGAATTTAAAGTCTCAAAATGACGGTTTGAGTTTATTTCACAAATTTAATTTTGGGAGCTCGGATTGAAGCGATTCTTGGAGAAATGTTCAAGGGAGTAATTGGGATAGGTAATTCTTACTTAGTTTTATTTAAGTTCCATGATTATATCTTTGATTTTATCATTTAATAAGTGATTTGGGGTGAAAACTTTGGAAAAAATGGAGAAAACTTCTTAGGCCGAATTTTGCGGATTTGAGCGAGATTTTGGTATCGGATATGAGAAATTTTGGTATGGTTGGACTCGTGGTTGAATGGGTGTTCGAATTTTGTAACTTTCATCGAATTCCGAGATGTGAGCCCGGGGATTGACTTTTTGACTTTTGATTAAGAACTAGCATTTTCATATGGAATTGATCCCTATAGCTTGAGTTGATTGTATCGAATTATTTGTGGCTATATTCGAGGCATTCAGAGGCCGATTCGCGAGGCAAGGGCGTGTTGGAGTAGAGATTTGCACGGTTTGAAATTACCTGCTATGTGATTGATGTTGAGGTGACGCGCATGCTAGGTGACAGGCGTGTGGGCGTGCACCGTAGCAATTGTGATTTAGTCGATTCCATAGAACTGTGTAGCTATCTTGTCTGAATAATTATTACTGTACTCTATGTGTTAGAGCACTTGAGGTGTGATTTATGCTAGAAATCATGTTTAGGCTATGTGCTAGTAATATTGGGACCCACAGTGGTCGTTCTTTGTTGTTGAGCTACTTAATTGCAGTTATGTACTCAATTGCATTCATTATTGCATGTCATATCTCAGTCTCGGTTATCATACATCGTTACATCATGTATCATTTATTTGGGCTGCATAGCATGAGTGTTGTGAGCCCGAGAAACTGGAGAGATTGATGATTGAGTGAGGCCGAGGGCCTGTTTGTGAGTGATATTTATGGGATCGAGTTGCACGCCATAGCAGGATTTATTGATTCATACCATGTTTGGCTTATTATAGCGCTTGGGTTAGATCTGCCCCTCCGGAATTTGCACACCCACAGTGAGTGCAGTTGCTATTAATTCACGATATTTGATTCAGGTTGGATCTGCCCTGTACAGTGCTGAGTGATTGAGTGTTATGAGTGAGAATTGAGACAGTCAGGCCAAGTACTCCAAGAGTGTGAGTACGTGGGGCTTTCATTGTGTTGCATCACATACGATATACATATTGGCATATAGATATAGAGATGTCATATTCCTCATATCATTCAGACTTGACATATTTTATCTGTTCTGAGTTTAATTATTAAACCTGGAAGTATGTCTACATTCCTGTACTGGTACCTATAAATTATGAGTTTCTCTGAGATAGTACTATCATATGTTCTGTAAATTTCCGTACTGTTTAATTATGTGTTTGGACCGTATTGTTTGGACTCGTCACTACTTTCAGTCCAAAGGTTAGATTTGTTACTTATGGAGTTGGTTGTACTCATGCTACACCCTGCATTTCATGTGCAGATCCAGGTATTTTCAGGCACGGTGGTTGTTGATATCAGAGTTTTCAGCCGTTCGGAGATTAACGAGGTAGCTGCCTTGGCATCCGTAGACCTTGACTCTCCTCCCATATCCCTCAGTTTTATTTAGTCAATTCTACTTTCTTAAATAATGTATCAGACTATGTATTTGTGTAGATGCTCATGTACTCAGTGACACCCGGATTTTGGAAATTTTTATATTTAGTTGTGACGTTTCATCCAGTATTTATGAGGTTTTCACTTATTTAAACCTGTTTTAGTATAATATGAATTTGAAAGTGTTGGTATGCATGAGTTGTTGGCTTGCCTAGTTTCATGATAGGCGCCATCACGGCGGGTGGAGATTTAGGTCGTGATAAATTGGTATCAGAGCCTAGTTACATAGGTCTCACGAGTCATGAGCAGGTTTAGAGTCTTGCGAATCGGTACAGAGACGTCTGTACTTATCTTCGAGAGGCTGCCGAACCCTTAGGAAAACTTCACATTCTTGTATTCTTGTCGTGCAGATTTTTTTATTCCGGGAACTAAACTTCTCATATTCTATTCTGTCACAGATGGTGAGGACACGTGCTACCGGACTGGATGGACAGCCACCAGTACCACCAGCTAGGGCCACGAGAGGCCAGGGCCGCGGTAGGGGCAGAGGTATAGCTTGTATAGCAGCTAGAGCAGCACCTGCAGATCCACCAGTTGCTTCAGCTCAAGTGTAGGTTCCAGATGTGGCTGAGCCAATGGGGCCAACTCAGGCACCAGTTGTGCCCATTTTGATTCCAGGCCTTCAGGAGGCTTTGGCTTAGATATTGATTGTTTGCACTAGCCTTGCTCAGGCAATTTCTGTTCAGACCGTGCCAGACACTTCTCAGGTCGGGGGAGGTACTCAGACTCCCGCTGCCCGTACTCCAGAATAGGTGGTACAGGGACTTCAGACACCGGAGGTACTACCAGCCTAGACGTTTGCAGTTTCTCAGGACCAGGTGGGTCCCATTATGAGTGATAAGGAGCAGAAGAAGCTAGAGAGATTTCGGAGGCTCAGGCCTCCATCATTCAGTGGGGCTGAGTCAGAGGATGCTAAGGACTTCTTGGATAGGTGCCAGCGGATTCTTCGCACGGCGGGTATTCTGGAGACTAGTGGGGTCTCCTTTACTACTTTTCAGCTATCAGGGGATGCCTTCAGATGGTGGGAGGTGTCACAACCCCAATTCACCCTCCGTAGGTTGTCGTGATGGCACCTAGTCTCTAAGACTAGGTAGGCCTAACAATTTGCGGAAATACGTAAAATAAAACTGAAGCCCAATTTTCAACATATGAAATAAATATAAAACTGCAATTCAATAATTTCAACTCCCAAAACCCGGTAGAAATAAGTCACAAGTTTCTAAGAATTTATTCTGAGTGTCTCAATACATCATAGTCTAATGAGAAATCAGGAAGACAACATATTAAGTATAGAGGGGGACTCCGAGGTCTGCGGACGTTGGCAGATGTACCTTGAAGTCTCCGTGTACAGCTAGTTCACTGATACCTAGTCTGATAGGAAATACCTGGATCTGCACAAAAAGATGTGCAGAAGCGTATTATGAGTACACCACAACGGTACCCAGTAAGTGTCAAGTCTAACCTCGGTAAAGTAGTGAAGAGGTTAGTTCAGGCCCTATTGGAAATAATAGAAAAGTAAGACAGAGGATATAATAATATAATGAAATGACTGAGAAGTGAACAACACAGTAAATAGAGGTAAACAACAGAGGCGCTCCAGAGGTACCGTCTCGTAGTCCCAAAAGTAAAATACAGTGCAGAGGAATCTCCCGAGGAACTGCCTCGCAGTCCCAAAAGTAAATATGCAGTACAGGGGGATCTCCCGAGTAAACGCCTCGTAGTCCCAAAGTAAATATGTAGTAAAGGGGGATCTCCCGAAGAACCGCCTCGTAGTCCCAAAAGTAAATATGCAGTACAGGGGGATCTCTCGAGGAACCACCTCATAGTACCAAAGTAAATATGCAACAGATATCCGAAGGAAACAACGAATTTACAGAAAGAATCTCACAGTTAAAGATTTAAATCAAATCAAATAAGCAGGTAATTCAACTAAGCATGTTGCACATATTGCAAGTAAGAGTTAGAGCATGTAGATATGTGATACTAGACTAAACATGATCACTACATATACTAAAGCAACTTAGTTAAAGAATTTAAAAGAAGACTACTCATCAAGAACCGATATTTTCAAATTTAGCCAGTGTACGCACTCATCACCTCGCATACACGACTCTCACATATCACAAAATGTTACAACAGTATCAAATCCTAAGGGGATTTCCCCCACACAGGGTTAGACAAGCCACTTACCTCAAGCCAAGCTCAATCAGTTAATAAGAATGTCTTTTCCTCGATTTTCCGACTCCGATCAGCTCGAATCTAGTCACAATTAATTCGATTCAGTCAATACAAATTATAGGAACAAATTCCATATGAAAATATAAATTTTCCAACAAAAAATTGAAATTTAACTCAAAAATTGCCCGTAGGGCTCATGTCTCGGAACCCGACAAAAGTTATAAAATACAAAAGCCCATTCAACCACGAGTCTAACCATACCAATTTTACCTAATTCCGACATTAACACGACCCTCAAATCTTCAAATTAAACCAAGAGGGTTTTCTAAATTTTCCAACTTCTGCATTCGATGCCGAAACCTATCAAATAAAGTCCGATTGACCTCAAATTTTGCATACAAGTCATAAATGACATAACAGACCTATTCAAATTTCCAAAATCGGATTCCGACCCTGATTTCAAAAAGTCAACTTCCCGGTCAAACTTCCAAACTTAAACTTTTGTTTTAGCCATTTCAAGCCTAATTTAACTACGGACTTCCAAATAATTTTTTAGACACGTTCCTAAGTCCAAAATCACCATACGGAGCTATTAGAATTATCAAAACTCTATGCTGGGGTCATTTATACATAAGTCAATATCCGGTCAACCTTTTCCACTTAAGTTTTTCCTCTTTGAGACTAATTGTCTCAATTCATTCCGAAACCTCACCGGACCCGAACTGATTACCCCGACAAGTCATATAACAACTATAAAGTACAATATGAGTAGTGAATGGGGGAACGAGGCTACAACTCTCAAAATGACCGACTGGGGTCGTTACATCCTCCCCCTCTTAAATAAACATTCGTCCTTGAACGAGTTTAGAATTATACCTAGAGTGGTGAAAAGAAGAGGATAACAGCTACGCATATCATGCTCGGTCTCCCAAGTCGCCTCCTCGACCGGATGACCCTTCCACTGTACTTTTACTGAAATGATATTTTTCGATCTCAACTTTTGAACTTGCCTGCCCAAAATGGCCACTGGCTCCTCAACATAAGATATGTCCTTGTCCAACTGGACTGAGCTGAAGTCTAACACATGAGACGGGTCGCCGTGATACTTCCGAAGCATGGAAACATGGAACACTGGATGAAATGCAATGAGACTAAGTGGTAGTGCAAGTCTGCAAGCCACCTCTTCAACTCTCTCAAGAATCTCAAAAGGTCTGATATACCTCGGTCTCAACTTGCCCTTCTTTCCGAACCTCATAACACCCTGCATAGGCGAAACCCGGAGCAAGACCTGCTCACCAACCATGAATGCAGCATCATGAACCTTCCGATCCGTATAACTCTTCTGTCTAGATTGGGCTGTACGAAGTCAATCCTGAATCAATTTAACCTTTTCCAAGGCATCCTGAACCAAGTCTGTAACCAATAGCCTAGCCTTGCCCAGTTCAACCAACCCACTGGGGACCGGCACCGCCTCCCATATAAGGCCTCATACGGAGCCATATGAATGCTTTCCTGATAACTGTTGTTGTAGGCAAACTCCACAAGTGGCAAGAACTGATCCCAAGCACCCCCAAAATCTATCACACACGCACGAAGCAAATCCTCAAATATCTGAATAGAGCGCTCGGATTGTCCGTCCGTCTGAGGGTGAAATGCTGTACTCAATTCTACTTGAGTACCCAACTCACGCTGTACGGCTCTCCAGAACCGTGATGTAAATTGTGTACCCCGGTCAAAGATGATAGATATCGGTATGCCATGAAGCCTGACAATCTTGCCGATGTAAACCTGAGCTAGCTGCTCCGAAGAGTAAGTAGTAACCACAGGTATGAAATGAGCTGACTTGGTCAATCTATCCACAATTACTCAAACTACATCGAACTTCCTCTGAGTCCGTGGAAGCCCAACAACAAAATCCATAGTGATCCGCTCCCATTTCTATTCTGGAATCTCTAGCTTCTGAAGCAATCCACCCGGTCGTTGATGCTCATATTTTAATTGTTGACAATTTAGGCACCGAGAGACATATTCCACTATGTCTTTCTTCATCCGCCTCCATCTATAATATTGTCTCAAGTCTTGATACATCTTTGCAGCACCCAGATGAATGGAGTACCGCAAACTGTGAGCCTCCTGGAGAATCAACTCATGCAAACTATCTATATTGGGCACATATAGCCTACCCTGTATCCGTAATACACCATCATCTCCAATAGTGACTTCCTTGGCATCACCGTGATGAACTGTGTCCTTAAGGACAAGCAAATGTGGGTCATCACACTGACGCTCTCTGATACGATTATAAAGAGAAGACTGTGAAACCACACAAGCCAAAACTCGGCTCGGCTCGGAAACATCCAATCTAACACACTAGTTGGCCAAGGCATGAACATCCAAGGCTAAAGGCCTCTCTGCCACCAGTAGATATGCTAAGCTGCCCAAACTCTCCGCCTTATGCTTCAAGGCATCGGCCACTACATTGGCCTTCCCGGGATGATAGAGAATGGTGATGTCATAATCCTTAAGAAATTCAACCATCTTCTTTGTCGCAAGTTAAGATCTTTCTGTTTAAACAGATACTGTAGACTCCAGTGATCGGTGTAGACCTCACAAGGGACACCATACAAGTAGTGCTACCATATCTTCAAGGCATGAACAATAGCTGCTAATTCAAGATCATGAACAGGATAGTTCTTTTCATGTACCTTTAACTGTCTGGACGCATAGGCAATCACCCTACCGTCTTGCATCAACACTGCGCCGAGACCAATGCGTGACACATCACAATACAAAGTATAAGACCCTGAACCTGTAGGCAATACCAATACCGGGGCTGTAGTTAAAGCTGTCTTGAGATTTTGAAAGCTCTCCTCACATTCCTCGGTCCACCTGAACGGAGCACTCTTCTAGGTCAATTTGGTCATAGGTGCAACAATAGAAGAGAAACACTTTACAAATCGGCGATAATACCATGCCAAGCCAAGAAAACTCCGGATCTCCATAGCTGAGGACGATCTGGACCAACTCTACACTACTTCAATATTTTTCAGATCTACCTTAATCCCCTCGCACGAAACTATATGACCCAAAAATCCTACTGAATCAAGCCAGAATTCACACTTTAAAATTTTTGCATATAACTTCTTTTCTCTCAAAGTCTGAAGCACAGTCCTAAGGCATTGTTCATGATCCTTCTGACTTGGGGAATACACCAGAATGTCGTCAATAAACACAATGACGAAGGAGTCAAGATAGGGCTGAAATACACTGTTCATCAAATGAATAAATGATGTTGGGGCGTTGGTCAGCCTAAATGACATTACAAGGAACTCATAATGACCATACCGAGTCCTGAAAGCAGACTTCGGGATATCTGGCTCCCGAATCTTCAACTGATGATAGCCTTAACGCAAGTCAATTTTAGAGAACACTCTAGCACCCTGAAGCTGATCAAATAGGTCATCAATACGTGGCAAATGTTACCTGTTCTTTACTCTAACCTTGTTCAACTGGCAGTAATCAATACACATCCACATAGAACCATCCTTCTTCTTCACAAATAAGACAGAAGCACCCCAAGGCGATACACTGGGCCGAACAAAACCCTTATAAAGAAGCTCTTGTAACTGCTATTTTAATTCCTCAATTCTGTTAGGGCCATATGATATGGTGGAATACAAATGGGCTTAGTTCCAGGTAAGAAATCAATGCCAAAGTCAATATCCCTATCGGGTGGCATACCCGGAAGATCTGCTGGTAATACATCGGGAAAGTCCCTTACTACCGGAACTGACTCCACGGTAGGAGTATCAACACTAATATCTCTCACATAGGCCAGAACAAGGAAAATCTGACGAGCGCAAAACCGACGTATAAACTTAGGCTCGCTAGTCAAAGATAGAATAGTATCAAAACATCTCCACAGGGATTGGTTTCAATAATATTCTATTAATTATTCTGCTTAACACTATCCAGGATAATCAACCTTTTGATTTATGTTATTATTGACTACAAATAAACTAAGATTATCAGCTATAAGAAACTGGTGATACCCGAATGATTAGTAATAACAAAGGAATATCAATGAGAGAGGCAAGGGTGATGACAAGATATGTGATCAACTAGCCCCCCTGTGTAACTCTATGCTAAATTCAATCTTAGCTTCTATTGATTCTTTCGAATTTAACAGATGATAAGGCTACTTCAGGTATTTCAATTCTTCTTCCGAATAAATTTTAATTCCTTTCGCTAACCCAATAACATGCCCTATGAATGTATGCATAAAAATAGTGAATGAATGATCTTCCGGAGAACACCTCTCGGTTATTCTCCTGAACTGGGTAAATAAATAACTCCTTAAGCTCTTTCGATTACCTAGAAGATGCGTAAAATCAACCCAATTAAGATAGCACAAAGCAAATAGCAGTAAACTTCTCTTTCGATTAAAGTGAAACTACAATAAACCTTGTAATTCAATTAAGAACTCATTCAGTAATGTCGGGCAATTAACATAGAGTAAAATCCAAAACAATAATCAATTCACAACATCTGTCAACAACCCTGAGGAGAATTACTCCATAACGAAGAAAGTATTCAAAACAAGAGTGTTAGAAGAACAAGAAGATATTACAATTCCCAAATTCAACCAAACTTTCGTATTGAGTGAATTGGATCAAGTATCTCGATTTCCCGTTGCTTCTGTGCTTCTTCTCGCTCAAAGGTTACTCCTAAAAACCAAGATACCCTTTTTTAGACGACCTGGGCTTCATATAGGTCAAGGAAAGTCACCCCTGGAATTATAATTTTAGCCCTGGTAAATATTCTCTCAGAAGAACGTGCGCGGCCGCACACCTGGGCAGGTGACCGCGCATCTAGCCGCGCACATTGGACAGTTTCTGCTTGACTTGCGCGGCCCAGTACGCGGTCAGTGCGCGGCCGCGCACCTGGGAAATTTTTTGCTCTCTTTTTTTCATTCTTCCTTTTAAGTGCGCGAACCTCCTATGATCCTCGGACGAACTCCCAATTTACTCCATAAGCTTTTACTTGGCCTTCAACGCTCCATATTAGCTCAAAAACGCTCCCTAACCTCATTGTAGCCCGGAATTGCTCCTGCAAAGCATAAAGCACTCACTCAGAGCAATTTACTACCATTTAACGCTCAAATATCAGTAAAGTGCAGCGAATTAGAGTGCAAATAGTGGCCAAAATACATAGTTATAGCCTACCATCAATACCCCACACTTAAATCATTGCTCGTCCTCGAGAAATTAAACCACACTTTACATAGACACAACCTCACTAAGCGACGTTTCTAACTCATTACACTAAGAATATTTAAAATAGGCTTATAAGCACACTAGTGTAACATCTTTACCTTAAGAATTGACTCATAAGCACCACGCATTATTCACAACTTACTCACTTACTCTAACATAGAGGTAAAGAATTACCTTTCCTTCATGAATCATGTGCCCTCATACAACAAAAGTGAGTAGTTCCACAAACAATAAAATTCAAGAACAATTGGAAAATCAAGATAGAAAGAATTCACTCACTCTCAGAAACAACATTCATGTGCCACAAAAGATGCACCATAGGCTTGCCCGTAGTATACTACTCTACTAATTGAGCTCATTTAGTCAAGGATCAAGTAGGACTTTTAACTGGTTGTAATGTAGGTTGCGGGACGGGTAGGATACATTTAGAAATAAGAGTGACTACACCTCTCTAAGCACTTTAATACATACACTTTAACAGTTGAAACCCACGCTTACGTCAAACTATACTCCACCTTAACATCAACAAGCATTAACTCCCAACTATTTAAGCACATTTACATCAAGAGTCACCACTATTTTTTCAACAATACAACTTCTTTTTTTTCCAGTTCAAGTGACTCTTCCTTTTTCAAAAACATTACACATTTCTCCTTATTTCAATAGTTCCACCCAAAAGCCAAACCAACCACCCCACATTTCAACTTTTACAAAGTTCATAACAATTTTAAGTGCTCATGGGAGGTAAATGGTTCAAATAGATGGTCAATTCAAACAAAAGGATAAGGATTATAATGTGGTTGCCAACAAAACATGATTAGAGGCTCAAAGGGGTGAACTAAGATACATAACAATTAGATGGTAAAAGCATATCACTGACTCAACAAAGAAATGCCTATATCACTTTCTAGACTGAACAAGACTACTATTTCACTTTGCAAACATACGGGGAAGGTTCTAGACATCGAATGCAATGCACAAAATAACACAAAAACTCACACCCATATGGCACATAACTCACTTAGGATCGGACTATCAAGACACTCTAGTCAAAACAGTTAAGCAAAGTTAAGATCATATAATTTAAGGTACTTATACAAGAGTCAAAAACTGAGCCTAAGCGTCACACTAAAGCACTCACTATTCTCAAGGCATAACTAATTCAAGAGACCTTGTTTTCATTTCAACCCATACCACAGGGGTTCCTACTTCTAAAAAAAAAACTAACTACACGTTCAAACGAAACCTTTGGAAAAGAAACACTACACAAAGAAAAACCAAGGGGGAATTATTATACTAACTACACAAGAAAATATTTTTGCATTTTTCTTTTGACTTTAATCCCTCAAGAAACCCGTCGAATGATATCCATCATCGGGAAAAGTCGAAAATTTTAAGCTTTTATGTTTTTTTTTCGACTTCTCAAACTAACAAAAGAAACTAAAACTAATATACATTACTACATATATACACTATACATACAACATATCCCCCAGCCCATACTTTAAAATGGTGGCATGTCCCCATGTCACACAAAAAACAATGTACGGTAAAGAAAACTTCCCTGATAGAGTCAGTCCGTGTCGGAGACAATGCCGGGGTCTAGATGGCAAGACCGGCCAAGCGCACGCAGCAATGTCATGACCTTTCTCTCAGACTTGGCATTTTGGGTAGCAAGGGCATCCACTCGAGCTCCCAAGTCTGTGACATAAGTACGTATCCCCGTCATTTCCTACTCTAAGACACTCATTCTTGTGTCCTATCTGACAACTGAGGTTCCCTCAACAACCTGCTCGTGCGGGGGTGAAGCAGCCACATCCTCAACTTGCACTTCATTACCCTCTTCTGGTGCATCAGATTCATCACTATTTGCCTCAACAGGTCCAACAGGGTCCTTCCCAATTACTACTTTATCAGCCCGGAACTTTTGTTCCCTTTTTACTTTCCCATCCAAGTCCCTATATTCCGGTACACGTGCCTGACGACATAACTGAGTGATTAAGGATGGAAAGAAGAACCCATACCTTTGCACAGGACAGTGAATGAACATCTTGCCGTGGATAACCTTAGACACATCAAAGTCATGGCCATTGATAAAACACCATATCAGTGCAGCCCGGGGACCATTCACCTCAGTGGTATTTGAGGAAGGCATCAGGAAGCTATTTATAATGTAGAGCCAACACTTCCCTTCAAAGTAAGCGATGCCGAATGAAACTTCCGCCCCAGCGTAACCCACACTACCTCCTTATTGGGCACGCAGATTGTTCTAAAGAACAATTGCCACATGGGTGGTTCTCTGCTATATGTGTCATAGTAGTCTTCTGCTTCAAGATTTTCCCCAAACACTGGCAAATGGTAGGCCCTCCGAATGGCCTCTATGGATGCGTCCACACTCTTCTTTTGAACCGTGCAGACATGGTTAACATGTTTTGGGCAGTTCGCATAAAACTCCCGAACAACCATTAAATTGGCTTCGTCAAGTTCTTCAAAAAATATCCCCATCCCTCCCTAGAACAATTCATGATACATATTGGGGCAGTCATTTTGGAGGGACCCCATATAAATTCCCCTCTTCGGTATGAGTTTCTTGGGTGCCTTTTTACAGAAGCGTTCCTGGGCTGCACTGGATACGAACTTGTTATTATCAAATGGGCGAGCATCGGTAGAAGCTCGTGGCCAGGATGAGCCAGCGTGATCGCTGGAGGAAGCACCTGTGGTTCTTCATTTCTTGGATGGCATCATAATACCTGTAACAAACACCAATATCAGCTAAAAGCATGATGGTTGGACCAAGAGTGGTTACTCAGACTTCACCAGCACACTTGGTCACAAACTTACATTCTCAAACTCTTTGGGGAATTTACACAAATACCTGATGTGCACAGTTCACCCGAACCCCTAAACAACAATTCTTTAGCCCCCAATTTCGACAAAAGATACACTAATGTCACACCCAACCCATCATGGTGAAATTTAACTATTACCCCAACATAATAACAAGTATAACTAGAAAGAAAGAACTAACAAAAATCTACTACAATTCAAGGAAAAGAAAAGAAAATAAACTAAAATAAGAGGGGGGAAACATCTCACTTACCTGAGGGGAACTTGTGACGATTTGGGTTGGGGAGAAGAAGGAGGAAGGCACTTCAATTGATGGTGGGGATCTATGTAGAGAAGAGATGAGAGAAGGGGGTAGGGTTAGGATTTGTTAGAAGAAGGGGAAATGGGGGAATTGGAGATTGGAAGTGTTTAGAAAGGGGGGCGGGGGGTTCGAATTATGTGAAGGAAAGAGGAGGGGGCGGAAGTTCTAAAGAAACAAGAACGAAA
The DNA here is from genome assembly GCF_000715075.1 of Nicotiana tabacum. Lineage (NCBI taxonomy): Eukaryota > Viridiplantae > Streptophyta > Magnoliopsida > Solanales > Solanaceae > Nicotiana > Nicotiana tabacum. The sequence goes on from NC_134103.1 coordinate 87,839,256, forward strand.
AGAAAAATAAATATAAAAAAAAATTACCTGTGCGCGGTCGATGCGTGGTCGCGCACGTATGGCAGTGAAGGGCCAAAAATGCGCGGCCAGGTGCGCGGTCGCGCATGTTTGGCAGTGAGGGCCTGAAAGTGCGCGGCCATATGCACGATCAATGCACGGCCGCGCACGCTTGGTTTTTTTTCCGATTAATACCTACTACATCATATTACACACCAAAGAAAAGAAAATCTAACTACCAGAAGGGTTAGAGGTAGTTTTGAATTATAGTCACCAGCTTGACTCAACCGGGCATCCTCAGTTGATTTTGATGCTCGAGGATTGTTGTGCAAATCCTCCAACAAGATACGATTTTAGTCTGTGCCCATTTACTTTGAAACTTTCTGTTCTGTCTTTGTTCTGGATCTCAATTGCCCCGTATGGTGATACATGTTTCACCACATATGGTCCTGTCCATCTGTACTTGAATTTTCCCGGAAATAATTGGAGTCTACTATTGTACAGAAGAATCTGTCCCCTTCATGAAACCTCTTTAGCTTAATCAGACGATCATGCCACCTTTTAGTCTTTTCCTTGAAGATCCGTGCACTTTCATACGTCCAGTCTGAACTCTTCTAATTCATTCATCTGCTCCAACCTGTGATCACCTGCAAGACTAAGATCAAGATTAAGCATCGTAATTGCCCAATAAGCCTTATGTTCTATCTCAACAGATAGGTGACACGACTTACCATACACTAATTTGAATGGTGAAGTACCTATGGTTGTTTTGAACGCAGTTCTATACGCCCATAGTGCTTCATCCAACTTGATAGACCAATCTTTACGAGAAGCACTAACCGTCTTTTCAAGAATTCGTTTTAGTTCCCAGTTAGCCACTTCGACTTGCCCACTAGTTTGGGCATGGTACGGGTTCCTGTTTTGTGTGTGACCCCATACTTGGATAGAAGTGTAGCAAACTGCTTATTACAAAGTGTGACCCATTGTCACTGATAATCACTCGAGGTGTCCCAAAACGGGTAAAGATGTTTTTCCGCAAGAACTCACACACCACTCGAGCATCATTGGTCCTAGTAGGGATTGCTTCAACCTATTTAGAGACGTAGTCAATGACTACTAGGATATACTCATGAGAATGCGACATTAGGAACATACCCATGAAGTCAATTCCCCAAACGTCAAAAATTTCACATACCAGAATGGAGTTGAGCGGCACTTCATCCCTCTTGCTAATATTACCTGCTCTCTGACACTTGTCACATGCAGCTACATATGCCCTTGCATCTTTATACAGAGTAGGCGAAAAGAAATCGGCTTCCATGATCTTTGCTGCTGTGCGATTTCCACCATAGTGACCTCCAACTGCTCCATCACGGCAATGAGACAGAATGCTTGCCATTTCTCCTTCAGTCACACATCGTCGAATCATACCATCTGCACACAGTTTAAACAAGAATGGTTCATCCCAAAAATAACTTTTTACCTCACCTTGAAGCTTCCTTATTTGATCACGAGTGAGGTCATGGGGTAACCATCCACAAGCCAAAAAGTTGGCTACATCCGCATACCAAGGCGGCCTTTCGAAAACCGCTGCTATTGAAAAAATCTGCCCATCAGGGAACTCTTCCCTTATTTTGACTGTTTCAACTGGAGGTTTCTCAAGCCGAGATAGATGATATGCGACTTGATTTTCTATGCCCTTCCTATCTTTTATTTCCATGTCAAACTCTTGGAGCAACAACACCCACCGCATCAGACGCGGCTTGGATTCCTTCTTACTCAACAGGTATTTCAACGCTGAGTGATCAGTATGTACAATCACCTTGCTTCCCACCAGGTATGATCTAAACTTGTCAAAAGCAATAACCACATCAAAAAACTCTTTCTCAGTGGTGGCATAATTTACTTGAGCATCATTTAATGTCCTGCTTGCATAGTAGATTGGTCTAAACATTTTATCTCTTTGTTTCCCCAGAACAGCTCCCACAGCTACATCACACATTATCTCAAATGGAAGGCTCCAATCAAGTTTCACCATAATATGAGCACTCACAAGCTTTTCCTTTATCAATTTGAATGCTCTTAAGCACTCCACATTGAAAATAAACTTGGCATCCTTCGCTAGCAATTGTGTCAATGGCTTGGTAATTCTGGAACTTTTATTTATAAACCTCCTATAGAACCTAGCATGTCCCAAGAAGCTTCTTATGCTCTTCACCGAAGTCGGGGGAGGGAGACTAGCAATAACATTCACCTTAGCTTTGTCAACCTCAATTCTATGCACAGTTACCTTGTGGCCCAGGACAATTCCCTCCTTTACCATGAAATGACAATTTTTCCAGTTAAGAACCAAGTGAGTAGCTTCACAACGTTCAAGCACGAGCTTCAAATTCATCAAACAATCCTCAAAGTCATCACCAAAAAGGGTGAAATCATCCATGAACACCTCTAGACACTTCACGTTTAAATCAGAGAATATAGATATCATGCACCTCTAAAAGGTGGCAGGTGCATTACATAGCCCAAACGACATCCTCCTGTAAGCAAAAATACCTGACGGGCAACTGAATGTGGTCTTCTCAACATATTCTGGTGCAATGGGTATATAATTGTAGCCTGAATACCCATCCAGGAAGCAGTAGCATCCGTGTCCAACCACCTTCTCGAGTATTTGATCAATAAAAGGGAGTGAAAAGTGGTCTTTCCTTGTTGCCTCATTCAGCCTTCTATAATCAATACACATTCTCCACCCGGTGACTGTTCTTGTGGGGATCAATTCATTATTTTCATTTTTCACCACTGTCATGCCCCCCTTTTTTGGTACAACTTGCACTGGACTAGTCCACTGGCTATCAGAGATGGAAAAAATCACTCCCGCATCTAGCAATTTGATGATCTCCTTGTGCACTACCTCCTCCAAATTTTTGTTCAGCTTGCGTTGAGGCTGCACCACTGGCTTGCTATTTTCTTCCAACAGGATTTTGTGTATGCATATAGCTGGATTGATTCCTTGAATATCAGCTATGCTCCAACCAATGGCCTTCTTGTGCTTTGACAGCAGCTCCACCAATTTTTGCTCCTGTGTACCTGTTAAATCAGCAGAAATAATCATAGGAAAGTTGTTAGTTTCAAGAAAAGCATATTTCAAGTCAGTGGGGAGGACTTTCAATTCCATATTGGGCATAGAAGCCTCCTTTTTTAGTTCCTCCTCATCAACCACTTGCTCCTCAGTTTCAAGAGCTTCAACCTCTTTATTTCAGGATCTTCATCATCCACTGTGCTAGACTAAGTAATACACCTCTCTAGAGTATCCCCCACAAGCTTGTCAAACTTGTACTTCTCAGCCAACTCCCCAATGATATCTAGCTTGAAACACGAGCAGGCAGACACCTCATCACTGGGGTATTTCATCATTCTCTTTATCTGGAACACTACTTTCTCAGTTCCCACTTTAAGCATAAGCTGCCCCTCATAAATATCAAGGGTGGCTCTACCTGTACACAAAAATAGCCTCTCTAGAATTAAAGGCACCTCCTTGTTCACCTCCATATCCACCACAATAAAATCGTCGGGGAATACAAACTTGTACACCTGCACTAGAATATCTTCAATGATTCCCTCAGGTAGAACAGTGGTCTGGTCGGCCAGTTGTCGGGACATTGGTATTGATTTGATCACTCCAAGTTCACCTTCCAGTTTCCTGAATACAGACAGAGGCATTAGATTTATAGACGCACCTGAATCACAGAGGACCTTGTCAAACTTTTCACTCCCTAACGAGCATGGTATGGTGAAGCTTCCTGGGTCCCCACACTTTTGAGAAATTTTGTTTTGCAATATAGCACTGCAGTGGACATTCAGTTTGACCACTGTTGTCTTCTCTAATTTTCTCTTGCTAGACAGGATTTTCTTCAAGAACTTTGCATAAGCGAGTATTTGAGTGAGTACCTCTGTGAAGGGGATGTTCACATAAAGTTGTTTGAGCATCTCCAAAAATTGCCCAAAACACTTGTCAAGTTTCTCCCGCTTCATCTTTTGAGGGAACGGTAGAGCTAGCATATGTCTACTTTCTTCAATTTCTTTTTGTACCTCGCTATTCTGGATCTTTTGCTCTTCATTCTTTTCCTCTGCTGGTGTCTCAGTCTGCTTGTTGACCATTTCCGATTTAGCCTTCACTATTGGGTCAGTCAATGTTTTTTCCGCTTCTCAGAGATATAGCTTTGATTGTTTCCTTCGGGTTCTTTTCAGTGTCAGATGGGAGAGTCCCAGGAGCCCTCTGAGATAACAAATTTGCAATTTGTCCCATTTGCCTTTCTAAGTTCCGGATAGTCGTGCCCTGAGTCTCAAATTTTTCATTTGTTTTGTTGATGAATGCCTTCATGAGATCTTCCATATTTGACTGATTTGGCTGTGGTGGCTGGTATTGTTGTCTCTGCTGGTTCTGAAAACCTGGTTGTCCCTGACCCTAGGGTCTGAGATTATTTTACTGCCATGAGTTCAAGCTCCCATTAGGTGAACTCCACGAAAAACCTGGATGTCTTTGACCCATAGCATTAAAGTTGTTCCCACCTTGGTAGTTTTCTCTATTAAAATTTCCTACAGTGTTGACCTCCTCAGATGTAGCTTGACACTCGTGTGTAGGGTGTCCTATCCCATAGATATCACAACCCATCTGTGGTTGAGTTTGCACCTGAGCCATAGTCAATTGCTTGATGTCCTTAGCCATTGCTGCAATTTGGGCTTGCATTGCTACAAATGATTCTACTTGGTGCACCCCTGCTGATTTTCTTCGATCCCCTTGGTCTATGGACTATTGATCTGCATCTTCAGATAGTTCATTCAAGAGAGTAATGATCTCTTCCGGAGTTTTCTTCATCAGAGGGCCTGCAATTGCACTATTTAGCAATCTCCTTGATAACGGGTTTAAACCATCCCAAAAGTCCTGAAGTTGCATTCATTGCTCCATTCCGTTGTGAAGGCACCTCCACAGCAACTCCTTAAATATTTCCCATGCTTCGAACACTGTCTCTCCTTCACTTTGGCTGAAATTGTGAATCTCCTTCCTATCTTAGCAACCGAGAAATATTTTTCCAGAAACTTGGTAGTCATCTCCTCCCACGTACGGATTGACCCTGTAGGCAAACTTCTCAGCCACTGCTTTGCATCATCCTTCAGCGAGAACGAGAATGCTCTGAGGTATATAGCATCATGTGATGCTCCATTTGTAGCAGAACGTGTTCATAATTTCATCAAAGTCCATGAGATGGTTGTTGGGATCTTCATTGGGTTTGCCTCTGAAAATGTAATTATTCTGAATGGTCTGGATGACTCCCTGTTTGAGTTCAAAATTGTTGGCATCGATGAGTGGGGGCCACACACTAGACTGTTGTTGGTTGTACATCGGTCTAGCATAATCTCCCAGGCCTAGGGCCTACATTTTCATAGGCATCCTCGATAATTCGGTTGGGATTAAGTCTTCGATCTCTATCAACTGTTTCATCAGCAATTCTACGGGCCGCTTCAGCCGCTAATCGTGCTTCCTGTTGCTGAGTTGCCTCTCTGGTAGCTAGGTCTACTATCTCTTCGTTGTTCACCATTTTATCCTGAGTTGAAGGCTGACCCAACAACAATCCACTCGCTCCTTTCTCTCTTTTCAACTGCCTCAGATGTTTGTCTAACTCTGGGTCGTATGGCACCAAGTCCTTTGAAGAGGATCGAGTCATACACCGATGAACTTAACCTGTTGCCTGCACACAGATGATAGCGTAAAAAAGGAAAATAAAATAAAGTAATTCCTGAATTAGCACTGAAAACAAATTTAAACACTATTAATCGCCAATCCCTGGCAACAACGCCAAAATTTGACTAGCGCAAAACCAGCGTATAAACTTAGGTTCGCTAGTCAAAGATAGTATAGTAACAAATCGTCTCCACAGAGATTGATTTCAATAATGTTCTATTAATTCTTCAGCTTAACACTATCCAGGATAATCAACCTTTTAATTTATGTTATTATTGACTACAAATAAACTAAGATTATCAGCTATAAGAAACTGGTGATACCTGAATGATTAGTAATAACAAAGGAATATCAATGAGAGAGGCAAGGGTGATGACAAGCTATGTGATCAACTATTGTTCCGGGTAACCCTATGCTAAATTCAATCTTAGCTTCTATTGATTCTTTCGACTTCAACAGATGATAAGGCTACTTCTAGTATTTCAATTCTTCTTTCGAATAAATTTTTATTCCTTTCGCTAACCCAATAACAGGCCCTATGAATGTATGCACAAAAATAGTGAATGAATGATCTTCCAGAGAACACCTCTCTGTTATTCTCCTGAATTGGGTAAATCAATAACTCCTTAAGCTCTTTCGATTACCTAGAAGAGGCGTAAAATCAACCCAATTAAGATAGCACAAAGCAAATAGCAGTAAACTTCTCTTTTGATTTAAGTGAAACTACAATAAACCTTGCAATTCAATTAAGAACTCATTCAGTAAGGTCGGGCAATTAACATAGAGTAAAATCCAAAACAATAATCAATTCACAACATCCGTCAACAACCCTAAGGAGAATTACTCCATAACGAAGAAAGTATTCAAAACAAAAGTGTTAGAAGAATAAGAAGATATTACAATTCCTCAATTCAACCAAACTTTCGTATTAAGTGAATTGGATCAAGTATCTTGATTTCCCGTTGCTTCCATGCTTTTTCTCCCTCAAAAGTTACTCCTAAAAAACAAAATACCCTATTTTTAAACGAGCTGGGCTTCATATAGGTCAAGGAAAGTCGCCCCCGCAGTTACAATGTTAGCCCTGGTAAATATTCTCTCGGAAGGACGTGAGCGGCCGCGCACTTGGGCAGGTGACCGCACATCTGGCCACACACATTGGATAGTTTCTGCTTGACTTGCGTGGCCCAATGCGTGGTCAGTGCGCGACCGCGCACCTGGGAAATTTTTTGCTCTTTTTTTTTCATTCTTCTTTTTAAGTGCGCGAACCTCCTTTGATCCTCGAACGAACTCCCAATTTACTCCATAAGCTTTTACTTGGCCTTCAACGCTCCATATTAGCTCAAAAACGCTCCTTAACCTCATTGTAGCCCGTAATTGCTCCTGCAAAGCATAAAGTACTCAATCAGAGCAATTTACTACCATTTAACGCTCAAACATCAGTAAAGTGCAGTGGATTAGAGTGCAAATAGTGGCCAAAATACATAGTTATAGCCTACCATCACACACCCCTTCTCAACCATTCGTTGAGACTTAAGAAATGAAACAACCTTGCTAGGAACATAATCCAAGGTACCTCTCCACTCTAACCGCAGTAGACCTGGCATAGCCAACGTCATCGTCTTGGCGTGACAATCAAGGATAGCGTGATAGGGCGACAACCAGTCCGTGCCCAAAATAATATCGAAATCCACCATACTGAGCATTAATAAATGAGCTCTGGTCTCAAAACCACTGATAACAATCAAACACGACCGATACACGCAATCAACAATAATAGATTCACCCACAGGTATAGATACATAAATAGAAGAACTCAAAGAATCATGGAGTACACCCAAATACGGGGCAAAATAAGTTGACACATAAGAATAAGTAGAGCCTGGATCAAATAAGACCGATGCATCTCTATGACAGATCGGAACAATACTTGTGATAACATAATCGGATGCAACTTTCTCCGTCCTAGCAGGAAGGGTATAATATCTGGCCCGACCTCCCCCTCTAAGGCGACCTCTACCTTTCCGATCTCCACCTCTAGCTGGCTGTGCAGGTGGAGTGGCAACTGGTTCAGTAACCATGGCCTGAGAAGCCTGAGGGCCCTGTAGAATAGGTGAAGCCTGCGAAATCTGTGGATGTACACCCCTTTTGAATCTGGGGCAATCCCTCACCATATGACGAGTGTCACCATACTAAAAACAAGCTCTCGAAGGACGTGTCTACTGTGACTGGCTCAGGCTTGATCGACTGGACTGACCGCTGGAAGCACCCCGTACAGGAGGTACACTAGACATTGGTGGTGCATAATAAGGATCCTGGGGCCTAGGAATGGCCGGAGTACCGCTGGTGGCTGGAAGTGCTGAATGAACAGGACGACTCCCATAACCCCTACCCTGACGAGCTGTAGATGGGGCACTAGAACTATTATACATACCAGAATCTTGGGATCTCTTAGCTTCCCTCTTGTGTCCCTCCCAGATCCGCATACCCTCCAATATCCTAGCAATTGACACCACATGCTGGTATGCGATATCCATCTCCAACTCTTGGGCCATACTGAATCTGATACTAGGGTGGAGCCCCTCAATAAATCGGCGAACCCGCTCTCGAACAGTAGCAACCAAGGCTGGTGCATGCCTAGCCAAATCACTGAATCAGACCGTATACTTTGACACGGTCATAGAACCCTGGCGCAGCAACTCATACTCTGCGCGCCATGCATCTCGAAGATTCTGAGGAACATATCTGAAAACTGAGTCCATATGAGTGAAGCTGCCTCAGCTGGACTATCCAACTCGTATGCCCGCCACTACTGGTAGGTCGCTCCTCTAAGCTGGAATGTCGTGAAAGAAACCCCACTAGAATCCACAATACCCATAGTATGAAGGATATGGTGACATTCCTCAAGAAAATCCTGAGCATCTTCTGAAGCCAAACCACTGAAAGTGGGAGGGTGGTACTTCTTGTACCTCTCGAGCCTAAGCTACTCCCCCTCCGAAACTACTGCCTAACCTCGGGCTGAACTAGGATAACTGGCTGCACTGGTATAACCTCTGGGGCATGGTCAACCTGGGCCCGTGGCTCTGGGGTATGGGCGGTGGGAGTCTGTGCGCCTCCCCCGGCCTGAGATGTGGCAGAAGCAAGTGGAATCAACCTGCCTGAGCTAGAGTGCCAAACATGCTCAAAAACTAAGCAAGAGTCTCCTGAAGTGCAGGGGTAGTAACATGCATCTCAGGTGTCTGCTTTCCAACTGGAGCTACTGGTGGCTCTGCCGCAGCAGCTCGAGCAAGTGCTCTAGCTGCACCACGTGGTCTTCCTCAGCCTTTGGCTCAGCCTCTTCCCCAGCCCCGGCCCCAGCCCCGGCCTCTTGCGGCTCTAACATGGGGCGTGGGTGTCTGATTATCAGATCCAGTTGTGCGTGTCCTCACCATCTGTGAGAGAATAGAAAGACAAGAGTTTAGAATTTCGAATCTAACAAATACGCACGATAAGGAATCAAAGAAGTGAACATTTTCCTAATAGTTCCATAGCCTCCCAAAGATAAGTACAAACGTCTCCGTACCGATTCGCGAGACTCTACTAAAACTGCTTGTGACTCATAACACCTATGAACTTAGAGCTCTGATACCAACTTGTCACGACCCCAATTCACCCTCTATAGGTTGTCGTGATAACACCTAGTCTCTAAGACTAGGTAAGCCTAACAATTTGCGAGAATACATAAAATAAAACTGAAGCCCAATTCTCAACATATGAAATAAATATAAAACCGCAATTTAATAATTTCAACTCTCAAAACCTGGTAGAAATAAGTGACAAGCTTCTAAAAATTTATTCTGAGTGTCTCAATACATCAAAGTCTAAAGAGAAATCAGGAAGACAACATATTAAGGATAGAGGGGGACTCCTAGGTCTGCGGATGCTGGCAGATGTACCTTGAAGTCTCCGTGTACAGCTAGTTCACTGATACCTGGTCTGATAGAAAGTACCTGGATCTGCACAAAAAGATATGCAGAAGCGTAATATGAGTTCACCACAGTGGTACGCAGTAAGTGCCAAGCCTAACCTCGGTAGAGTAGTGACGAGGTTAGGTCAGGCTCTACTGGAAATAATAGAAAAGTAAGACAGAGGATATAATAATATAACGAAATGACTTAGAAGTGAACAACACAGCAAATAGAGGTAAACAACATGGGCGCTCCCGAGGTACCGCCTCGTAGTCCCAAATATAATATGCAATGCAGGGGGGTCTCCTGAGGAACCGCCTCGTAGTCCCAAAAGTAAATATGCAGTATAGGGGGATCTCTCAAGTAAACGCCTCGTAGTCCCAAAGTAAATATGTAGTACAGGGGGATCTCCTGAGGAACCGCCTCGTAGTCCCAAAAGTAAATATACAGTATAGGGGGATCTCCCGAGGAACCGCCTCGTAGTCCCAAAGTAAATATTCAACAAATATCCGAAGGAAACAACAAATTTATAGAAAGAATCTCACAGTTAAAGATTTAACTCAAATCAAATAAGCAGGTAATTCAGCTAAGCATGTTGCACATATTGCAAGTAAGAGTTAGGGCACATAGACATGTGATACTAGACTAAACATGATCACTACATATACTAAAGCAACTCAGTTAAAGAATTTAAAAGAAGACTACTCAGCAAGAACCGATATTTCCAAATTTAGTCCGTGTACGCACTTGTCACCTCACGTACACGACGCTTACATATCACAAAATGTTACAACAGTATCAAATCCTAAGGGGATTTCCCCGATACAGTGTTAGATAAGCCACTTACCTCAAGCCAAGCTCAATCAGTCAATAAGAATGCCTTTGCCTCGATTTTCTAACTCCGATCGGCTCGAATCTAGTCACAATTAATTCGATTCAGTCAATACAAATTATAGGAACAAATTCCATATGAAAATATAAATTTTCCAACAAAAATCCGAAATTTAACTCAAAAATCGCCCGCGGGGCCCATGTCTCGAAACCCAACAAAAGTAACAAAATCCAAAAGCCCATTCAACCACGAGTCAAACCATACCAATTTTACCTAATTCTGACATCAACTCGACCCTCAAATCTTCAAATTAAACCAAGAAGGTTTTCTAAATTTTCCAACTTCTGCATTTGATTCCGAAACCTATCAAATCAAGTCCGATTGACCTCAAATTTTGCACACAAGTCATAAATTACATAACGGACCTATTCAAATTTCCAGAATCGGATTCCGACCCCGATATCAAAAAGTCAACTCCCCGGTCAAACTTCAAACTTAAATTTCTATTTTAGCCATTGCAAGCCTAATTTAACTACGGACTTCCAAATAATTTTCCGGACACGCTTCTAAGTCCAAAATTACCATACGGAGCTATTGGAATCATCAAAACTCTATGTCGGGGTCGTTTACACATAAGTCAATATTCGGATAACCTTTTCAGCTTAAGTTTTTCCTCCTTGAGACTAAGTGTCTCAATTCATTCCGAAACCTCACCGGACCCGGACTGACTACCCTGACAAGTCATATAATAGCTATTAAGTACAAAATGAGTAGTGAATGGGGGAACGGGGCTACAACTCTCAAAATGACTGGCTGGGTCGTTACAAGAGGCCTATGAGAGGAGCAGGCCAGTCGGTACTGCACCACTTTCATGGCATGACTTCTCCATTCTCTTCTTGGAGAAGTTTGTGCCAACGTCAGGAGGGCATGTCTGTGATCCAGTATGAGATGAGACTTTTAGAGTTGGCTCGTCACACAGCTTGGTTGGTTCCCACTGAGAGGGAGAGGGTTAAGAGGTTCATTGATGGCCTCACCTATCACTTGCATTTTGTTATGACTCGGGAGAGTGTATCAGGTGCTAGGTTCGGTGAGGTGGTTGATATTGCTTGGCGGCTAGAGTTGGTTCGTAGTCAGGAGAGTGAGGAGAGGGAGGCCAAGAGGCCTCGTGGTTCGGGTGGTTTCAATGGTGTTCCTTTTGGGGGTCAGTTCCAACACAGTAGGGGTCGTCATTATAGGCCCGCTCAGATGGCTCGTCTAATTCATTGTGGCACATCATCTAGCCATGGTTTATACAATGCTCGAATGGGTCAGTCATCTCTTAGTGCACTCCCAACTCAGAGTTCATCTCGTGCACCTTCAGTTCAGAGTTCATCTGCACCAGGTTCATCTGGTAGTAATTCTGGTTCTTGGGGTCCGCCTTAGTACCTGCCACCATTTTTTAAGATGGGTTATTTTGAGTGTGGAGAGTTGGGTCATGGGAAGAAGTATTGTCCCCGCCTTTCGGGAGGCCAGTTCAGCAGAGAAGTCAGGCTGCAACTTCCATACCAGTTACTTCACCACCCACTCAGCCAGCTCGGGGTGGGGCTCAGGCAGCCAGAGGTCACCCTAGAGGGGAAGGCCGATCAGGTGGCGGTCAGGCTTGATTCTATGTTATTCCTGCCAGGCTAGATGTTGTTGCTTCAGACACAGTGATCACAATTATTGTCTTAGTATGCCACAGGGATGCTTATATATTATTTGACCCTGGTTCCAATTATTCATATGTATCATCATATTTTGCTCGGTATCTGGATATGCCTCGTGAGTCCTTAGTTTTATCTGTTCATGTATCTACGCCAGTGAGCGATACTATTATTGTGGACCGTGTATATCGGTCGTGTGTAGTGACTATTGGGGGATTGAAGACTAGAGTTGATCTCTGATTGCTTAGTATGGTTGATTTTGACGTGATCTTGGGTATGGATTGGTTGTCTCCATATCATGCTATTCTGGATTGTCACGCTAAGAACGTGACGTTGGCGATTCCAGGGTTGAAGGCCCAACGTCACTCTAGACTATGTTCCCATCAGAGTGATTTCACATTTGAAGGCCCAACGGATGGTTGGGAAGGGTTGTCTTTCATATTTGGCCTTCTTGAGGGATGTTGGTGCTGATACCCCTACTATTAATTCTGTTCCAGTGGTGCGAGACTTTCCGGATGTGTTTCCTGCAGACCTGCCGGGTATGCCACCCGACTGGGATATTGACTTGATGCCGTGCACTCAGCCCATTTCTATTCCTTCGTATCGTATGGAACCAGCTGAGTTGAAGGAATTGAAAGAGAAACTTTAGAAACTTCTTGATAAGAGGTTTATTAGGCCTCGTATGTCGCCTTGGGGTGTACTGGTTATGTTTGTGAAGAAGAAGGATGGTACTATGCGGATGTGCATCGACTATAGGTAGTTGAACAAAGTTACAATCAAGAACAAGTATCCTTTACCGCGCATTGATGATCTATTTGACCAGCTTCAGGGAGCGAGGGTGTTCTCTAAGAATGATTTGAGTTCTGGGTATCACTAGCTGAAGATTTGGGACTCAGATATTCTGAAGACAGCATTCAAGACCCATTATGGTCACTATGAGTTCTTTGTGATGTCTTTCAGGCTAACCAATGCCCCAACAACATTCATGCACCTAATGAACAGTGTATTTCAGCCTTACCTTGATTCGTTTGTCATAGTATTCATTGATGATATCCTGGTGTACTCACGTAGCCAGGAGGATCATGCCCAATATTTGAGGATTATACTACAGCGGTTGAGGGAGAAGAAACTTTATGCCAAGTTCTCCAAGTGTGAGTTTTGGCTTAGTTCGGTAACGTTCTTGGGGAACGTGGGGTCCAGTGAGGGGATTAAGGTGGATCCAAAGAAGATAGAGGCGGTTCAGAGTTGGCCCAGACCATCTTGAGCTACTGAGATTCGGAGTTTCCTCGGCTTGGCTAGATATTATTAACGATTCGTGGAGGGTTTCTTGTCTATTGCAGCGCTTTTGACCAAATTGACCCAGAAGGGTGCTCCATTCAGGTGGTCGGATGAGTGTGAGGAGAGCTTTCAGAAGCTCAAGACTGCCTTGACCACAACTCCAGTTCTAGTTTTGCCTTCAGCTTTTGGCTCTTATACAGTGTATTGTGATGCTTCTCGGATTGGTATTGGGTGTATCTTGATGCATGAGGGTAGAGTGATTGCTCGTGCTTCGTGCTAGTTGAAGCCCCATGAGAAGAACTACCATGTTCGAGATTTATAGTTGGCAACCATTGTTCATGTATTGAAGATTTGGAGGCATTATCTCTATGGTGTGTCTTGTAAGGTATTTACGGATCATCGGAGCCTCCAGCACTTGTTCAAACAAAAAGATCTAAATTTGAGGCTGCGGAGATGGTTGGAACTACTAAAGGACTATGATATCACCATTCTGTATCATTCCGGGAAGGCCAATGTGGTGGCCGATGCCTTGAGTAGAAAGGCGGTGAATATAGGTAGCCTTGCATTTATTCCTATTGGAGAGAGACCACTTGCAGCTGATGTTCAGCCCTTGGCTAAACAGTTCATGAGATTAGATGTTTAGGAGCCCAGTCGGGTTCTAGCTTGTGTGGTTTCTCGGTCTTCCTTATATGATCGCATCAGAGAGCGCCAGTATGATGATCCTTATTTGCTTGTCCTTAAGGACACGGTTCAACATGGTGATGTCAAGGAGGTTACTATTGGGGATGATGGGGTGTTGAAGATGCAGGGTCGTATTTGTGTGCCCAGTGTGGATGGGCTACGTGAGTTAATTCTTGAGGAGGCCCACAGTTCGCGGTATTCTATTCATCTGGGTGCCGCAAATATGTACTAGGACTTGAGGCAACACAATTGGTGGAGGAGGATGAAGAAGGATATAGTGGAGTTTGTAACTCGGTGCCTAAACTGTCAGCATGTGAAGTACGAGCACAAGAGACCAGGCGGATTGCTTCGGAGGCTTGAGATTCCGAAGTGGAAATGTGAGCGTATCACCATGGATTTTATAGTTGGGCTCCTACGGACTTCGAGAAAGTTTGATGCTATTTGGGTGATTGTGGATCGGTTGACCAAGTTCGCGCATTTCATTCCAGTTGGGACTACTTATTCTTCGGAGCGGTTGGCTGAGATCAACATCCGCGAGATTGTTCGCCTTCATGGTGTGCTGGTGTCCATCATTTCAGATCGTGGCACGCAGTTTATATCTCAATTTTGGAGAGCAGTGCAACGAGAGTTGGGCACCCAGATTGAGTTGAGTACAGCATTCCACCCTCAGACGGACTCCGAGCGTACTATTTAGATATTGGAGGATTTGCTACGTGCTTGTGTCATAGATTTCGAGGGTTCTTGGGATCAGTTTCTGCCACTTGCAGAGTTTGCCTACAACAACAGCTACCAATCGAGCATTCAGATGGCTCCGTATGAGGCTTTGTATGGGAGACGGTGTCGGTCTTCGGTGGGATGGTTTGAGCCGGGTGAGGCTAGGCTATTGGGTACTGACTTAGTTTAGTATACTCTGGAAAAGGTTAAGTTGATTCAAGATCGGCTTCGCACGGCGCAGTCTAGACAGAAGAGTTATGCCAATCAGAAGGTTTGCGATGTTGCTTACATGGTGGGGGAGAAGGTACTACTCAAGATTTCACCCATGAAGGGTGTTATGAGGTTGCCCTCGGTATATTGGGTCGTTTGAGGTGTTTCAGAGGATTGGAGAGGTGGCTTACAAGCTTGCCTTGCCACCAATTCTGTCGAGTATTCATCCAGTGTTTCATGTTTCTATGTCGGCGATCCATCTTATGTTTTGGATTTCAACACGGTTCAGTTGGATGGTGATTTGACTTATGATGTGGAGCCAGTGGCCATTTTGGATCGGCAGGTTTGAAAGTTGAGGTCAAAGAACATAGCTTCAGTGAAGGTGCAGTGGAGTGTATCCGGATAGTGATTTGGAGGTTCGTAGTTGATTTAGGCTTGAAATGAAAAAAGTTGGAAAATTCGAAGTTTTGGAAATTTGAGAAGTTTGACCGAGAGTTGACTTTGTGGTTACGGGGCTCGGATTTTAGTTCTGGGAGTGGGAGTAGGTCTGTTGTGTCATTTATGACTTGTGTGGAAAATTTGAGGTCAATCGGACTTTATTTAATATGTTTCGGCATCGAATGTAGAAGTTAGAAGTTCATAAGTTCATTAGACTTGAATCGATGCGCGATTCATGGTTTTAGCATTGTTTGATGTGATTTGACACTTCGAGCGAGTTCGTATGATGTTTTAGGACTTGTTGGTATGTTTGGTTGAGGTCCCGAGGACCTCTGGTAGATTTCAGATGGTCATCGGAGTATAATTGACTTGGAGAAATGGCTGGAGTTTGTTAAAGTTTGCTGGTGTTCAGGTCTGGTTTCCTTCTATGCGATTGCGTGGATAGGTCCACAATCGCAAAGGCTTGTTTGGGAAGCTGGGAATTTTACCCTATGCGTTCGCGAGCAAGAGTATGCAATCGCGTAGGTTGGTCAGGCAGTGCATCGCGAACGCGTGGGCTAAGCCGCATTCGCGAAGAGGAAGTGGGGCAGCTGGGTTCCACGTGGTTGTTATTCATGATCGAGTAGCAGTGTTTGCGATCAAGTAGGTTTGTGAAGGTTAGTCATCGCGTACGCGTGGATCTTTAGGCGATTGCGTAGGGTTAATTCTTGGGCAGCTGAGTTTTTGCTTCGCGATCACGAAGCATTTTTCGCGATCGCGATTAAAGATATCTGGGCAGAATTTAAAGTCTCAAAACGAGGGTTTGAGTTTATTTCACAAATTTGATTTTGGGAGCTCGGATTGAGGCGATTCTTGGAGAGATTTTCAAGGGAGTAATTGGGGTAAGTGATTCTTACTTAGTTTTGGTTAAATTCCATGATTATATCTTTGATTTCATTATTTAATTAGTGATTTGGGGTGAAACATTTGGAAAAAATGGAGAAAACTTCTTAGGCCGAATTTTGGAGATTTGAGCGAGATTTTGGTATCAGATTTGATAAATTTTGGTATGGTTGGACTCGTGGTTGAATGGGTGTTCGGATTTTGTAACTTTCATTGAATTCTGAGACGTGGACCAGAGGGTTGACTTTTGAGTTGACTTTTTGACTTTTGATTAAGAACTTAGCATTTTCATATGGAATTGATTCCTATAGCTTGAGTTGATTGTATCGAATTATTTGTGGCTATAATCGAGGTATTCGAAGGCCGATTCGCAAGGCAAGGGCATGTTGGAGTAGAGATTTGTACGGTTTAAGGTAAGTAGCACTTCTAAACTTGGTTATGAGGGTATGAATCCCTGAAATTACGTGCTATGTGATTGGTGTTGAGGTGACGCACATGCTAGGTGACGGGCGTGTGGGCATCCACCATAGAAATTGTGATTTAGTAGATTTTGTGGAATTATGTAGCTATCTTGTCTGAATAATTATTACTGTACTCTGTGTGTTAGAGCACTTGAGCTGTGATTTATGCTAGAAATTATGTTTAGACTATGTGCTAGTACTATTAGGACCCATAGTGGTCGTTCGTTGTTGTTGAGTTATTTTCTTAATTGCAATTATGTACTCAGTCCCATTCATCATTGCATATCATATCTCAGTCTCGGTTATCATACATCGTCACATCACGTATCATTGATTTGGATTTCTTAGCATGAGTGTTGTGAGCCCGAAAGACTAGAGAGATTGATGATTGAGTGAGGCCGAAGGCCTGTTTGTGAGCGATATTTATGGGATCGGACTGCATGCCGCAGCAGGCTTTATTGATTTATGCTTGGGCTGGATCTGCCCCTCCGGAATCTACCCACCCATAGTGAGCGCAGTTGCTATTGATTCACGATATTTGATTCAGGCTGGATCTGCCATGTACATTGCTGAGTGATTGAGTATGATGAGTGAGAATTGAGACAGTCAGGCTGAGTACTCCGAGAGTGCAAGTACGTGAGGCTTTCATTGTGTTGCATCACATACGATATGCATATTGACATGTTGATATAGAGATGTCATATTCCTCATATCATTCAGACTTGACATATTTTGTATGTTCTGAGTTTAATTGTTAAACCTGGAAGTATGTCTACATTCCTATACTGGTACCTGTAAATTATGAGTTTCTCTAAGATATTAGTGTCATATGTTATGTAAATTTTCGTACTGTTTAATTATGTGTTTGGACCGTATTGTTCGGACTCATCACTGCTTTCAGTCCAAAGGTTAGACTTGTTACTTATTGAGTTGGTTGTACTCACACTACACCCTGCACTTCGTGTGTAGATCCAGATGTTTCCGGGCATGGTGGTTGTTGATATCAGAGTTTTCAGCCGTTCGAAGGCAGACCTTGACTCTCCTCCCCTATCCCTCAGTTTTATTTATTCAGTTCTACTTTCTTAGATAGTGTATCAGACTATGTATTTGTGTAGATGCTCATGTACTCAGTGACACCCGGGTTTTAAGAATTTTTGTATTGAGTTGTGACGTTTCATCCAGTTTTTATGAGGTTTTCACTTATTTAAACATATTTTAGTATAATATGAATTTGAAAGTGTTGGTATGTATGAGTTGTTGGCTTGCCTAGTTTCATGATAGTCGCAACACGACGGGTTGAAATTTAGGTCGTGACATCAACCAACCTGCAATAAGTGTTATAGTCTATTTGGCCAAGCTTTTAAAATCATCTTATTTTGAAAAATATTTTTTTCAAAAATTCTTGTTAAGAAAATACTTTTAATAAGAAATAATCTGTGTTTGACTAATTAATTTTAAAATCACTTTTGAACAGCAATTTAAAAAATAGTGTTTAATGCCAATCTTTCCTTTTCCATGTTCCATTTGAATGGAAAAATAGGAGAATGGTTGAATTCAAAGCATGATAAGCAATATATTTAAACTTTGCTTAAATCAGACTTTGATTCCTTAATATTTTTTGAATTAAAATTAATATTTAAATAATATAATTTATTTTTTTTAATGTAAGGAGGTTTATATAATATTTTGAAACAATATAAGAACTCTAATATATAAATAATAAAGTACTAGACAATATATTATAAAATACACTAGAAGGAAATTGAAACTTACCATTAACTTTTGCGCTTTTAAATTTGTCATTTTCTTTCCCTTCTTCTGCCATACACATATACTTATATTATAAAAAAAGTTGGTCTTTAACGTGTCTGTTTCGCTCCTCCACTCCACTGACAGTTCCTTTTTCAGACTATCTGCATTTTCCCATTGTTGCCAGGTCTGTCGTCTTTCCTTCTTCCGCTTATAACTACATTAACCATAGTTTTATACTCTGCATCCCTCACATTTGGCTTCACTGGAAAAATCGATCACTGAGTTGGAGCTTAAAAAGTAGGTTTCTAAGTTCTTTAATTTTGGTGAAATTTTTTGTTGTCAAGGAACAGGAAAAATGTCTATATTTTGTGAAAAGTTTTTCATATCGTCATGTGTTAAGTTGCTGAATTTCTATTATACATTTCATTTTTTAATAAATGATCATGCTCTCTCTCTTGCTCTTTTAACAATGGTGGTGTTCAAGCCAGCTTGTACGTAACTCAAATAGAAAAAATCACCTAATGAGCATCCAAGGTTCAATGAGGTAGGAGGAGAATCATGAAGTTTCGGTTTAAATTTTAGTAGAGGTAAAAAATGTTAAGTGATTTTTTCTCATATGTTTAAGTTTTGATGGACAGAGTTATCCGATACCTGTGCTGGTGGGAGGTAGATTAGTCGAGGTGTGCCGTAAATTGACCCGGACACCACAAGCATTTGTAGGCAGAGTTACCTGGTATCTTTGCTCGTGAAAGGTAGCAGGTGGAATAGTATATCAAAAAAAATAATCTAACATTTTTTGCTGAGCTAGAATTTGAACCCTGATCTCCCATAGTTCATTTTAATTTTTCCCAAAAAAGCATAGTATGCTGAACACCTAGTGTTTTTGCCTATGTTGAGGTTTAAACCCTGATCTCCCATAAATTTTGTCCCACTTTATTGATTGTTAGGGCACAACTTGGGTGGCAAAAATGATCATGCTCTCTTGGGTGGTAAATGTGGAAACAGGGTGAGCTATAGGTTGTAGTTGTTCTTAGTGTCCCAATGATATTTACCTTCGACTTCTGAACACCAAAATAAACTAAATGACTAGACAAGTGGAGACTTTTCTTTTTCTTTTTCTTTTTTTCGTTTTTAAAATGGTTTTGCTAGGCTTCTTGATGTACTATTTATGGAATTTTATGTGAGACTTTGTAGAACTCTTTTCATTTACAAATTTTAAGCAATCTGAATTCATGTGTGGCTGTGTCATCTCTGTCTCTCTTTTTGTTTTTAAATACAAAGTATAACACAAACTTTCCCGTAAAAACTAACATTAGCATGCTTGTAATAGTGTTTTTATTTTTTCTGTTGTAGTCACGATAAATAAGTTTTATGCATATTAATTTTTCAGGATGGGAGCAGGGAGAAGAACGCAGACCTTTGTATTTGATTCTGCATCATCACTACCCAACCAGACAAGCTACACTGGAGATTTTAGATACTTGACGAAAAGACAACTTGGCGGTGTCATATTTGGTTGCACGAATGGTACCATGAAAGAATGTCTATGTAAACAGCTATTTGGTTAGTTATTTGGGCGCTAATAAGTGGGCCGCTTGGCCTTTCACAATAATATTTAAGACATTTAGGAGTAAAGGCATATATATGGTTTGATAATTAGCTTTAAATGTCCTTTTAACTATCACATGAGAGCTGAATTGTTATATATACTCTTTCCTTTCTTCTTATTTTTGTCCTTTGATCGAATTGCTGATCTTTTTTTTTTTTTCCTTTTTCCTTTTTTCTTTTTTAGGTTTGCCTGCTAAACATTTTTCATATGTGAAGAACATAGATCCAGGTCTGCCACTGTTTTTGTTCAACTACAGCAATAAGGAGCTTCATGGTATTTTTGAAGCTGCAAGCTCTGGAGAAATGTCTATCAATCCATATGCTTGGACAAAGGACGGTTCTGGAAGAACGCTATATCCTGCTCAGGTTTTATGTCATGGTTTTTACATGGGGTTTATTTTCTTTTGTTGATGCTTTCCTGTTTATGTCCACAGAAGTATCTTCTGTTAAAAGTTTGCTGTTTTCCTCTCTATAAATGAAGGTTCTGATGCGTGTCCGTCTGCAGTGCCAACCACTGCCAGAAAGTCTGTTTAAACGTATAATTCTGGATAACTATTACAATCAGAACCATTTCTTATTTGAGCTAGATCATGTTCAAGCTGGTAAATTGATCTCCAAGCTCTCATCTCTTGCATTTGCTCCAAGCAGCTGCATGCCGGAGAATGCAACTACATGGAGAAATATAATACAAGGTTTACCGGCAAAAGACAATAGAGAGGAAAATGGTCAATCCGAGCCACAAGACTTGAAAGAAAATTTTGTCAACCCACTTGATTTAAATGGGAATTTTGGTGGGGGAGACATTTTTCTTTGTCCTAATGGCGCTGACCAGCAGCTGGAGGCACCATTAGATAATCAAGTAGAATTATATGATAAGGATCTTATACACACGGAAATTAGAGAATTGGCTATTCAACATGAATGCTCAGGGACCTCTATAAATGGGCATGCAGAGGAAAGCACTAATGCAGTGACGAATGCCACTATAAATGATGTAAAGATTGGGCAAGAAACTTTTAAGAAAACACAGACAATGAGAGAGGAAAAGAATGAAGAAAGCTCGTCTGACTTGGCTGTCTATCCTGATATTATAGCTCAGGTACTTCATCTTCTTGTAGTATCTGCTGATTGATGGAATTTTAGTTCACTTCAACTATATATTTTGATTACAGCTGCTTCAAGGAATGGAAGAATTGAAAGCTTCTAAGGAGGCGCAAACTCATAAGATGTGTAGTTTGGAGCAGAAGCTGGTATGCAATCTCAGAGCTATAGTACCATATCTATTCTGTGCTGAAATTGCATTCCTTCTTGGTTTGTCTCTATTGGAGAATATGGCCGCAGAAGACATGCACTATGTTAAATATCTTGGAACAATGGATGAATACAGAGATCTGATCTTTTCCTCTCCTTTTTTTTCCTTTTCCGTTTGGTATTTTTTATTTTTTTGTGTGTGTTTGGGGGGGAGGGGGGGTAGGTGGAGGTGTTGGAATAAGTAAGAAAACACATTTTCATATAACACTGGAATCCATATGCAACCCAAGGATTTGTGTTACCACTTTTGACTGTGAAAAGTCATCAGTCTGTCATCTTTCAAACAAAATAAAGGAGTTTCAGAAGGATTTTGACATTTGTCTCCTCTTTCGAAGTAAATGAAACAATCAGAACAAGCAATAACTTCCAATGGTCTTCAGGATTCATTGGGATGTATGTATCTACGAAAAGCTAGCCTAATTTCTGAAAGAGGATGATAGGGATATTGTTACCAGAAAATTATCTTTCTTAGTAACTCGTATGAGAAAGTTACTCTGTTTTCAAATGATATTTATGATAATTGACTAAATTAGCAACCAAAAGATAGAACTGTGAAAGTAAAGGCTTAATGATAGGTAGAAGTGAGATAGAATATATGCACTTCAAATTTAGTCCCCTGTAAGAAAAATGTAGGTCGGGTGAAATTAGATGAGATTCTGGTGCTTAAGTGCAAACAATTCAGATATAGGCTTAGTCTTCTAGGAGAATGGTTGATATACCTTACATAATAGGAGTAATGTTTTTAGGTGGTATAGTGGTGGAGCTTTAATAGGTTGATTCATGGGTTTTGTTAGTGCTATGAACATACTGAAGGACAAAAAGTAACATGAGTAGTAATTATAGAACTGGTTAGTTTACTTAAAACTCTTTAAGTCGGGCTTCAATTGTTGAGAGAAGAAGATACTGGAAATTGAATATTTAGAGGAGAACCCTACCTGTGGGATTACACTAGGTATGTTGTTGTTGTTGTAGAGGAGAAATTATCAGCTTTAGGCTGTAAGAGACTTGGAACATTACAACTTGGGGGAAATGGGATCGATCATTCAACAATTTGGAATTGGATGTCATGGTGTAATTAAGGTTAGATTATGAACCAAAAGGAATGAAATAAGGTTCTTGGTGCGCTGCAGGATGCAAAGGGAAAATGATATTTGTATTCATGAAAACTGAGAAGTGGATCCAGTGTTATTATCTAGCATCAAACATGAGACAAACCTTGTGTTTCCTTTATCAGAAAAGAAGAAGAAGAAGAAGAAGAAGAAATACTGGTATTTCTAAAACCTTGTGGCTGTGTCAGGGAATTTAGTACTTTCTTCTCTTGTTGCTTATTGTGCATTCTGCTGTATCTAGATGTTCTAAGGGTGAATAAATCCTTTTGCCCGCCTCTGGAATTCTAGTATATTTCCCACTTCATAGTGTTTATTGTGCATGTTGTACTGCATCTACACGTTTTGACGATGAAATTTTGTATTATTGTGGTAAGTTCTTAGTTGGAGAAGTCTAAATGTCTAATAAGTCTTTTTAGTTGGAGTAACCTTTCCCCTGTAAATGATATTATTCCCCTCTTAGACTTCATTAGTTCTCTCTCAATGGTCTAGTGACCATTGCTTTTTGCTCTTGGTTAACTCAAGGCTCTAGAATAGTTTTTTTGTCCTAAGGAGTTAACCAAGTTTTCTATTGTAACCTTTTGCATCTTCTTGATGCCTTTAATACAATACATTACTTCATCAAAAAAAAAAAAAACTTACCACTTGTGTGCATGATGTGCATTTTAGAAATGCACTCCTGATGATTGTTATCTGCCTTGCATTTCAGGCCGATGCAAGAGAAGAGATTAAGCAGTTAAAATATAGATATATGATGCCTGAGTCCTCAATTCCGTCATGTCAATTGGCTGATGAAACAGTGTTTGAGCCAGTTGATCAAGTACTGCTGGATCCTGAGTCAATCTTCCTAGCTGGAGGATATGACGGGGTATCATGGTTATCTACCTTGGAGTCATACTCACCTTCAAATGATGTGTTAAAGTCTCTTAAGCCAATGAGTTCAGTTCGATCATATGCCTCAGTTGCAAAACTGTGTGGAAAGCTTTATGTATTTGGTGGCGGAACTGGAAGCTTGTGGTACGACACAGGTACATCTTATAGTTTTTAGCCCCCAGCACTCATTGCTCCCAAGTGCCACTTTCTCTAGCATCTTAAGTTGCTAATGCTGATGCTATGCTGCTTTTGTATAGTTGAATCATATAATCCAGCAGATAACGAGTGGACCCTACATCCTTCCTTGAATAAGAAAAAGGGTAGTTTAGCTGGTGCTACTTTGAAGGACAAAATTTTTGCAATTGGCGGTAGCAATGGGATTGACTGCTTTTCAGAGGTTGAGATGTATGATCCTCTAGTAGAGCGTTGGATTTCTACAAGATCCATGTTGCAGAAGGTTAACTTCATTGCTCCTTGTATTTGCATGTACCAGTATTTATTTGTTTCAGCAACAACAAACTATATATGAAAAGATGAAACTTGTTTGCTTAGATGGCCGAATTTGAAGTAATTAATGATGAGAAAGCTTATTTCGGTTAAAGTCAATTTTCCAACTAGCACGTTGATGTGTATTGCTCTGGAATTTATTGTCACTCTTAAAAGTTGTGGCAAGTCAATATGGGGTCATCTTGTCCTTGAGCTTCATTTTTTCTTATTGAAATCTTTATGTGTTGCCTCTTGGTCAAGCCTTATCAGCCTCTTATTATAATTAATTAATAGTGAGAAAACCTAAAAATGTGGAGAGGAAGGATAACCTAAAAATTGCAAACTGAAGTTATGCAGGTTGATTAGCAAAGATTTTAATCCAATAGCAATTGAATTCTGGTCAGTGCTCGGTAAAAAATGTGAAGTTATGCTGTTTCCTTGCCTTGTCCTTGTTTAAACATCAGGACCTTCACTTATCTTGTTTTGCGTTATTGTTCTTAAGTAGTTTCTCATATATGTTTCCATTTACTTTCTTTTACTGTTATATCTGTCTTACAGAAGCATGACTTTATCTTCCCTGCGTGTGTATTTGCAGCGATTTTCTCTTGCTGCAGCAGAACTCAATGGTGTGTTATATGCGGTTGGTGGATATGATGGAAGCAATTACCTGGCGTAAGTTATGAAATTGCATTTTTTCTTATTCTGGCGCCTTCTTTGAACTGTATGTTTGAATGATACTTGACGTTGTACCTCATGTCTCCAATCACTTTTATAACTGTTAATATCTTCCCCAAGGAGGAGACTTGGTTTTCCAATCTGTTGGTCTCGTAATGCTGATTACGCGAATTTTAGTCAAAGGAATTATGCAAAAGTGCATGTGTAAAGGCATTTATTTGTTGTTACAATTTTCTGCTCTCTTCTCCTATCTCCTTTCTGATCAAATGTTACCACAGGACTGCTGAAAGATTTGATCCCAGAGAACATTCCTGGACAAAAATTAAGAGTATGTGTACGAGCAGAGGATGCCATGCATTGGCTGTGTTGGACGGGAAGTTGTAAGTTGTTATCATTTTCGTGCTTTTTGATTGCTTATCTAATATTATAATGCCTCCAAAAGGAGTAGGAGGTGCTTTCTCCTGTAGTCACCCTCTTTATTCTGGTTCGGGGATGGGGTTTGGGAGCAGGGCCCAGGTGCTATGCCTTACGTTGTAGCCTCTCCCATTTGGGATGAATATCATCTTGTTATTTACTTTTAGCTTTACAACTGCTATGCAGATACGCACTTGGTGGGTACGATGGGTCTACAATGGTGCCTAACACTGAGATATATGATCCCCGTCTTGAAACATGGATGGTTGGAGAGCCAATGAAGCACCCGATAGGGTATTCAGCAGCTATTGTTCTAAAGGAGTCTATTTATGTGATTGGAGGGGTTCAACCTGGTGAGGAAGTTGTAGACGTGGTGCGTATCATTATTTAATATGTTTAAGTTATATACGCTGTTAGTGTGAGTAACATTATACTCTATTATATCTACAGCACTACAGCTAAGCCTCTTTAAAATGTGCCATTTAATTTGGAAATTAGACAGATTACCTGCTACTATAGTTAAAGGTGACATGATGGTATAAAAATTCCTTACACTAATACTGTATATAATTAAACTTTTATTTAATTGTTTTTCGTCATGCTAAGTTTCCATTATGTACACGCGTTGCTCCTGCTAGCTAACTCTCTGATCACGATTGCAGATCGAATGTTATAAGGAGGGTCAAGGTTGGCAAACACCCAACTTGAGGGGAATAGGAAAAAGGTGTTTCTGCTCAGCTATAGTTTTATCAGAAGACTGAGTTCTGTTTTCGAAGTACAGAAGCTGCATCTTCGTTGGCATCCTTTGTTCAATATTTGCCATTTTACAATTCTGAATAGGGTTACTATATGTTTTTGGAAGCCTAGAAGCACTTCCTGAACGTTGGAAAGTAGCAAAGTGGTGTCTGTTGGATCGACACCAGAATTGGCGATCCCTGTAGAACACTGATAGTACAGTTAAGTAGCGTCGCGAGCCATCTTTTGCACAAATTCTCTTGGGAAAATCTCTAGTTCCTTTCACAACATTATGCTCTTGCCAAGGGAAAACCATTTAGTATATGGAGGGTGGATATTCAATGTTTTGTGTCTTTCCCTGCACTTACATTTGTAGGATGTTTACACAAATAGTCGATCAAATTCACTATTTACTTTTCCTAGCATCTATATACATAGATTATACATGGTTATACTCATATTATACATGAATTATTCTCGGTTATTTTTAGTTTAAGCGGTTGGATGAGCAACTATTTAGGTTAATTCTTCTTTCTTTTTTTTTTGTTGCTAAAATCACAGCTAGTGGTGGTAAAATGGATTAAAAAAATAGTTATCCATTCATATTATCCACTAAAAAATAGGTTGGATAATGATTTTTTTAATTTAAAAATGGGTCAAATATGGATAAAAACTATATTATCTACTTAGAAAATAGATAACCCATGGATAATTAATGAGTTTAGCTTTTACATTTGTAAACACTTAAATTGGGGGTTCCTCAAGTTTGGAAGATTAAGAATTCTCGCAAAAGTGATCATATTCAAGAAGTCATGGATAATATATCCGCCGGTTAATCCATTTTATATCCATATTAAATATGGGTCTGGTCGGATAATTTATCTATTTGCATTATCCATTTTCAACCCGTCCATATTCGACCCGACCCCGTTTGCCGCCCCTAATCAGCACCAAGATAACTCAAAACTGTCGGGAGAAACTAAATCCATAAAAGAAATAGGAAGGGTGGATTGCCCTTAAATAAAATCACTATATCATGCTTTCATTGCAATGTAAATTAAACAAAAAGGAGAACGAACATGACAGTGATATTGATTTGAGAAAATTAGAGTTTGGAGAATTTGGTAGCCATTGTTGTATCATAGACCTTGAGAAAGAATCTAGCTCTGGGAATGGAGAAATTATTCTGCAAAATGGTGCCGAGAGTAGCAATAAGGTTTCTCTTGACATCTGAGTTAATGCCACCCATTGATATAATCTCAGCAAATGCAGCTGCTTCCTTGTTCCCTCCAAATGATATATCCACTGATCCTTTCAGTACAACCATTACGAACTGCGAAAACACATATATACAAAGTCAAAATACGAAACATACGAAGTTCCATGTTTTTTTTTGTTGTTGTTGGTTTTGTTGGTTTAAAGTCTAATATATTGGGGAGCATCTTGAAACCATAAAGAAAATATATACATGTCAATTTGATGTTGCTTTTATAATAATAGTAACATAATAATAAGACTCATCATGTCATAGTATCCTCCGCCCATGCAACAACAACAAACTCAATGTAATTTCATAAGTAAGGTTTGGGGAAGGTAATGCACGCATATCGTACTCTACCTTGTGGAAGTAGAGGGGTTATTTCCGATAGACCCTCACCTCAATATATCCTTCGCCCATGCGTTTTTTTGCCTTTTGACACGACAAGGAGAGTTTAGCTTTTGTCAAATTCTCATTTTTTAATTCTGGCACTTTTATATTAATTTTATCTATTAATTTCTTATTTGATCTATGCTGACAAAGGCATTTACTTGCATGCATATAGTCTTTATCATAGTGTCTATCACGGACATGATTTCACATCAAATTACGTCATTTGGACATGCATAATACTCTGAAATAATGTTAAAAAATTGCAATTCAATGTTTAGATAACAAATTTGTTGGGTATTTCAACTTCTAATTCAAAGAATAATTAATGGTTTGAGTAATATTTCAAGTGCAATAATAGTTCTACTCACAGATTTTCAATTTAAACGTATCTTCAAGTGAAGGTCGATCATATCCAAAGCAATTACTAGTAATCTTTTTCAACTGTAACTTCAAATATATATTTTTTCCAATAGATATTGACAGACGCGACTGGTGGAGAAAACAATACGAGCTAGGGTCAAAAGAGTTTCTTTTCTTTTTCACTTTCCAATAACAATGGACACGTTTTTATATGTGTCAAGTGCTAATAGTTGCTAGGGATCTCAAATAACCTCAAACCCTCTGATCTGTGGCCATTCATTTTGGTCAACTAAGTCAAGGATTGGATGCAAAAGTTGCACATGACTTTTCCAGCTTAGGACATTTGTTTTGGATAAGAAAAGTGTGAACCGTTTTAAACAACGAACAACGTACTTCAATCATTTCTACAACTTGATAATACACAAATCAATTGACGACAGACGACAGACAATAAGGGCCCTGCTAGTTTTCTTATTACCACAAATTTTTAATGGTAAAATATACATCTCCTCTCAGTATAAATTGCTTGGGAATATAATTATAAATATGCCATGACAAAATTACAAGTTTTAAAAGTAGTTCTCATATATGTCCATCTTCTCCGAAAAATTATACCGTTTTGCCAGAAAAAAAAAATTATTTTTATGCTAAAATACTACTATGTTGATTCCCTTTATTTTATTTTTTATATTTTGATAACCCTATTAAAATTTTTAGTTCCGCCACTATATGTGGGTGTCTCTACTTTTTTTTTTTCCTTCCTGAAGTCCGGCCGGAAGCAAATACCGCCAACATAAAATGAAAACGATCGGAGGGTGTATAAGAGTTGTTAAAGCCCTACCAAATAACATTAACCGTTTACAAACCTCACCTTTACACGAATCTTATACCCCTCTTTAAGAAAGAAGAAAGTAGAATGAAAAAACTCTTGCTGAAAGAAAGAAAATAGCTAGACAATTTCGGAAGAAATCATCATATATAGCAATCATATGGATAAGAAAATATTGACGAAAAATTCATATAGTCGATCCTAACTTGTTCGTGCAGAGGTAGAGGGAGGTAGAGAATACGTACGTTCTCGGGTTTACCGATGATAGAAGCAACAGCTTTGGTAGCTTCAGAGAAGAAAGGAGCAGTGTCTACTCCATCTAGATTCACGTTAGTTGAAACATTAAAGCAAGGCATGATTTTTCCTGTCTTTAGTTTGCTGTATAATAGAAGAGAGTGTTTCTTTTTCAAATAGGTTGTAAAGCTTCTTAATTTATAGGACCCGAAATTAGAATTATGCTGCAATTTGCTTTTTTTTTTTTTCTTATAACCCTTCGTGGGTCCTCAGTATGGTACTAAATAATGCGGTTTGTCCCCCCTTTTTTTTAAACTTTTGATAGTTAGTGGTAGTTCGAATTAACTTTCGCTTATGGGATATTTGTTATTGGGGACGGCGACCAGCATAGACAGTGGCAGAGCCACATTCATTCAATTTGACATCCTTATGCCGGAAAATTTCACTTTGTCACGGGATAATTTTTTAATGTGATTGTTGATTCCCCTTCATATTTTTTTCTATTTACTTTTTATTATTTGGACACTTCTTAGTAAAAATTTTGGTTGTGCCACTAAACATATGCATGTGATAACTATGTTCTCCTAAATTTCAGAGGGAAAGAAATCACTTACTCCCTCCGTTCACTTTTACTTGGCATGTATACTAAAAATAAATTTTTATTTTTACTTGTCACTTTACGCATATCAAGAGAAGATAATTTTTTTTTTCTGTTATACCCACAGTATTTATTACTCGTTTCAAATCATTTTCTCAAATCCAATAAAATATACATCAATTAATATGTGTATCATGGTAAATTATACACTTCATTTATTATTTCTTAAGGGACGTAAAAAGTTAAAACGTATCAAGCAAAAGTGAACGGATGAAGTAATATTTTTGTCCTCACTCTCTACTAGTAGAATTTAAAGTTGAAACCTAGTGGTTCTAGATACATGCATTGACTATTGAATTCCACCAACATATCCAGCTCCTCTCTACAAATTTGCCAAAAAGTACAAGTTATACCACCACACACAAAAATAATTATCTTATAGTATAAATTTTACTTCATAACACTAGCTTCCTTTGTGATTTGTAATATTATACTTACCTTCATTGCTTTAATTTTTTTTAAAAATAAATTCTTTTAAATTACTTATCATCAGTGCAAAAAATTTGCAATATGACTATTTTATCATTGTTCAATATTTTACTCTTTAAAATTGATTTTAGGGATATTTGTGTTGCTTGAGCAGAATGTCTATGAGAAATAGCCTCTCAATCTTTATAAGATAGGATAAGGCTGCGTACACACACTACTCTCCCTAAACGTTGCTTGTGGGATTATACTGTATTTGTTGTTTTCGTTGATATCTATTTTGAAAGATATTCTAGAGTATCCAAATCTTTTAGTTCTGCATTCATTCTTCAAGTCAGTGGTTATTGATAAAAGCTGAGTGGTTAGTACCGATTCGGTAATGATTCTTGCTGGCAATTTCTAATGTTATGTCTTTGCTTAATTTCTTTTTTAAGACTCATGATTCTGTTGTCCTTAATTATGGTCATTACCTGCTGCAGCTCAACAATATGCAGGGCCTAAAGCCACAATTTAATACGGAACCTAAATTTTAAAAAAGAAGTTATAAGATTATTTTTATTTGAAGTATGTTCTTCTAACTTTTTAAGATACAAAATTATTAATAATCTTTTTTATATTCGATTTTTTCTAATAATTCCTTTTCAATTGATAATATAGTCAATTTATCATTTAATCTTTTTTGGAAAATTATTGATCTTAGATAAGATCTTATAGAGCAATAGAAGTATAGAACTATTAAAAACTTAAAAGTATTGTTGAACTCTTGAACTAATGAAATCTTGAAGAAAGAAGGCAAGTAAGAATATTAAAGAGAAAGACAAAAAATATGTATGGGTTTCTGAAATATGAAGAAATTGGAAATAAGAAAGATTGACTTGGAGAAATTAAGGAAGAGAGTAAACTTTTTACACGTTATCTAATGAAGGAGTATAAAGTAAAAAAAAATTGAAACGTTAGGAAAACTATTAAGTAGTTAAGTTATTACTTTACTTATATATCTAAAAAGTTTTCTTTAAGTATGGTTCATTTGGACTCAAGAGACACAAATATGTTAAAAAAAATTGGGCACCGTTTTATATATAGCGCGGTTATTCACCGCGCTATACCTTAATGATAATTTTGTCCGTTAAGGTATAGCGCGGTGAATAATCGCTCTATTTATAAAATGTGTCCCCACCAATAATTCACCTGTACTTAACTGACCCACCAATAAATCATATAGGTATAATGCCTATTATGCACATGCTATACATCCACTAATTGTACTTCCGGACTGATTTTTTTCTTATTTAAAGAGGTTTTGAATTTGGTAAAAATCCATAAATCCATTCAGCATCCTTTAAGTCTTCCGAAATATTTATTTCGTTAAGTTATTTTGCATTTTGTCATAATGTCTTCCGAAATATTTATTTCGTTAAGTTATTTTGCATTTTGTCATAATGTCCGAAGAGCGAAAAATTAAGGTTTCATTATATTGGGGGAGGGGGAGGGGGAGTGAGGTTGTGGCGGAGAATAACTCAGTACGTGATAGTAGGCTATATTTATGCAATTTAGACACTATTTATACTCTAATTTAGCCGCACTTTATTGATATTTGAATGCTAAAAGATAACAAAATACTCTAATTAAGAATTTTATACTTTGCAGGAGCCACTCCGAGCTAGGAGGAAGCTAAAGAGTATTTTGGAATCAATATGGAGTGTGGAAGGCCAATCGAAGGTTAGCCCGGTCGAAAAGGAGCGAGAAAAGCAAGCGGGGAGGTCCCCTCCAGGTGCGCGGCCGCGGAGTTGACCGCGAATTGGACCGCGCACTGGAGGCAGAACACTAGCTGAAATCCGCGGCCGAATCCGCGGCCGCGGACGGAGGCTAACAACTCAAGGGAAATTATATAATTTCTAAGACGACTAACTTAAACCTATATGAAGCCTAATTCGCCCAGAAGAGAAGGAGAGCTGTTTTTAGGAGATTTTAGAGGCAAGAACAAGAGAGAGAAGACGGAGAATTTTCTAAGAGTTTTCATCTTCTTCTTCTTACTTCCATTGTTGATTATGAATTATTATAGTGAATTTTTATTCATTCGTATGAGTAGCTAAACCCATCATTTAGGGTTGATGGAACCAATTATTGGATGAAGTTTTGACTATGTTTAGATATAATTGAGCTGTTCTTATTCTATGATTGTTCAACTATGTGTTGTGTTATGATTAATTGAAAGGGCCCTTGATTAATCGTGTCTAGTTACATTGTGTTGCTTGAGAAAGAAAACTTGGTTAGATTGTTGTTGAACAACACCACTTTCGGGTAAGTTAAGAGATTAATTACTTGAATTTAAAGCGGGGTTAGAGATAACGAAGCTTTGGTGGGATAATTCTGAGTTGCATAAATTGTTAACTAGAGTAGTTCGAGAGAATGCTTCTAGTAAATTATCGTAATTGATCGAGAGAAAATTACAGTAGCCCGGAACTCCTAATCCTCATAGAGTATTACGGCGAGATTATAGCTAACGTGTCAGAAATTAGTCTGGCAATTGGGGAAATCAATAGCCCTAGATCCTTTTACTTTTGAATTCAACCTTATTCTTGATTATTGCTAATTTTGTTGTTATTTTTCATTAGATAAATAAATTCCACTTATGCTCTATTAAAAATCTTGTATCCGAAAATTGTCTGAGCTTATCATTAGCATTGTTAAAAGTTGTAGTAAATAGGTTAGTTCCCTGTGGGATTCGACTCCGGACTTGAACCGGATTATATTTGCAGCGACCGCTTAGTCCTTTTTACAAGGCATAGTTAGACGTGATGAAATTTTAGCGTCGTTGTCGGAGAACTAACGGTGTTATTTATTACAATTTAGAATAATTGCTAGGATTCTTAGTTTAGATCAATTTCCTATGGTGTTAAAAATTTTCCATTGAAATTCTCACGTTTGAACTCTTCTATGACTCAGGTGTATGCCTAGAAGCTCTTTGAGGATTGGTGAACTTTTTGAAGGACTCTCAGACCCCGAGAAAGAATTCAGGGCATTGAATTGGGCCAACAAGAAGAACAAATAGTTAAAACAAAAAGACCAACTCGAAAGTGAAATGGACAGCGTGGACGACGTCAACGGAAACAATCAGAATGATCGTATTGACCCAAACAATGGAGTGGTGGCACCTCTTGTGCCGGAAGCTGCTCTTTATGATTGGGCACAACCAACTGCTGATAACCTGGCCACCGCTATTGTTGTTCCTCATATACAAGCGGAGACATTCCAGATTACCAACAACATGCTGCACCTGTTGCAGAATAAGGGACTGTTCTCCGAGTCATACATTGAAGTCCCATAACAACATCTAAAGAACTTCCTATCAATTTGTGTGACTCAAAGACAGCCGAATGTGACTCCTGAAGCAATTAAGCTATTATTGTTTCCATTCTCAGTGACTGGAGAGGCTCAAACTTGGTTGAATTCGCTCCCAATAAACCCCATTGCTACTTGGGAAGCATTAGTCAAGCAGTTCTTAAACAAGTTTTATCCTCCCAACAAGACTGCAAGGCAAATTGATGAGATATTGCAGTTCAGGCAGAAACCGACTGAGACCTTGCAAGAAACCTGGGAGAGGTTTAAGGGTATGCTAGTGAAGTGTCCACACCATGGCATTCCAGATCAGATGCTGGGACAGAGATTCTACATGGGTTTGGCAAACAGTTTGAAGGCCAATGTAGATGCTTCAGCTGGGGGTGCATTTTTTAGCAAAACGTTCACATAGTGCAAGATTCTTCTTGACAAGATGGCTCAAAATTCAGGCTGGATGACTAGAGGTACGACACTTACACCAATAGTGTATTATGTTGATCTTGACCCAAACAATTCCAATGCAGAGAATATAGCCACTCTTATGACCCAGATGAGCTTCCTGACAAAGAAAATTGATGAGATGGGTACAAAGCAAGTGCACATTGTTGATACAACAAATTAAGGCTTGTGCACTCCTTGCATAAACCAGTCATATGTGTGCTCGTGGAGTGGAGAGAATGATAACCAGGGCTTCAGAGAAGACATGAATTATGTCAACAATTTTGGAGGTCAGAGGAAAGGTGGGCAGCAATGGGGACCAGCACCAAACCAGCAGTACAGACCAAACCAGCAGTACAGACCAAACCAGCCACAACACAACCCCAATCCAGGAAGCGCACGACCACAAGGCCAAGTCGTGCCTTATCAAAGGCAACAGGGCTATAATCAGCAGCACCAGCAACAGTTGGCCTACCAACCACCTCATCAACAACAGGACAACAACATGATAGAAATCAGGGGCATGCTGCAACAACTCATTGGAAAAAATGGTAAGATGCAAGAAAAGTTAGTAGCACATGATTCGGCAATTAAAGGCATTGAAACTCAATTGGGACAGCTGTCTATGGCCTTGAACTATCGCCCATAAGGAACATTGCCTGCAGATACAAATATTAACCCAAAAGAACAGAACCCAAATCAGCTAATGGCAGTGAGTCTCAGGAATGGAAGAGATTTAGACAGAGAGCAAGAAGTTGCTCAATCTAGGAGAGAGACTATGCCAACTACTCTAGTTACATTAGAGGCAGATGATTCAGCAGATCTCACCGAGGTTGTAATTGAACAAGCACAGGTTGACAAGGGTAAGGAGAAGGAAGGTGAACAACTCTTAGAACAGGTGGTAGAAAAAGCTTCCAACAAAGAAAAGACACCAAGCAGTGGGTAGAGGTCGACTCCTGGACCATTCCCTCAGAGATTGGAAAAGCAAAAGAAAGATGATCAATACAGGAAATTCATGGAAATGCTTCAACAAATTCAATTGAATATTCCACTGATGGATGCTTTGAGGGAAATGCCAGGGTATGCAAAAATGATGAAGGATCTGATGTCACAAAAAATTGACTTCCAGGACCTGTCCACTGTAACTTTGACGCAGACCTGCAGTGCGATAGTGACAAGACCTATGGCTCAAAAAGTGTCTGATCCAGGTAGTTTCACTATCCCATGCACTATTGGGAGTTATGCTTTTGCTAAAGCATTGTGTGACTTGGGGGCCAGTATAAACTTTATGCCCTTGGAAATCTATACAAAACTGGGCATTGGCAGAGCTAGCCCGGCCTCAATGTTGTTGCAACTGGCTGATCGCACAGTCAAAAGACTGACAAGAATTCTTGATGATGTGCTTGTTCAAGTGGGGAAGTTTGTACTCCCTGCAGACTTCGTTATTCTTGACTGTCAAGTGGATGAAGAGATACCCATCATTCTGGGAAGGCCGTTCTTAGCCACTGAGAGAGCATTGATTGATTGTGAGACTGGAGAGTTGAAAATGAGGTTGAACAATGAAGAAATAATATTCAATGTTCAACAATCCATGAGGAGACCTAGCGAATTTGCAAATTGCTCGCTAGTAGAGGCCGTGGATGTGATACTGCAAGAGGAGGATGAGACCCTTAATGTTAGGGATCCGCTAGAAGCTTGTTTGATGAATTTGGAAGAGATGGATGGTGAAGGGCTGGCGGAGTGGGTCATGGCTCTCGAGGGTCAAGGGTTCTGGAAAAGGGAACCTCAGTTCGAGCCCATACGCTTAGAAGAAAGAGCAACACCACCTGCAAAACCATCAATAGAGGAGCCACCACAGTTGGACCTGAAACCGCTTCCAGTTCACCTCAGGTACGCATTCTTAGGGCCTAATTCTACTTTACCTATTATTATATCATTTGGTTTTCTAGCTGTGCAGGTAGAGCAACTCTTG
Source organism: Nicotiana tabacum (assembly GCF_000715075.1). Taxonomy (NCBI): domain Eukaryota; kingdom Viridiplantae; phylum Streptophyta; class Magnoliopsida; order Solanales; family Solanaceae; genus Nicotiana; species Nicotiana tabacum. The sequence goes on from NC_134103.1 coordinate 87,874,982, forward strand.
CAGGTGTTACAAGAATGTAAGACTGCCATTGGTTGGACCATGGCATACATAAAGGGTATCAGCCCAGCCTTTTGTATGCACAAGATTCTCTTGGAAGAGGGGCACAAACCTTCCATAGAGCATCAACGATGGTTAGACCCGAATACGAAAGAGGTGGTGAAGAAGGAAGTGATCAAGTGGCTGGATGAGGGTATCATCTTTCCCATCTCTGACAGTAACTGGGCCAGCCCTGTTTAAGGTGTGCCGAAAAAGGGAGGAATGACGGTCGTACAAAATGAGAATAACAAGTTGATATCGACTCGTACAGTCACGGGGTGGCAGATTTGCATGGACTATCGGAAATTAAACACAGCCACCCGAAAAGACCATTTCCCCTTGCCTTTCATTGACCAAATGTTGGACAGGTTAGCGGGGCGGTCTCACTTCTGTTTCTTGGGTGGATATTCGGGGTATAACCAGATCTCAATAGCCCCTTAAGACAGAGAGAAAACATCCTTCACTTGTCAGTATGGCATCTTTGCCTTTCGGAGAATACCTTTTGGACTTTGCAATGCGCCGACTACATTCCAGTAGTGAATGTTTGCCATTTTCACTGATATGGTTGAAGACATTATGGAGGTGTTTATGGATGATTTCTCCGTGATGGGGGATTCATTCGAAGATTGTCTTCACAATTTAAGAAGAGTGCTCAAAAGATGCGTTGAGACAAATTTGGTGCCGAATTGGGAAAAGTGCCATTTTATGGTACAAGAAGGAATAGTTTTGGGGCATCGAGTATCCAAGTAAGGGAATTGAGGTCGACCATGCTAAGGTTGATGTGATTGAGAAATTGCCATCGCCCACTTCGGTCAAGGCAGTGAGAAGTTTCCTTCGGCACGCCGGGTTCTACAGGCGATTCATAAAAGATTTTTCCAAGATTGCTAACCCTTTATGTAAACTTCTTGAAAAGGATCAGCCCTTTGTGTTTTCTAATGATTGCAGGTTGGCATTTGAGGAGATAAAGAAGAGACTGGTAATTGCACCAATCATTTTTGCACCCAACTAGGAGCAACCGTTCGAGCTCATATGTGACGCCAGTGATTATGCTATAGGAGCAATCTTGGGGCAGCGAAAAGACAAGATGATGCACCCAATTTACTATGCAAGTAGGACGCTCAGCGGTGCACAACTCAATTACACCATAACGGAGAAGGAAATGTTGGCTGTAGTGTTTGCCTTCGACAAACTTAGGTCGTACTTAATTAGTTAAAACGTTATTGTTTATACTGACCATGCAATAATTAGGTACTTGATAGCAAAGAAGGAGTCAAAGCCACGCTTAATCCGCTGGGTTCTTTTAGTACAAGAATTCGATCTGGAAATCCGTGGCAGAAAAGGGACAGACAATCAAGTGGCAGACCACCTCTCAAGGTTAGAAGGAGCTGAAAAGAAGATGTAGGTTGAATATATAACAGAGACATTCCCGGATGAACAGTTACTCGCTGTTACAATGGAGGAGATGCCATGGTATGCTGATATTGCTAACTATTTAGCAAGCGGTATTGTACCTTATGAACTCTCTTCAATTGAAACGAAAAAGTTCTTTCGCGATTGTCGACCTTATTATTGGGATGAACCTCTACTTTTTAGAATATGTGTAGATAACATGATCCGGAGGTGTATCCCAGAGAAAGATCAACCTTCTGTTTTGCAGGCTTGCCATGCTTCACCATATAGTGGACACTTTGGAGGAATTCGGACAGCAGCAAAAGTGTTGGAATCGAGGTTATATTGGCCAACTCTATTCAAGGATGCACATGCTTGGGTAAAAAGTTGCGATGAGTGCCAAAGGACAGGCAACATATCTCGACGTCACGAGATGCCGATGACCACAATTCAAGAGGTGGAGGTTTTTGACATGTGGGGGATTTACTTTATAGGGCCTTTCGTCAGCTCGTATGGTAACAAATACATATTGGTAGCAGTTGACTATGTCTCCAAATGGGTCGAAGCGGTGGCTCTCCCAACCAATGATGCAAAAAGGGTGACAGGCTTCCTAAAGAAAAACATCTTCACACGTTTTGGCACCCCGAGAGCTATAATCAGTGATGGTGGAACCCATTTTTGCAATAGAGCATTCGCACGGCTGTTGGAAAAGTATGGAGTTCGCCATAAGGTAGCCACACCTTACCACCCACAGACGAGCGGGCAAGTTGAAGTGTCCAACAGGGAAATCAAAAGTGTCCTGACCAAGACAGTGAATGCGACAAGGACTGATTGGGCAAAGAAGCTGGATGATGCATTATGGGCGTACCACACAACATTTAAAATTCCAATTGGTATGTCACCATATAAGTTGGTGTTTGGAAAAACATGCCATCTTCCGGTAGAGCTCGAACATAAAGCCCTTTGGGCACTACGGCAGTTGAATTTGGTTATGGAGACCGCAGGCACTAGCAGAGTCACTGAGTTACATGAACTCGAGGAATTCAGGTTCCATGCATTTGAGAATGCAAGATTGTACAAAGAAAGGATGAAAATGATGCATGATAAGCACATTCTAGATCAGAACTTCAAACCCGGAGATCTAGTGTTGTTATACAACTCGAGATTGAGATTGTTTCCAGGTAAGTTGAAGTCCCGATAGTTAGGACCCTTCAGAGTGGTGCAAGTGTTCTCAAGTGGAGCTGTAGAAATTGAATCCAAAGATGGGACAAATAAGTTTACGGTGAATGGGCAAAGGTTGAAACATTACCTTGGAATGATCGAAGAAAAAAGGGATAGAGTGGTGATATCTTTGGAAGAGCCCCAATACGCCAGCGAAGAGTAATAATGAAAGCCTGCGTCGTGCCGCGACATTAAATCAGGCACTTCCTGGGAGGCAACCCATGGTATGTTGTAAATCATCGTGCCGCGACGTTAACTCAGGCGCTTTTTGAGAGGCAACACATTATTTTTCTTTACTCTTGTTTTTGTAATTGATTTTGAACGGCATTGAACGATCTACTAATGTGCAGGGATAAAATTATGCGCATCAGAAGGATTTAGGGGACGAAATTAACCCGGAGATAGGTAAAAGTGCGAAAAAGACAAACAATTGCTGGAGATTGATATCCGCGGCCGCGGATTGGACCGCGGAGTAGGCCGTGGATTTTGCACAGACCACTGCCTCCTCGTCCGTGCCTATGGAGTCGACCGCGGATTTTACTACCTTCAGTGTCGTAAGTCCGCGCCCACAGACTTGACCGCGGGTTGGGGCGCGGATTTTGTCCCCCTCACTGTTCCTCATCCGCGGCCGCGGATTGGACGCGATCGACTGCGGATGAGGCGGTACCAGGTTCAGAATTTGTTAGTATTTTTTTTTCTTTTCTCTTCTTTTCTTTTCTTTCCTATTAATTAGTTTTTTTTACTTAACCTCCCCCTCCCCCCCCCCCCAAAAATCGCCCACTCCCCCACTTCTTCTTTCCCTCCCCCTTAACAAAATCTAAAACCCTTCCCCCTTCCCCTAAAACAAAACACACGCCCCCTCTCCCTCTCCCTCAATCATCAACAAAGCTTCTTCTCCTTCCTCCTCTCCTCCACTCAACCAATCCCCAATCTCCGTTCCTCCCAAGATCTCCAAGTAAGTAACATGATTCTATTCCTCTTTCTTAGTATTTTTTTTGTTTTCAATTTTTTATTTTCCCCATTCTTTTCCTTTGCTATTATATGTGTAGGATAGTAGAATCATGGGTACTCTTGTCTTGGTTTAGGATTGTAGTATATATGTGGCATGTGAGGCTAATAGATTTGGTTGAATTAGGGGAAGACATTGTTGAGTTTGTGAGGAATGGAAGTTTAATTGGGGCTTTGGGTAACTTGGGGGTATATGCTCCTTAAGTGTTTGTTGAATTGCCACAATGAGTTTGAATGTAAATTGTGACCAATTGTGCGAGTGAAGTCTGAGTAACCGCCATTGGTTCCCATATTCCGCCCATTACTGATAGTAGTGTTTTTTGTGTAGGTACCATGACACCTTTAAAGAAGATATGCACCACCGGAACCTCATCAAGTGGTCATGGAGGTTCATCCCGGGCACGGGCACCGGCCAGTGCAGCTCAGTTAGATCGTACCAGGTTTGTCTCCAGAGTTGCCCAAGACCGTTTCAGTTTGAAGGCCACTAGAAAACCTGTACCGGAAAGGGGTATTGACAGGGCATCCCTCTAGGATAAGTGCCCTAATATGTATCGGGAGTTGATCAGGCGCAGGTTGGACAGCTTTTTCGAAGAGCCGGAGGAGGGTAACTTGATGCTTGTCCGGGAGTTCTATGCCAACTGCCCCGAACATGAGGATAGAATATACACTGTGCGACACATGAGGGTGGATGCCTCGATAGAAGCCATCAGGAGAGTGTATCGATTGCCTGTATTCAATGGGGAGGAGTATTTCTATGATACTTACAAGCCAGAACCCATCACATGGAACAGGTTTTTCAGAACTATCTGTGTACTAGATAAAGAGGTAGTGTGGGTTGTGCCGGGATCGAAGCTACACTCTGCCTCACTCATTTTTGAAGGAAAGTGCTGGTTTCACATCATCAACAGTCACTTGCTGCCGTCCCACAACACCACAGAGGTAAATGGTCCGAGAGATGCCTTGATCTGGTGCTTCGTGAATGGCCACAATTTTGATTTCAAGGTTATTCAGTCTGAGATGTTAGTTCGTTCACCACTGAAGAGGTATGGGTTTTTTCCCTCTCTTTGGTCACTAGATTGTGTCGGGAAGCAAGGGTGCCTGAGAACCCAAATGCGGATGGCATGGTGAAGAAAGAAGCAAAGTTCCGGGCAGACAAAGTGACCATTGGGAAAGACCCGGTGGCACCTGGGGCAACTCATAGTGATGATTCCGATGCACCGGAGGAGGGAGATGAAGGGCAGGAGGAGGTTGGACCTACCTCACTCCCACAGGAACAAGCTACAGCGGCTGAAGGACCATCCCAGGTCAGACGGAGTACACGGATGACAGCCTTAGAACAGGGTATGGCAGGGCTGCGCACTTCCGTCACGGAATTGGGGGCTAGAGTTGATGCCTTGGCCACCCAAAATGCAAAGTCAGAGAAGAAAATCATGGGCTGGCTGCGTGCGCTGGGGAGGGCGTGTCATCTCGACCCTGACACTATCTCCGATCAAGACTGATCCACCAGGGAAGTTCCTTTACCTCGCATTACTTTATTTTGTATGACATGGGGACATGCCATCTTTTTAAGTGTGGGGTGGGGGATACTTTGTTGTATGTTGTATGTAGAATAATTTCGTAGTTTATTTACATAAATCATTTTCGACTTGTCCCGACGATGGATATCATTCGACGGGTTTCTTGAGGGACTAAAGTCGAAAGAAAAAAAAATTGTTAAAAGTAAAAAATAGTGCGGTGAGCGTGGATTTTCTTTTGTAGTAGTGTATCAATTCCCCTTTGGTTTTTTTTTAAACCACAGTTCTTTTCCAAGGGTTTCATTTGAACCGGGTATAGTTAGTTTTTATTTTTTAGTTAGGAACTTATGGGCTATGGGCATGATTAGAATATGATCTCTTAACTTCGTAATGCCTCGAATATAGCGGGTACTTAGTGTGACGCTTAGGCTCATTTGTTGACTCTTGTAAGAATGCCTTAAACTGTATGTTCTTAATTTGGCTTAAGTACTCTGATCTAAGTGTTTGATGATCCGATCTGGAGTGAGTCATGTGCCATGTGTGTGTGAGGCTTGTTGTGTTCTGTGCACGACATTTGATGCCTAGAACTTGCCCTGTGTGTCTGCAAAGCGAAATAGTAGTCTTGTTTAGTCTGGAAAGTGATATAAACATTTCTTTGTTGAACTATATATATACATATTCCACCCACCTATTTGTTATGTATCATAGTTAAACCCGTTGAGCCTGTAATCCTATTTCCTTGGCAACCACATTACAAGCCTTATCCCTTGTTTGAATTGACCATCTTTTTGAACCCTTTACCTCTCGTAAGCACTTGAATTACTATGAATCTATAAAGGATAAAGTGTGGGGTAGTTGGTGGGGCTTTTGAGTGGAACTAGGGAAATCAGGATAAAGGTGCACGTTGTTGAAAAAAAATATGTATCATGTGTTAATAGTGTATCATGTTGATTAGTAATATTCTGTGATGGCTTTTAAGGTAATTGTGCTCAATGAAGTGTAGGGTAATTTATGTGGTGTTGAAGGTGGAAATATTGGTTTAAGTGTAGGCTTGATTATTAAATATATGTATTAAAGTACTTGGGGAGGTGTAGTCACTATTATATCCAAATATATCCTACCTGACCTGCAACCTACATTACAGCCAAATAAAGTCCTACTTGATTCTAGACTGAACAAGCTCAATTAGTAGAGTAGTACACTACGGGCAAGCCTATGGAGCGTTTTCTGTGGCACAAGAATATCATTTCTGAGGGTGAGTGAATTCTGTTTATTTTGAAGTTCCTCAGTGTGCGTGAATTTTATTGATTGTGGAATGAGTCTCTTTTGTAGTGAGCATGCACTTGATTCACGAAGGAGAGGTAAGTCTGGACCTCTGAATAGAGTAAGTAAGCTGGTTAGGAATATTGCGTGGCTCGCGGGAGTCTACTCTTGAGGTGTAGATGTTACACTAATGTATACTCAAACTATGTGAAATATTCTTGGTGTGACGAGTTAGGGAAGTCTCTCAGTGAAGTTAAGCCTCTATAAAGTGTGGTTTGATTACTCGGGGACGAGCAATGGTTTAAGTGTGGGGTGTTGATAGTAGGCTATATTTATGCAATTTAGACACTATTTATACTATAATTTAGACACACTTTATTAATATTTGAATGCTAAAAGATAACAAAATGCTCTAATTAAGAATTTTATGCTTTGCAGGAGCCACTCCGAGCTAGGAGGAAGCTAAAGAGTGTTTTGGAGTCAATACGGAGTGTGGAAGGCCAATCGAAGGTTAACCCGGTCGAAAAGGAGCGAGAAAAGCAAGCGGGGAGGTTCCCTCCAGGTGCGCGTCCGCGGAGTTGACCGCGAATTGGACCGCGCACTGGAAGCAGAACACTGGCTGAAATCAGCGGCCGGATCCGCGGTCAAATCCGCGGCCGTGGATGGGCGGACGGAGGCTAACAACTCAGGGGCAATTATGTAATTTCTAAGACGACTAACTTAAACCTATATGAAGCCTAATTTGCCCAGAAGAGAAGGAGAGCTGTTTTTAGGAGATTTTGGAGGCAAGAACAAGAGAGAGAAGACGGAGAATTTCCTAAGAGTTTTCATCTTCTTCTTCTTACTTCCATTGTTGATTATGAATTATTATAGTGAATTTTTATCCATTCGTATGAGTAGCTAAACCCATCATTTAGGGTTGATGGAAACAATTATTGGATGACGTTTTGACTATGTTTAGATATAATTGAGTTGTTCTTATTCTATGATTGTTCAACTATGTGTTGTGTTATGATTAATTGAAAGGGCCCTTGATTAATCGTGTCTAGTTACATTGTGTTGCTTGAGAAAGAAAACTTGGTTAGATTGTTGTTGAACAACACCACTTTCGGGTAAGTTAAGAGATTAATTACTTGAATTTAAAGCGGGGTTAGAGATAACGAAGCTTTGGTGGGATAATTCTGAGTTGCATAAATTGTTAACTAGAGTAGTTCGAGAGAATGCTTCTAGTAAATTATCGTAATTGATCGAGAGAAAATTACAGTAGCCCGGAACTCCTAATCCTCACAGAGTATTACGGCGAGATTATAGCTAACGTGTCAGGAATTAGTCTGGCAATTGGGGAAATCAATAGCCCTAGATCCTTTTACCTTTGAATTCAACCTTATTCCTGATTATTGCTAATTTTGTTGTCATTTTTCATTAGATAAATAAAGTCACTTATGCTCTATTAAAAATCTTGCATCCGAAAATTGTCTGAGCTTATCATTAGCATTATTAAAAGTTGTAGTAAATAGGTTAGTTCCCTGTGGGATTCGACTCCGGACTTGAACCAGATTATATTTGCAGCGACCGCTTAGTCCTTTTTACAAGGCATAGTTGGGCGTGATCTGTACGCTATAGTTGTTCTCCACATTGTCATGTTAAGTTGCCACTTATAATGGAGTACGATAGATTGGCATCATTGTTATATAAAAAAATAAGTGTGAGAAAACGTTCGGTGAATATTAAAGTAATTGGAAGATATCTGTATTCTATTACTCCGCAAGGGGTTGCTTGTTATGATGAGTTTAACATCGAAGACGATGAAACTTTGACAGATTTTTTGAGGACTCTGGATGAACATCGGGAACTTTTTGTGATAAAAATATTGGAAATATACTTCAAGGAGGAAGACGTTCACAATAATGAGGTTTCGCAAAGTAGGGATATCCCTCAATCATCAGGTGGTTATTTTGGAGTAGGTTTAGCCAAACAGGTTCCGGGTGAAAGAGTTTGGCCTGATCTAAACTTATCTCCACGGGCGAATGAGGACCGAGGACATAATTTCTTCCCAAGTTTACATAATCCACAAGCCGAGTGGTAAACTTCAATTTTCCTCTGTGTTACGATGTTTATTTTTATGTATTGAATTTGTATTAACACTCATATATTCCACAAGGGTACCAGCTAGATATGAGTTTTACAAGTTATGAACCAACAAACAGTTGAAATATGGCTAGTTTTGGTGTGTTGGATCATGGTAGTCCATCCGGGAGTCATCACCAATATGATAGTATGCATCATGGGATATCAACACATTATGATTTGTAAGTAAAATGATAAAGTTTATATGTAAAGTTTGGATGAATTTGAGAAACTCATTTATTTTATTGGTTGTGTAGTGAAAACGAGCAACTTGGAGGTCGTGTCCTTACTCAATTGCCCGAAGACAACATATTTAATCGGGATTTGGTAGATGCGCAGAGTCAGGAAGATAATAGTGATTATGACAATAATGCTGATGAGTCTGTAGATGACACACCTTTCTCTGATGAGGGTAATGATGATGAGGCCGAGAATGATGAACCTGATTTGACGAGGGAGCATGCTCTACCTCCCATTAGACCAAGAGTGTACGAGTCCCATGTGCCGTTTCATTCAAGGGAGATTACATACCTTGATCAGTTGCCAAGTATACCGGATGTGGATGCCCTCACAAGGGATCTATGTGGGATGAATCTAGAGCAACAGTGTTGTCAAAGGGCATATTTTTTGTTGATAAAGTGTGCCTTAGCAGGGTGGTGCTAATGTACATCATAAAAGAGTGTCGTGAGATTGTGGTTCATGAGTCATCTCCGAATGTATACAAGATTATTTGTCGTAGATGGTTTCAAGGTTGTAATTGGATGCTGCATTCGAGAAAGTTGAAAATAAATATATGGATTGTGGGTAAATACATTAGCACCCACAATTGTGAAATGGACACATTCAGTGAGAATCATTTTAACTTGAATGTTGACTTGATTTCTCTTGTGTTGATTCCACACATTGAAGCGTCCATAAGGTACAAGATCAAAGAGTGTATAACATCTGTCCACCAAGTATATCGATGTACCATTACCAAAGTCCACTTGTCAAGCTTCTGTCGCATTTGAAATTGTTTATGATAATTGGGATGAGTCCTTTGCATCTCTACTCAGGTACATGGCCGTATTGAAACACTTTAACCCCAGGACTGTTGTTGAATGGAAGCTTGAGCGGAGTCCGAGAATACCGGAACACATATTCAGATATGTGTTTTGGGCATTTAAACTAGCCATTGATGGTTTTGTGCATTGTCGGTCGGTAATATCCATAGACGACACTCATGTCTATGGAAAGTACGATATTAAGTTGTTGATCGTCGTTGCAGTGGATGATAATGGAAGTATATTTCCCCTAGCATTTTCTATTTGTGCCAATGAAAGCCAAGAGGCGTGGACATTGTTTTTGAACCACTTGAAGGAGCATGTTTTCAGACAACGTTCAAGTATTTGTCTAATATATGATTGGCATGGCGGTATTTTAAGTTCTATACAGAATTTGTGTGCATGGCAGGAACCGTATGCCTACTATCGTTACTGTGTTAGGCACTTGAAGGCCAACTTCCAGGGGACTTATCCTAACAAGGACTTGTATGATTTAATGTGGATGGCTGCAATAGATCACCAAGACTGTAAATTCAGGAGGCGAATGGAATTGATCAGGCAGGAAGACCAAGAAGCCTATCGTTGGTTGATGTGACATGAGCTTGACAAGTGGACTTTGTATGTGGATGGTGGTAGAAGATGGGGAATTCTGACTACAAATGTGTCAGAGTATTTCAATGGGTTATTGAAGTCTGCACGTGGATTTCCAGTCACTGCCATGGTGCGGATGTCATTCAAGCAGATGGCAGAGAGTTTTGTTGAAACATCTATAAGTGCATCGTCATTGATGGAAAAGGGTGTTGAATTTATGCCACAACAAATAAAACGATTGAGAAATATAGGAAGTGAGCACATTGGCATTCATTTTTGTAGTATTACAGTGAGAGAAATATTTTAGAAGTTCTCACTGGTCTGCATCACAACCGTGGGAATAATACACACACCGTCAATGAAGCCAGAAGATTATGCTCCTGTAGAAAATGGTCAATCTATCACTTTCCATGCTCATATGCCATGGAGTGCTTTCAACATAAAGTTTCGCGGCAATGAGTTATGTTGATAAAAAATATAGTGTTGCTGCATACTTAAACACCTATAGTGGACAGTTGCAGTTAGTGGGTGCTAAGCATCTTTGGCCTCCAGAACCATTTAAAATGGTGTGTAACAAGGATTATGTATGTCAACGGCAAGTGAAAAAAAGAACGCGTATACGGAACCAAGTGGATATTAGTGATACCGTTTATGCGCGTAAATGTGGCATATGTTCCCAAACAGGACACGACTATCATAAATGTCCTTCAACTGGTTTGGGAAGCGGTGGTAATTCAGCACCAGGTGGCAGTTCATCCAATGTGCCCAATTATCAAGGATAAACGTAGTATTTTATTGGAGTAATTTTGGTGTACTAAAGTTATGTAAATGTTCAGGTTGCAAAATGTATGAATAAAACTATGTTTCCAATAGGGTTAAATCTAATTGTTATTTAGAATTAAAGATTCAATACAACAGTTTAACATACATCCCAATGAATAAAAAAAAATTCATTCGCCATTATCGTCGCTGTCTGGCACTATTTCGTTGTCACCATCTTCATCTTCTTCGTCAACATCTTGTACGCATCCTTCGGGACCAAGGGCATCGTAATCCAAGGGACGCAGAACAATATACCAGTTGTCATCAACAAAATCAGTATAGCAACCTAGGATATTTTTTTCAAGGTAGGGATTGATTGTGTTATGACGTATTCCATTTGGATCTTTTGAACGACCTTCACCTTTTTGCCTCTTCGTAAACCACTTATTAAATGTTAGTAGCATTTCTGAATTGGATGTTGTTCTGATTCTTCAAATGGTATTTGAGTATTGATCTCTTAGTTCAACTTAAGAAGAACTAAGCTGCATGTCGACCTGTATGAATGCGAAATATAGCGCCTCACCAATATGTGCTATGTGTCTTGTCATGTCGACCTGAAAAAGCTGTCGGCCTGAAAAAGCTGCTGACCTGAAAAGTTGTCGTACTAAAAAAGTTGGACCCACTTGTACCCGAAAGAATTATTATCACGCGAAACATAGCACCTCACCAATATGCGCTATATGTTTTGTCACGTCGACCTGAAAAACTGTCGGCCTGAAAAAGCTGCTGACCTGAAAAGCTATCGTACTGACAAAGTTGGACCCACTTGTATCCGAAAGAATCATTATTACGCGAAACATAGCGCCGCACCAATATGCGTTATGTAACCTAAAATTACTCTTAGCTGTCATTTTTTTTGTGTTGTACTGTTAGACTACTAAATATCTCGAGAAATAAAAACACATGCGCAAATTATGTAAAACATAAATAATGTTGCTATTATATATTTAATGTCATATATACAAATAATAATAAATGCCAATGTGTATCACAGCCTGTATGCTTTAAAGCATTGGCTGGCCTGAGGCGCATCCCATCACGCTCTATCAGAATCATCCTCATCACGTCTCTTCGTTATCGGAGGATGCGTTGCATCATGATTATCGGTAAGGCTGATGGACTCGGTAGAAGCGGCCTTCCGGCCGGCATTAACCTACAGAATAATAAGATATTTTACTATATGAAATAATAACTAATAACGTACATATTAGGAAATGTTTTTTTAATGGTCATACCATGGTCTCAATGGGCTCCTGAATTAAATCATCTGTCCCCGGTAACTTAGTATCACACAATTCGGCCTCCGTGACGGGCGATGCCGATGTCTTTAAAAAAAATAAAAACGCTTTAGATATTACTGACTAATATATGAGATAAAAACAAATAGAAATAATAGTAATACAAACAAACCTGCGCCTTAGTAGCGCCGCAACGCTCTGTTGGAACATCGAGGTGCACTAGAGTAGATGAAGTATGTACTAGATCCTCAACATCCCTCGATGATGATCCATAACTCAGTCGTCGCCCCCTATGCACGTCTCGTGTCGGACGATCCTCAGCAATCGTCGATGGCTTTGGGGGATCAGGAAAATACTGATCCTAATCCTGTCGCGTAATGGACGTGCCCGTGATCAACAATGGAGCTGACGGGGTCAACTGCAAAGTCCCTGGCGACAGCTGAAGGTTGAATAACGGCATATCATGAGGAGCATCATGTGGCTCAGGGTGGTCACCCGGCTGATCATCTCTAATATCCTCCACGGGTGCCTCAACGCCCCCTTGCTGGGGACCCCGTCCTCGCCGACCACCATGACCTTGTGGGACACCCCTTCCTCTTTGGCCACGCCTGCCACGTCTACCACATTCAGGCTCCACTGGTGGCCCATGATGGTACTCCTATGGCAGCACATAAGCAGCCTCGTGTCCTAATCACTCATCATCTCTGGCACGCCTCAATGTCTGGGCAGTCAGATCTGTAACCTGCTGGCTATACTCGTGCAAAGCTGCCGCTCCCTCGCCGGTATGCTGCAGCATCTGCAGTCCCAACTGGTATAACTGATTTAAGCCAATAGCCTGCATAACATGTCAAATATTAATTAAGTAAGAATAATTTAACATTATAAGTAAGTATAACAAATAACATACCAGTGCCTCATGCCTCCCGGCGTATGGAATGTACCGACCACCAGCGCGATGAACAGGATTCCCGACGAGAAGTCGGGAATTGCTGCAATACCAGCCCAGCCCATATACTCATGCTCGCCATTTGTATGCTCAGGTGGAGGGGGTGGCAGAATCAGGTTATACCTCTGGTCCTAAATCTCAATTTGAGCCTCTAGCCAGTCCAAGTATGTCTGGTCAAACCTGGAACGATCATCCCACTGGTAATGTATCCTAAGCTAAGCGGGCAGAATAGGTACAAGCTACGGTCGACCAAACTGGCGAAGGACTCGCTCGGTAGTATGGTGCTCGAAAATATTGAGACATATCAGTGGGACAAAAGAGATCCACATAGCTCGGCCGCAAAAGCAATAATCGGGCAAACCAGTTGTGAGCGCGTCGCTGTATGGCCTCCATAAGAACTATTAATTAAACACAAGAATAGTAAGTAAATGCAACACATATAAAGCCAGGCCAAGTAAACTTAAGAATACATGTACATGCGCGCCTTCAACCAAATCCAACAAATCCTTGTAATAGGGGAGATGATGTCGAGCCTCGACCTCGCGTCCGTAGCCTCGCCTATCAACCCACCTCCAAGCTAAAGGGAGAAACGGTGGAGGTGGTGCATCTGGAGCGATGGGTGGTAGAAGTGGCTGGAACTGCAGGAACCGCTCTCAGGCCCAAACCTAATATAGATTGTGGACGTAAAATTTAAGGTATTTTTTACTATGTATGTTATAATCATGAAAATAATTGACTATGTTTTCACCTGCAGCAGCGGTAAAAATTCGGCAATGTCTCTCTAGGTGCCCATGCACGCCCGACACATCTGCCTATACAGGTAACCTAGAACAGTTGCACCCCAGCTGTAACCAGGTAAATCATCTAGCCGCTATGATATAGAAATCTCAAGCTGACTAGGTTTTCCGAAGTGTTCGGGAACAATACACCACCAAACATTAACAACAACACCGATCTCGTGTGCCGGTCGATGACCTCCGGCGGTGAATTATCCGTAATCTCCGCATCCATCGCCTCCAGATGTTGCCGTACGGGCATCAGCTGCAAATGACTGGCCCCACTCAATGCAGTCTCCTCCGCTGGCTGGAATCCGGTGAGCCGCTGCAACATATGCAGGTAATACAATCCCCTGTAGTCTCTAAGAACATGTGGGTAAGCTACAGGTAATCCATTAACCGACAGCCCGAAAAGAACCTCCACGCCCTCAAGCATGATGGTAGCCTCGCCGATGGGTAGATGAAACGTGTGTGTCTCCGGTCGCCACCGCTCTATCATAGCTGTGATCAACGCCCAATCGAACTGCAACCGACATATCGGGGCAGAATGTCCGGGACAAACACTGCCCATCCCATATGTATGAAGATCTATGGTTGGCATGTAGCAACAGTAGCTCTAGAGATGCAGGTCCGGGATGCACATGGGGAACCTCCATGACGATGTCTGTAAATTGAAAAATATTAATTAAAGTATTTTTTTAATTACTTAACATCTTTAAATATATTGCAATATCTTCTATATTAATATTTAATCGATATTTTTACTATATTGTTACTTAGGTTGATACATTTTTTATATTATAATTTTATATGTTAGTTTATTATTTTATATGCTTCTTTCTTATTCACCTATTTTTGGGTATAATAGAATTAAATAATTAATTTTTATATGAATTCATGATTTAATTAATAAGTATTCAGGTACAAATAATTAGTATGACAAATATTGTTATTTTTTATGTTATTTTCTTACATTTGTTGACTAGTATTCGAGAGACTTTGTGTTTGAACTATCATCTTCTTTTAGATATTTTTGGGATTGACAGATAATTAAATGATTAATTTCAATAACTATAAAGATACTACGCTAAATGGCACTACATTGTACTACGCTAAAGGGCACTACAATATAATTACGGGCGATACATAAAAATTATAGGCACAACATAACACAAAATTGAACTAAATAACATTAATTATTCATAAAATAATAATTTATTTATTTTACTAATCTTTTATCATATAAATAATCTAATCCGGATAAAAAACAACAAATTAATTTAAACAATACATATACCACAGTAAAAAATAACTAACAAAATATTTTTTATAACAATTAATAACATTAATTATTCATAAAATAATAATTTCTCTATTTTACTAATATTTTTAGCACAATAATAATCTAATCTGAATAAAAACAAATAAATTAATTAAATTACAAAACAATAATGAAAGAACATATATCACAGTAAAAAATAACTAATAGGCATTTTTAATACACGAGTTTTAACAAAAAATAAGTCGGAATACCTCGATTTTAAATTTTTTGAAAGGTGAAGATTTAATGATTTGGGGGCCGAAACGAGCAATTCACTACGCGATAACGCCTTAGATCCGATGTTAGCTTGCTACAATACCGAGAATCTACACTTTTTGTGGGACCGGTGGGCTCCAATGGAGTTTTTTTTTGCGTTAAAAATTTGGGGGAGGGGGGAGCTGGTTCACGTCTGGGTGGGGAAGGAGAAGACATGTTTTTTTTTTTTAATATAGGTATAACACGCATATATAAATCATTATACTATAGCGCCTTATATATGTGCGCTATACCTTTATCGTTCAAATATAGCGCGGTGAATAACCACGCTATACCTTAACGGATAAAACTGCCGTTAAAGTATAACGCGGTGAATAATCGCGCTATATATAAAATGGTGACCAATTATTTTTTTAATCTATTTGTGTCTCTTTAGTCCAAAAAGACCACATTTAGATTTGAGATTCCACAAGTCTTGACTTCCATAACATTGGAGCCGCCCCGGTCATTATCCGATGATAAATGTGTACGTGCTGCTATTATTTAAATAAAAGTTCCAGATTTGCGTATCAAATAAACTAAAAGAAAATTTGCATAACAAATTACTGTTTTCATAATTGGTTTTAGAATGATAGCACGATTTCTATATGTTTGTTCAATGGAATTTGAAAGAGTTGATGCTTTTGCCTGTCCAGCTCACTGCACAATTTAGTTTTTCTTTAATATTTATTTGTAGACATAATATTGTACATTAGAAACGAGTTAAACATGGAGGGAGGTTTTTAAATTATGTAAGTTTTTCATGGAATGGTGCTATGATTACCAGGAGCCTTGGAACAACGGAAAATTTGTGTTTGTGTGACCTATATATCACGAGTTCGAGCTGTGAAAACAGTCACTACCATAATGGTAGACTGTCTACGTTATACTCCTTGGGTGCGGTCTTCTCCGGACCCTGTATGAACGCGGAATATATTATACACCGGACTGCCTTTTTAATGAGATTCAATTTAGTAGAAAACTTTAAGTTTATTATTGATACGAGTCTAAAAATTCATTTGATATAAGCACGCTACAATTAAGTTTTAATTTAAACTAATTTCATGAAATTAAATCCCATTTGAATTCAATTTTAAACTTAAGCGATCGATTATTATATTTTTCTTTATCGATTAGTTTATTTGAATTTTGTTTTGTAAAACAAGAAGTTAAAGTTAAAGTTAAATTATTATTTTCATTAATTCAATATTCATAACACCTCTATTATAGTTTGTTTAATAACTATTGTAAAGTCAATTCAAATTTTAAAAAAATTAAATTTTATTTTAATTTTATTACTTTCAATTATTTGTATATCAGTAAATGAGAACATCTTAGTGGCATTCTCAGCAGGCAAAAACAAATACTAGAAAAGAGTCAACTCTCACTAAGCTCATACTTGACTAAATGTAAGCTCGACTTGACTCTAACGCAAACAGTAAGAAGCTTGGTTAGACTCATATTGCGCCTAAGTCTAACAATAACTATATGACAGGATTAGATCAAAATTTCAATCAATTAAATAATTTTTCTTAAAATGGAATCTTGCAACTCTTAGTTAATCCCTTTTATTTTAGGCAAATATTTCCCAAACCACTTGTACAACCATGTTATTGTCCAATATCCTTTGCCTAGCAACCATGTGTTTCAAGTTCAGCATATGATAACTGGCATCCTTACTTACACAACGAAATTGAGTTGATGGAGTAGCCAGGGGCGGAGTTAGCATCCTAGACACGGGTTCGCCCGAATCCAGTAGTTTTGGTTCAAACTATGTATTTGTGTTAAAAAAATCATTAAATATGAACAAATTATCAATTTAGAACTCAGTAACTTAAACAGACTAATATCCCGAATCCATAAATTTCAAATCCTGGCTCCGCCTCTGGGAGTAGCTATTGCCCTTGAGTTATACTCTTCGGACTGCTTTATTTTTCCAACTTGGCAAATAACATCCCGCAACATAATGACATTCTTTGTTTGTGTGCCGCTACTAATTGGGTTTCAATTGATTTTTCTTCCTTGATCTATTAAGATGTTTCAGTTCGCTAACCTTTAGGTCATTGATTCGATTCGTAAAATTAATTGGGTGACCCTTGTGTTAGGGTAGACTGCTTACGTATCACACCCCCTTGGATGGACCCTTCCCTTGACTTTGCATACAGTAGGCTGCTTACATCACACACCTTTGGATGAGCCCTTTTCCCTATCCTGCCTGAACGCAGTATATTTTATGCACCGGGCTCCCCCTCTTTTTTTCTTTTAATCCTTTGGCTAGAGAAAAAATGATTATACGGGAAGACAATCAGGTGGTCTGTGAATGATGACATTACTGAAGTATAGCACTAGTTCATGAGTGGCTGCTCCAGTTTATTAAAGAAAAATAAAAGGGGGGGGGGGGGGGTGGATAACTGTTTAAATTGCTGCTATGTATATAAAGTGTTTATATTGAGGTGAAATAGAGTGGGATAAAAAAATGAAGGGGCATTTTGCTGAAGCTAATTTTGAAACATCCTATGTGAAAATAGGAGATTGAGGATCAACAATAATGTTATACCACTTGTTATGGTGCTTTCGTGGTCCATTTTCTCCATAAATTAAAGTCTATTTATGGTTTCCATTATATATGTATATTCAACACATTTTTCTTGCCATATCTTTGTCTGTTTTTTCATTGTCTCGATCATCTTTATACCAACCTATGTGAAAAACTGAAAATGAAGGATTGAGCTACAACAATAATGTTACACAATTTTTCTTTGTATACCTCTTCTATGAAATAGACATGAGACTAGCATTTTTATGTGGGAATATAAGAATAGTTCACATCAGAAATGCAAATTCTACTGCGGATATTTTGGTCGTTCGAAATTAATGAAAATTAAAAATGATCATCTCTGACGGGATTTACAAATAGCACAACTAGAGGAATAAATGAGAAAAATATCACTTGAGATAGTTGGTCATGTCTTATGTAGACTTTCAAATGCACCCCTCTAATGGTGCAATATTAAAAACAAGGTTAAAGTTTTAAGAACAAATTGGGAAGGCAAAAATAAGCTTTTAGAGAGATCTCACACATTCAAAGAATCTCTATGGGATTAGTGTTTCAAAGAGGAATCTCAATCTTGCACTTTATTCTCATCAATCTTTCTCAGTAATATTGCACATGGTTTGCATTTGATATTTTCCCTTTGACCTTGTTAACATGGTCGGTTAAGAATATTTCCGAAGTCAATTGTCTGGAAAAGAAGATGCCTAGAGGAGGAAGAGCAAAAAGATATTTTGTATTCTGAAATGTGCCTTTTATCATGTGCCATTTAAGATCATGTAGATTCTATTTTAGTTACTACTACACCATTGCCACAATTCCAAACAAGTTAGGGTCGACTATATGAATTCTCACTGATCATGTTTTCATCTATCAAGAATGTCGACTCAAAACCTGAGATGGTATTTTGGTATGATCTCATAGCCGGAATATCCGCAATCCAGTAAAGGGAGCTATGAGCCTATGACTTCTCTGTAGAAAAACAAAATAAAATAAAATTAAGCATGCATTTTTTCTGTATGTTTTACTTCAGTACTACAAGAAAAGGAAATACATAAAGCTGGTAAAACTTCAAATGAAATATCTACTCCTCCTATTATATGGTGTAGCTACTGATTTGGGTTCTGAAATTGGTAATTTCAGCCCATTTGTTTAAGCAGGTTTTGGAGCTTACAAATGCTGTCTCAACACCAAAATAGGAAATAACAAAATCTTGAAGAATGAGAATGCAGAGCAAACTTATCCAGAAAGAGAGAGTGCATGAAGAATGATACTCTTTTAAATTAGTATACAATTATGTGTCAAATAAGCTATTCAACTTTACAAGTATCACTTGGCTGATGATCCAAAGTCTTCTCTCTTTGAATTATTTTACAACATGGAGAAAAAGGAAAGGAAATTTTTCCAAGTTGGAATGTAGCTAGACTTTTCAAATGGTCAGTGAGATGATGTAGCTTGATCATAGGTCTTTAAAAAAGATGGTTGTTCTTGAAACCTCCACAATAGCGGTCTCAAAAACATAAATCGTCAGTCCCTCAGTACAGACCAAAGAGACTGATGAAATCAACAGCCTGTACTGTAGAATGTCTTCCAGAAATCATGAGTTGAATTTTGCCAAGATCTGTAAAAGCCTGTGTAAAGTATGATCAGCAATTCACACAATCCTTAGCATAAGCCTAATAGAGTTTGCCGACGATTATAGAGAATCAATCACTTGCTCATTGAAAGTCAGACACCATCCTCTTCCATATCCGACCGAAGAAATTTCCATGGTCCATCTCTTGTTTGTAACCTGCTATTCACAAGTACTTGTCAAAAATTTCTCGCTGAAAGGTAACACTACAGAAAAGAAAAGGCTATGACATGAACATAACGATTTAGACCATTTTCCATTTTATGGTGACTTAGAGGCGTAACCACTTGGCCGGTAACTAGGCCATAGGAGAGTTCTTAAAGCTAATTGTACCAAAGAGACTAATGATGATCACTGGAGAGATTAATAACCTGCATTACTAAAATAGATTCTGTTCACCTTGCTGCAAGTGGAATATTATGACTCAAACACTCAAGGACAAAAATCAAATAAACCAAGCTACAACAGAAATATTATGACTCAAACGCCATTGTTTTTTCCCTAGAAATATACAGAAATTTGAGGCTTTGATTCAACCTACAACTTTCAATTAATGATTAATACAGTCAAAATGGAAAACAAAGAGCTTTTTACTATTCGTTACAGCATTAAGCAACTGACTAAGACTGCCACTTCATTAACTAAATGAAAAAACTAAGACAGCATATACGATAAAATGCAACTTGGTTCAATTTGTAAAATTACCAAAATTCTCTCTAAGGTTGACGAAAGAGATAGACACAGAGATTTACCTCAAAAATCCAGCTACAACACGCAAAGTCATGAAGAGAAAAAGTCCCGCCCAGACTCCAGGAAGACCAAATGATGGTGCAGCCACAAGTAAGAAGATTGAGGAGACTAGTCCAATCAGAAACTGTTTGACAAATATAGGAAGCTGAATCAGAAGGAGAGAACATAACCTAACGATATTTATCTTGTTGGTCATAATGTAGGACACACTCCAAATCCATCATCTTTTTTCCCCAATTGGTGTTTGGATCACATTCAATTAGATACACCAACAAGAATGTTCAAGCAGCATCTCACTGATTGGCTAAAAGCCAGCCAACTCAAATTGAAATGTATGTTCTAGTCTTTACTTTATTCATTTGTAACAAAGGCCCTAGAACATGTAGCAACCAACATTGGGAGTTGGGACAATAATTCATTACTATGCATAATCAGCTTCCAGGACAACTTATTGCTTGATCCTGTTTTAACTCTTCTCTAGACGTTTCCTTCCAGGCGTCTTCTTACATAATGTTACTGAAAAAGCAAAAGCCTAACCAGAAATACAAATATCATATAAAGATTTCTTTTGTTCAACATTCTGATCACCTCATTGAACCATATAGACTCTGCCTAATATTTTCCTTTTAATTTGCCGCTGGTGCTAATAGTTATTCAATTAAAGCAAAAACTAAGTATATATCTAAACATTTAGTAGGTGTTCCAGTGTAAAAGTTTACATTCTTGCTTCTCACTTTGATTCTACTCTGGCTCTATTTCTGGTTGCGCAGGTCAGAATACTATTTTCTGAAGAAAGGTGCAGAAATGTGTTACCATAGAATATGCAGCAAATTCGAAGTCTGAAACACCATAATAGAGCCCATCAAGAACGAAGGCAATGGCATTTATTGGCTGAGATCCAGCAACAAACTGTCCAACAAATCATATTAATAAGAAAAGAATGAGTAGTTTAATTTATCATTCAAATATCAAGTCTAGATAAGGAAACCCGACAACTTTATACAAGTTTAGAAATGACAGCTGTGTAATTACTTCTAAATGACCAAAACAATTTCATGATAAAGAAATTACCTAGCTGGTGCAAAGCAGGAATTGTAGTCTAACATAAATATATGTCAACTTTGGGGAACATGCTACAGTTTTGGGGTTCAAAATCCACCGGAAAAATGCTGAGAAATCTGGATAAGACTTTCATACCAGAGTACCATATCTGGCAATTTCCAGGACTTCAGAATCTGAGCTGAATAAGCCGGAGAGCGCTTCAAAACCAACAAACAAGCTAAAACCCAAGGTGACTCCTGTCAATGCACCAATCTGACATAATTCACATAAAGAGTAAAAGATGTAGTAAGTCAATATTCTATTCTTAATGTTTTCTCTTACAAGCTGAGTCAGTAATTAGGGTTGAGAATTAATAAAGAGTACTGGAGTAGGAAACCAAGTTACCTGTAGAACTTTATAAACCACTTCTCGTGCTTGGCCATAATTACCTTGAGAAACTCCACTGGCAAGGAGAGCCTAAAAATCAACAGAATAAGAATGCAATCAAAAAAGCATCGAAAGACTAAACTCCTATTTCACAACTAAAGATTGCAGGAAATAATTCCATGGAAATTGTCTAAATATGACCTCGTTGGGAACTTCAGTTAAAGAAAAGCCTGTGACTTCATAGGTAAGTGACAACCAAAAAAAAAAAAAAAGAAATTAAAAGAAGAGATTCAGGAGTTATATGATGCAGTTCCATCTGTTACAGGGAAGCACAATTGAGGTCCTAATCACTAATAAAATTGAATAGTATTTGGCTTTCACTGAGACATAAAAACAGAGCTGCTGAAAAATTTTCTGAAAATTATTCAATAAAGCCAGAAATGATGGCAAAGAAAACAAATAGTTTAGTCAAAGTATGCTCACCTGTCCAGCAAGTGCCAAGGCATCAGTTAGCAATGATACAGCTAGCCAAACTTGAACACAGATCTGATGACCAGCCATAGGAACGGGGCCCTCTTGTGCTGCCATTGCTGTTGATAGCGTAGTGGTAATTAGAAGTGCTAAAGTCCTCCCTATTAGAAGGGAACCTGGAAAAGATAAGAACAAGATTAACCTAAGATAGGTTCGATCTTTTCATTTTGAATAAGCTTAACCTAGAGCATTTTGATGTGTTTTGATAAAGTCCACAAGAGAAACTCTTAGTTATCTTTCCACGGGTTCAGACATAGAAAAATATTCTGCAGTCGCTTAAAGACCAAATGCTACTTTATATGTTTGGTATAAGTAATCCTTTCAATCTACATTTTTTCTTGAAACAGATCTAAAGAATCTATAAAAGTTGTTAGTTTCATTAAAGGCAAGAGATTGTATTTATGAAGTATCATGGAATAGATCAAATCATTATAGTTTTTTTTAAACTTAATTTGCTGTACCTTCGTCATTCTCCCATTACTCAATCTTCATATTTGAATGAAATCATATTCACATCTTCAATCATTTTCTCATTTGAAGTATTCATCTTCAACTATTCATAGATTTATATGCAGATATACCAATTTCAAGTTTCACTAGCTGCTGCTATAGGAGATTCAGTTGGACATATTTGACTATTGTGTCAAAAACATTATCCACACAAAATGGGAGCCTTTTCATCAAAATTTTCTTTGTTAACTACAAAAGATATCCTGATTCAG
Organism: Nicotiana tabacum; assembly: GCF_000715075.1. Taxonomy (NCBI): domain Eukaryota; kingdom Viridiplantae; phylum Streptophyta; class Magnoliopsida; order Solanales; family Solanaceae; genus Nicotiana; species Nicotiana tabacum. The sequence goes on from NC_134103.1 coordinate 87,898,147, forward strand.
GTGTCGTTTTGACAGTTTGCAGGAAAGTACCAGATTTAAGATACTGAGCAAATCTTCCCACGTCAACGTCTGGAGCAATAAGAAGTACTTTTTCGTTTAACTTCCACATAAGGATAAAAGCAGACAAGTATCTGGTAAAAATGTAGATCAAACAAAAAATAAGATAGAGAAAGTGGACAGGAAGTTATATCATGTACAAAGTAAAGGTTTACCGCATCACCAACATACTCAGATATCACAGCAGCAGTTGCAGCCCCACTAATACCAAAACCAAAGGGAAATATCAAAATTGGAGACAATAATGCATTTAGCAAGTTACCAGCTCCTGACAATCCAGAACTGTTCTTTGTCAGATATAGAAGTAGAAGCATTAAGGAAGGATTATACTTAAATATTTGGGACATAACAAAAAAAGAGCCGTATTTAGCAGACCATACTGAAGCGGGAGCCGAGATATGCCATCAAGCGAAGACAATAATTTGTTAATATAAAACCATACTCTAGCCCGTCTTACAAGGTAGTAGCATTTTCAAGAGTTGTTTTCCTAGTTTACTAAGCTAAACAAGTCTTTAATAAATGTTAGATCTTATCCCTACTTATTCAAGATATATAAAATCAAAACAACAACAACTACGCCTCAGTCCCAAACAAGTTGGGGTCGGCAATAAACATGTTCATTCCTTTCATTTAGCTCAATTCATATCATCATAATTACTAAAATAAAATAAAATAAAAATGCAAGTAAAATAAATAAGTATATATATAATAGTAATAATAAAGTTCTCTACCAACTACCAAGTCTAAAACCTATTCACAACTAGTAGGTATCACCTATATGAATTTTTCTCTTCAATTCTAACAATCAAATGAAGTCAAAATCTAAAGTAGTGCCTAGACCACCTATATTGTTGGAACGGTACTTATGTCTGAAAGCTTACTATATATTGAGGTTTAATAAACAGATTTAGCTCAACTAAATGAGTGGTCCATATACACAAAATATTTGCATCTCAACTTTCCCAATGAGCTCGTGAAGTCAATATCCAAACAGCAATAAACAGCTTGAAGCAGTTATCTACCAACAATCCATAAATAATATTTATGAAATTTGAATATTAGACACAAGATGCCAGGACAGCTTCCAAGTGGCCTTTGTTTTATGTAGATTAGAGAAGTATTTGGATATCTTTGATACTTGCCAACAGCATATAAAGGAGTTTTTGTGTCCTTAAATCCACGAAATGTTCCTTGAGCAGCAAGCGCTATTACAATTGGTGGAGCTCCAAAGGCCCGCATCGTAAGGAATTGCTCAGCTGGTACACGCATTGGTGAATCCTGCAATATATCAACAATCCCAAATAGATTTACATTGAAGATCTTCAGCAAACATCAAGACACATGGGCTTTATACTAATGCACGGGAATAGGGGAAGCATAAATCCAAGTGGCATCTCTGAGATCTGATTGTCACTATGTCATTCTCCAAGATATATTGCCCGAACAAAAAAGGCCTCAATAGCTTACGACTTGGGAATTGGAAGAGAAGAATTTAGCCCTCATGCTAGAAGATAAATTTGTTTTCCAAATTAAGACATACAACAGATATACCCATGGTATTCATCAGGAAACCGGAGCCAAAAGAAAGTCCAACAGCTTCTGCAATGCCAAGGCCAAGAGCAAGTAGCAAAGAAGTTGATACTGAAGGAAGTAGTATTTTGCTTTGTGAATCAGGTGAGCGACCTAATTAAAGAAAAAAATATAACCCATATCAGGTAAATGCAGAATGTTTGATAAATTAAAAGTAGCGCTTTGACAAAAGACCACTGTCACCTTTAGCAATTAATGCCTGCTCTTCAGCAACAAAAGAAGTTGTGACGTTGAGCAAAGGAACATTGAATAATTTCGATATGAGGTTGAAAACTGATACAGAAATACCTACTGCTGCCAATTCAACCGATCCTACAAAACACATGCATAGATAAGTAAGACAAACATGAAACATGGACCAGAATGTTGTACTTCATCATTTCAAAATTTTATCCTCTCCTACTTTATTTCAGCAATGTCGGAACAATACTTTTTTTCTTAAAGTGGGACCCAGTCTTCAAACTAAACTTTAGTTGCAACCCACTTATACAGTATTTGAACTAGTTTTAAATTTACCAAATTGTAAATAGTAAGTAAAGCACATTTTTAACTTTCATCTTAATCCTAGTAACTATTTCACATTAAGTCAAACAAGTTAAGTAACGGTTCCTTCAGGGTTAATTTCATGGATGATGACTCAATTTTCACCGTATTGCACCGAAGTAACTAAACTTTTGTTTGTAACAAAAAAGCAACTGACTTTACCTAGGTATCACAAAATTTAACTATTTTTTGTAACCCAAAAGTCATTCAACGTCTTACATAACAGTTACTAGGAGGAAACAAACGAGACATTTTGCATGATACTTAGGCAAAGTTGAATGACTTGTTACAAAATATTTAGCGACTTTATGTGATACTTAGACAAAGTTGAGTAACTTTCTCATTAAAAAAATAATTTAGTGAATTTGGTGCAATGAAGTAAAAGTTGAGTGACCATCCACAAATTACCCCGTTTCAGCAGCTAGTTTAAATCACACAGCTATCAGCTAGTCATATTGTTCTACTATGATCCCTTGGCAGAGGCAGGATTGGAATTAAATTAAATATCAGCTCACTGGAGAACATAACCATAACAAAGAAGGGATAGTAAAAAAGTACCCAAATGTCCAACAAATGCAGTATCAACAAGTGAAGTAATGGGATCAGCAGCAAGAGCTAACGCCGCGGGCAACGCAATGGACATAATCTCCCATCCAATTCCATCTAATTTCAGCAGGGAAGAGACTGAATCCAACAACGATGACGAGGATGGAAGGTCCGAATCGGGTCCTGGGTCAGGATCCGGACTCTTGACCCGACTTTCTCCCGAATCAGAATTGGAATTGGTATTATCGACAGAAGTTTCGGATAGGACAATACGATTTTTGTCCCTAGAAGATTTGATTAGTGTAGTACGCAGTCGAGTTGAGTAGTTAGTATTAATACTCTTTAGCGGAAGAATAGTAGAATAACAGAAATAACTGTAATTATAATTTTTTTGGTGAAGAGACTGCGTAAATAAGGGATTATTTTGGTGGTAAAGAGCAGACGCCATTGTTGCTTGGGAAAGAAAAAAAAATATTTTGGATAGAAGAAGAAGGTGAATAGAATCTGGCTTTTTAGATACGTGGGGAAGAATAAGAAAGGTAAATTTTGTTTGGCTATCAACTAAATTAACGGCTGGAATGCGAGTTCTTCAATAAAATATCTTTCCTAACATTATACTGTACCGACACTTAGGGCGCCAAATTTTGTTATTTAGATTATATATGAGTAGTTGTTATTTTGTACCATTTTCTCCTTTTTTCAACAATTTTCCAGATACTCTTCAATATATTTGTTATAAAGAATTATGATCTATTATTTAATTATAATTAGTTCGGTTTTGAGTTAAACGAATTAAGGAATCAATGTTTGACTTTGAGCACACGAAAAATTAGAGACTTTGAAATCTTGTACTTAAATTGGTTATTCGATCGGAAGGGATATATCTTTCCGTTGTTTTCAATTTCAGTAAGTTTCTGCATTCTCTAAAAAGTCATATTTCATTCTTGGATTTTGAAGTGTTCAAATGCACCTTCATGATTAATACATTTTGTAAACTAAGAATGTGCTTGACCCATCTCCATATCTTGATCATTTCGTCTGACAGTGTAAAACTTTTCCACTGTATTTCATATATGAAAATCTCTTATACCTCTACAATGCTCAACTGTCCGTTTGGTTGTGGTTTGTTTTTCTCCGGTCCACTTTAAGTGATTTTTTGTGGTCCATAATATTTAATTTTTTCAGATATCAAGAAAGAATTAATATAAACTTTCCAAAGTTGCCTTTGGAATAAAGAGCCTAGGAGTAATTTGTTATATTTTCAACGAGCAAATTAAGGTAAATATGGTCAATTTCATTATTAATTAATGCTAAAAGGTGAATTACTTAAAATGTCCTAAAAGAGCCAAAAAATCACTTAAAGTGAACCAGAAAGAGTAATAAAAGTACTTCAGTGGATAATTGTGCTGCTCACTCCAAACTTCAAGGGCCAATCTGAATATTCCCAAGTTCAATGCTAAAGTATTAGCCAGAGTAGCATAATTACTAAACATATTAGCAGATTAGAAGATACAAGAATGCTCATACTGCAGGTCTAGAATACACTCTTTCATGCATTGACTTGGCTAGTGGCTTTGGGCTAAGCTCACGAACCTCAATTTACTGAATTGACTTGCTGCTAATGAGCTTTTGATACTCTTCGCGAAGTTCATACATTCTAATTTGAATTCCCCCAACTGTGGTTCATGGTATACACTCATTTAAACAAAATTTCGAGCAAAACAGAAGAACGACTTTTTTCTATAAGGCTGATATCCGCTAGTTTGAACATACTTCAACTATTTCAACGGGTACTTGCTATCTCCCAGCAGCATTGTTATTGAGAATCACCAAACTATCAAAGTGAAACTCAAACGAAAGAAGCATCATCTCTTCACTCTGCAATTGGTTTACCTTGAGGTTCAAGATTTTGCTTCAATACTAACAGTAGAAATAAGGGCGTGCTCATTCGAGATGTACATTACGTTAAGGTGTGAACTTTTCTTTTCTCCTATGATAGTGGAAAGATTACTTACAAAGTGCACCTGTTTTTTTCACAAAAATTGAAATAGCAGCTCGTTCCATACATCAGGAACGCCAGGCAAGCACCAATGGATGCAATCCGAGTAACTTGCAGGATCTGCTAATTTCTCAGGAGTCAGCGTCTCCCAAAACTTACGATATATGGAAGGGTGGCCGTCTTTCCTATATTCTGAAAGCTGAGTAATGTTGAGAACATTAACCTTTGAGCCCAACTTGGCCAGTATCCTTTCAACCATCTGCATTGTGGGAAAGTCAGAATCTATACCCCAGTATGTTCCATTCTTTATTGGAAGCTTCTCGTCGTAGCAGTTTCCTTCGCTTCCTGGTTCCCATTCTTGTTTCCTGAATTTTGAAAGAAGAAAAAAAACACACGATTTCTTACTGTAGAGAAGAGATAAATCTAAACCAAGATAAGCATCTTTCATGTCGGATCCAAATTAATATTTCAAATGAAGAAGGAACTCGGCATCAACTTTAAATAATGGTGAGACATTTATGAACTCGTATCAATAAATGCACAATCGCAAATGAAATGAGAGTATTATGTTGGGTGCAAATCTTTTATCAGTTTAGTTCACCGCCAATGTTTCACCTGGCATTGACAATCTAACTAAAAATGTTAAATTTAGCTACTTAATATTAGGTGCAAAAATCAACATACACAAAACAAGCTGCTTCCAATCTCCTAATTAGTTCATATATAACAATCAAAATTGATTCTGAACTTTGGAATCCAGTCAAATCCATGCAGGCATATAGTTAAGACCTTTGTAGTTAAGTACTTAAAGTAAGCTTTAGAAATAAACGAAGAGCTTCTCACTTACGTGAAATGCGTAGGGGACATAGTGACAAAAAAGACCTTCTTCGCGCGATCAACATTGGAATCCACCCACTTTGCCCATGCTTCCATAGCTAACTCCATGCCTCCCAACCCATCTATTTCCTCACAAACTCCATTTTCTTCGCTACTCCATCTAAAAAAGTAATGGAACTGATAAGAAAGCAATCCTTCTTTCTTTGCAAAACTTCAATTTATTTAGATATATAAATAATAATCGTTCCTTGAGCTGAAAGTTTTCATTTATCAGCTTTCTGAGATGTCAATTATTAGGTCTTGGCATATCTGCTTAAGTCATGACCTAATTAGAGTTCATACTTACAATAACTTAACAGGGCCCTGTCTCCACCAAAGATATGAATTGAAGACTAATATATCAGCGTGCATCCATTCTGATGAATGCCTAAGAAGTGAATCAGGACGAAGTATTCGCTCAGGCAGTCTGTGATCAACAGGATCATCAGAATTTGATTCGACAAGAAGTGGCGCCCAAAGAAACTCTATGCTGGCATTGTATTCCTGTCATCAACACCGAAACACATGAATTTAGTAACAGTCGTTATATTTTCTAGACATAATCAATACCATCTGCATATACCGAGATACCTATAAATTGAGTCAAGCTTGACATTATATAAAGTTTGAGATCACTTAGTAGAATGATAAATCTCATATACTCAAAAAAATTCACTTGACCTCTGCTCTAAATATTGAAAGGTGAGCCTGTGGTGTCATGAACTTCTTCTCAGCAGGAATAACAGATTGCAAAAGACACACCATCGATATCCACTGTCCTCTATTCAGTGAGTCTCCCACAAACATTAGTCTTTTCCCTCTTAATTTCTCCCACATTTCAGTCACATTCCACCTGTGTATCAACATTAACAAGTCAATAAATGTAATAAGCATGACACAACAATTTCTACAATTATAATTCAAAAATTCAAACATGTATAGGGTGAGATTAACTAATCTAATATTTTATAATTTGATTAACGTTAACAACTTTTTTTAGTAAAAGTGGTGTCTAGGCCAACCTGCCGCTTGCGCACACCTCGACTGTTCCACCCGGTAACTGTTATTTCCGACCAGCACAGGTAGGTAACTCTATCTACCAAGGCTTGGGCAAATAGAAATTATTCGAATATTCTATCATCTAATGATTCAGTTGCTTATTTAATGTTATTATATTTAGGTATTGGTTACAAATGAGCTATTACACAAAAGCAGAAAAGAAATTAATGGAAATCAAAATGTTACCTCTTCAAATTGCAGTGGTGAGGTTGCCATCTCCAGTACTGGTAGTCCAGATCTTGTCGGCCATGCTTGTGGCACGCCAATTGATCAGACATATAAGGACAATCCGAATCTTTATACAGTGGATATGAACTATTATCAAACACCCATTCCCCTGAAAAATAATCACATGTCTCCGGCATTTCTCTTCGGCCACTAATCTCCGGTTTGAAGCTATCCCATTCAGCTCTCTTTCCACTATACTTCACAGTGGACTGGCAAGCACTTGATTTATCCAAAGGCACTACAAAACCACAAAAATCCCCTCAGATGGACTCAAAAATGAAATACTCCCTGAGTCCCAATTAAGTGGAACACTTTCCTTTTCGGTTTATCCCAAAAAGAATGACAACTTTCAATATCTATATCTAGAAATAGTTAACTATAAAATTCAAATTTTATCGTTAATGAGATAATTTATAGCTACACAGATGTCTATGGCTTGTTTTAAATCACATATTTCAAAAGTCTTTCTGTCTTTCTTTAACTTGGGCTCAAGTCAAGAGAGGCGGTGCTAGAACACAACCTACAGGTTCGGCTTAAACCAGTAGCTTTTGTCCAAACCATGTATTTGTCTTAAAAAATTTATAATTTATTAATTTAACTTAAACATATTAGATTCCCGAACCCATAAACTTCAAATCTTGGCTCCGCTTTTGTGACAGTAACAAATGACACATAAAATGGGATGGAGAGTGTAAACATCAAATTTCTTTTTTCATTTTTAGCATAATATTTGAAATAACTTATTCAAGGAAAAAAGGGGTTCTAAAAATATGTTTGTTTCTGAATTCCAATTTCAAGAAAATGCACAAAAAGGCACTATATACAGAACCCCACAAAAAAACCCTAGAAAATTTGCTCAAAAAACGACGAAAATGTCAAAAAGAAAGGATTTTGCTGATACCCAAGAAATGACAAGATCACAAGACTGACCTGGAGGAATTCTTGGGAGGGTGTGTTTGGAATGAATTTCTTGAATGCTACTTTCATTATAGAGGATAGAGAAAACTATGAAGACGAAGAAGATGAGCGCTATGAGAGGATACTGTGTTCTCTTCTTCGGCCATTTCTGCATTTTGTGTGTGTGTGTGTGAGAGAGAGAGAGAGAGAGAGAGAGGAATGAAGAATATTGATTGACTAATGTATTTGGACAGCCGACAGTGACACCCTTTTAAATCTGAACAACTTTTTATGAAAATAATAATATCTGCTTATTGCGATTAAAGTATGATTTTATGATTGTGTTTGCTTATATGGCAACAATTAAGAATTATGATTTGGATTAAATTACCCTTAAATTTTGGATTTATTAATAATGGAAGGGTCCACCTTATTGATTCCTAGATAACGTGCATCTAACTAAGCGAGTTGTATAAAATAAAAAAAATAAAAAATAAAAAACTACGGGAGTTTTATTTATTTATTTATTTATTTATTTTGGTCCAAAAAAAAAAAAAACAACTATGGGAGTTGTTTGTGTTTTGCACGTTTAATGTCGGTTCCCTTTACAATTAGCCGTAATTATTTTTTTTGTTTTAAGATTTACCATAATCTCTTCAATATTTTTGCAAAGCACGAACTCTCTGATTTACATTCTTATATAATGTATGTTCCTATTCTTTTTATTTTCACTTGATCAACCTTTTCTTATTACGGTTTATATTCGTGATTAGTTGAAATTTTTTATATTGCGTTCAAAAATAAAAAGGATAACGTGCAAAATGGGAAAAGAGTATAAGTTAAAAGTAAAACACAAAGAATTCATTATTATGCAAAAATAATGTAATAATAAAGAAATTATAAGGCAATTCATAAGAAGTACAAAGATGAAAGAACACAACCTTAGAGACGTTGGTGAAAGTTCTTGATAATTATTATCAGACGTTGGTGAAAGTTCTAGGCTTCCTATTTAAATTATTATTTTAAAATGGAGATTTCTTATTTGATAATTGGAGTGGAATTTATTTGCAATAAATAAGTGGAAGGTTTCACATAAATGCACCATATACCTATGTATAGAGACATATATCAATAGGTACAAATTCTCATTTCAAAATACTTTACCTTTTATAAATATTCGTTCTTCTTTTCTAGCAGGTTAAAGGGATCACATAATGTACTTATAGAAAGAATGCAATTTATCCTGTTAATGCCATAAAAATCTATTGATATCTGCTCAAAGGTGATCAGATCAAGGTAACGAGAACAACTAATTGCACCATTAAGAATCTCTCATTAGGAACACATTTAACACGAGTAATCATCCAAATTGAAACTCACAATATAACTTCTCTAAAATTGTTACTATTTAGTAAAATGTAAAAATTGAAATAAAACAATGAAGAAAAATTTTGCAAAGAAAGAGTTAGAATTCTTATTGCTTTGAGTTGAATTACAATGTAATATGACCCCTCTATTTATAGGGATAGAGTGACTTAGCCACCAAGTAAAATCCCTAAAATCTCTCTAAAAACATAAACATTCACCTTCAATAAAACTCTATTTATAACACTCCCCCTTGAATATCTATTCAACAGATAATGTGCCTCGTTAAAACCTTAACTAAAATAAAACTCAGTGGGAAAAAAATTCTAGTAAAGAAAAAAGAGTACACATATCTAACCATACGCCTTTTGGTTGCCTCGTTAAAAACCTTGCAAGGAAAACCCAGTGGGACAAAATCTTGTAAGGAAAAAAGAGTGCAACGCGCATTAACTCCCCCTGATGAGAGCATCAATTCACATCCGTGAGCCTTCGCATCCCAATCTTGTACACTAGCTTCTTGAAGGTTGACGTCGGTAGAGACTTGGTGAACAAATCACCCATATTATCACTTAAACGAATTTGTTGCACATTGATATCACCATTATTTTGAAGATCATGAGTAAAAAATAGTTTTGGTGAAATGTGCTTTGTCCTATCTCCTTTTATGAATCCTCTCTTCAATTGGGCTATGCAAGCTGCATTGTCTTCATACAAAAATTATGGGTAGTTTGTCACATTTCAAACCACATTTGTCTCGAATAAGATGTATTATAGACCTCAACCACACACATTCTCGACTTGCTTCATGAATAGCAATTATCTCAGCATGATTAGATGAAGTAGTCACAATTGATTGCTTAGTCGATCGCCAAGATATGACAGTGCCTCCACAGGTAAACACATAACTTGTTTGAGATCGAGCCTTGCGTGGGTCAGATAAATACCCAGCATCAGTATAACCAACAATATCGGGACTGCAATTATTGCTATAAAATAAGCCCATATCGCTAGTCCCTTTTAGATACCGCAATATGTGTTTGATTCCATTCCAATGTCTCCTTGTAGGAGCAGAGCTATATCTTGCTAAGACATTAACTGAAAAGGTTTTGTCAGTCCTTGTAGTATTAGCAAGATACATTAGTGCACAAATTGCACTAAGATATGGTACTTCAGGACCAAGTAGCTCTTCATTCCTTTCTTGAGGTCGGAATGGATCCTTATTCACATCAAGTGATCGAACAACCATCGGAGTACTTAATGGATGTGCTCCATCCATGTAAAACCGTTTTAATACCTTTTCTATGTAGGCAGATTGATGAACAAAAATTCTGTTTGCCAAATGTTCAATTTGCAAACCAAGACATAATTTTGTCTTTCCGAGATCTTTCATCTCGAATTCCTTCTTTAAATAATCAATTGCCTTTTAGAGTTCTGTAGGAGTTCCAATAAGATTTATGTCATCGACATATACGGCAAGTACAACAAATTCCGATGTTGTTTTCTTTATAAAAATACATGGACAAATGACATCATTTATATAACCTTCCTTTAATAAATACTCACGAAGACGATTATACCACATTCGTCCTGATTACTTTAGACCATACAAAGATCTTTGCAATTTGATTGAAAATATTTCCCAGGACTTTGAATTATATGCGTTAGGCATTTTAAATCCCTCGGGAATTTTCATGTATATCTCATTATCAAGTGAGCCATAAAGGTAGACGATAACCACACCCATTAATACCTTTATGCTTTTCATGGACAGCAAAACTAATGAGAAAACGGAACGTTATAGTATCTATAACGGGTGAATATGTCTCTTCATAATCGCACCAGGCCTTTGTGAAAATCCTTGTGCAACAAGGCGTGCGTTATATCTTTGTACCTCATTTTTCTCATTCCTCTTGCATACAAAGACCCATTTATAGCCAACAGGCTTAACACCATTAGGTGTTTGGACTACAGGCCCAAAAACATCACGTTTTGCAAGTGAATTCAACTCTAATTGGATTGCTTCTTGACACTTTAGCCAATCACCTCTTTGTCGACATTCTCCAACAGATTGAAGTTCAAGATCCTCACTATCTTGCATAATGTTAGATGCAACATTATATGCAAAGACATAATCCACCACTATATCCAATCGATTCAAATTTGTCTCAATATCGATTGGATTTATTGATAATTCTTTATTTTCTTGAGTCTCAGGCTCAGTGATTTTCTCATGAATCTCAGGATTGGTTAAATCGTGGATTTCTTCATGAGACTCTTTCGTAGTGTCATCTTGATCATTTGTTTTCCTTTTTATAGGATTTCGATCCTTAGAACCTAATTGTCTGCCATGTTTTAGGCGTTCTTTTGACTCATTAGCTATGACATTAGAAGATTGTCCAACAGGGACATCAATACGGATTGGAACATTCTCTGCAGGGATATGTGATTTTGTTATCCTTTTCAGATCCGTAAATGTATCTGGCATTTGATTTGCTATTTTTTGTAAATGAATAATCTTTTGCACCTCCTTTTCACAAATAGAGGCACGTGGATAAAGATGAGACAATGATGGATTTTTTCACAAAATTTCCCGTTTGGTTTCACCATTTTTTCCCCCTAATTTTAGGAAAAGTGTCTCATCGAATCGACAGTCTGCAAATCGGGCAGTGAACAAATCCCCTATTAATGTTTCGAGGTATCGAATAATGGAGGGCGATTCAAACCCAACATATATTTCTAACCTTCTTTGGGGGCCCATTTTGGTGCGATATGGCGGTGCTACAAGCACATATACCGCACATCCAAAAAATTTTAAATGGGATATATTAGGTTCATGACCCAAAATATTGCAACGGAGAATATTTATGATAATTTGTATGTCTGAGACGAACTAGCATTGCTGCATGTAAAATGGCGTGACCCCGAGCAGAAGTGGGCAACCTCATTTTCATGAGTAACGGTCTTGCTATCAATTATAAATGTTTAATTAAAGACTCTGCAAGGTCATTTTGAGTGTGAACACGAGCTACATGATGTTCCACTTTTATCCCAATTGATAAGCAATAATCATTAAATGCTTAAGATGAAAACTCAGTAGCATTATCAAGTCTAATAGACTTAATTGGATTATTGGGGAATTGCGCTCGTAATCGAATTATTTGTGCCATTAATTTTGCAAATGCGAGGTTGCGAGATGACAATAGGCACACATGAGACCATCTAGAAAATGCATCTATTAAGACCATAACATATCTAAACGACCCAATAGGTGAGTGAATAGTTCCACAAATGTCTTCTTGTATACGTTTCAAAAACGAAGGGGACTCAATCCCAACCTTTGTTGGTGTTGATAATAAGAAGTGCAAGAAAATTCATTATTTAAAAGAATCTTTAAATTCTATAATGGATGCCCATTTGAGTTTTCTATAATCCGTCTCATCATAATTGATCCAGGGTGTCCCAATCGATCATGCCAAAGTACAAAAGTATTGGAATCAGTAACCTTTTGGTTTACAATAGAATGTGCCTCAATTGCACTAATTCTTGTCCAATACATGCCACAAGATAAAGATGGAAACTTCTCAATAACTCTCTTTTGGCCAGAGACATTCTTGGTAATGATGAGATATTCAAGATTATTCTCATCTATTGTCTCAATATGATATCCATTTCGGCGGATATCTTTAAAACTCAACAATTTCCTCTTGGACTTGGAGGAGAACATCGTATTCTCTATGATAAGTATTGTTCCTTTAGGTAGAGTTATAGTAGCTCTTCCAGAGCCTTCAATTAGATTATTACTACCAGAAATTGTAGTAACATCTGCCTTACACATACTTAAATAAGAGAAATATTTTTTCTCTTTGAATATTGTATATGTCGTACATGAGTCAATTAAATAAATATTTTTACAATTGAACTGTGATCCAATTTTGCTTTGAGAGTTAACCATATTTGCTTCCCATGGTTTGACATACAAAAGAAATATACGAATAAACATTAGCATATTCTTGTCTATTAAATAAATTCGTGAATTTATTCTAGCATTTAACAAGGAAAAAAAATTGAATGAATGGATATGCTAAAACAATCTCTATTGATTTATTATCATAGACGGTGGTTACTGTTTATGGATAAAACAATCTCTAAGTTGCAGTTAGTAAACTGTTTACCAAACTAAAACGAAACACAACTTAGATGTAATCTAAATTACAATTATGAGAACAAATTACTTTTTTTTTTCTACTGCATCTAGTTTTGTGCAACATCATAGTACAAGCAATGTGCATTAGGAGTTCGGACTGTATCAGGTATCTTTCAGAGATGCAGTATCCTCACATAGTTGATCTCAAAATCATCTATTTCCTAAGTGTTCTGGGACAATGTTTCTTCTCAGAGTTATTGGCGTACAAGTAGGAGAAACAATTAACTTAGAAATCCGTTTTACCTTGTTTATTTCATTTGAAGAATGACAGACAAAAAATATTACTTAAATTTTCAAACTAAAGAAATTGTTTAAAACAAATATTAGAATTATATTTAATCAAAACGAACAAGCACTATTTCATAAAATAAATAATACTAATTGATACTAATGACTACTACTCATGTAAAGAACTATAATTACATGATGTTTATTCACTAGCTACTACGAATAGACAAAAATAAAAATTAAACTACTCAATCATTTTTAACCACGGATTCATCATCGATCAAGTGGTCTATTTTTCCATCAGGGTGCTCAAAGAAGTCTGCCACATCCAAGTGGGTGATGTCAAAATCATTGTCAGAGATAAAATTGGCTTCAGGGCCTTTATTCTTTAGAGATGCTTGATAAAGCTCAACCAAATATATTGGTGTACGACAAATATTTGCCCAATGCCCTTTTCCACCGTAACGATAGCATTCAGTTTCTGAATCATTTGTCTTTAGCTTCTCATCTTTCCCTTTTCACTTTTGGTGGTTATTTTTCTTTGGGGGGTGATTAACACCAGGAGAATTTCTTCCTTATCTATGGCCACGGCCACAACCACGATCACGAATAGGGCCACGGCCTTTTCCACGCTTAGCATAATGGGAATACAATTCATCCACTTCAGGCAATGGTGTAGATCAAGTGGGTCGATTTTCGTGATTTCTCATGAGCAAGTCGTTGTTTCGTTCATCCACAAGGAGAAGAGAAATCAACTTAGAGTACTTTTTGAAACCTTTCTCTCTGTACTGCTGTTGCAGGACCATATTGGAGGCATGAAACATTGTAAAAGGTTTTTTAAGCATATCATAGTCAGTGATAGTATCTCCACAGAATTTCAATTTAGAAGTAATTCTAAACATCGCAGAATTATATTCAGAAACAGACTTAAAGTCTTGGAGCCTCAGATGAGCCCAATCATATCGTGCTTGTGGAAGAGTGACCAACTTTAAGCTGCCATATCTTTCCTTTAAGTCATTCCACAAAATAAGTGGATCTTTGACTGTGAGATATTCTATTTTCAACCCTTCATCAAGGTGATTGTAAAGACCCGACCGTTTGTTTTGAGCATTTACCCTCCTTTAAACTATTTGAAATCTTGAATAACTTCCTACGAGGTATTATGACTTGTGTGAATTATCGGTTTTGATTTTAAGGTATTTTGGAGTTAGCTTGGAAGAATAAATGTCATGTTGGAAGCTTAAGTTGAAATAGTTAACCAGATATTGACTTATGTGTAAACGACCTCGAATTCGAATTCTGATAATTCCAACCGTATGGTGATTTTGGACTTAGGAGCGTGTTCAAAAAAATATTTGGAGGTTGGTAGTAGAATTAGGCTTGAAATGGCGAAAGTCGAATTTATGGAAAGTTTGACCGGGGGGTTGACTTTTTGATATCGGGGTCAGAATCCAGTTCTGAAAATTTTTATAGCTCTGTTATGTCATTTATGACTTGTGTACAAAATTTGAGGTCAATCAGAATTGATTTGATAGGTTTCGGCATCGAATGTAGAAGTTGAAAATTTTTAAGTTCCTTAAGCTTGAATTGGGGTATGATTCATGGTTTTAGTGTTGTTTTATATGATTTGAGCTTTCGACTAAGTCTGTATGATGTTATAGGACTTGTTGGTATGATTTGACAGGTCCCGAGGGGCTTGGGTGTATTTTTTTGGATCATTGCTTGAGAGACTAGTAAGATTAAGAAATTTGGGAGTTTGACCATGTTCAATATCGGGTCAAGACGACCTCTTTTCAGTGTTTTGAGTGCGCGAATAGGTCTGTAGCGTGTTTTATGATTAAAATTCATATATGGTTTATGTCTGGGAGGTTTCGGGTGAGTTTCGGATGGTTAACAGATCAAAATTTGGACTTAAACAGCTGGTGGAAATTTCTGCTGCTGGAAATATCGAGGTCATGAAAAACATCGAGGTCATAAAAATCGAGGACCGAAGGCCGGGGACCGAAGACCGAGGGCCGAAGACCGAAGGCCGGAGACCGAGGACCGAAGGCCGAAGGCTGAAGCCCGAAGATCGAGGATCGAAGACCGAAGGCCGAGGACCGAAGGCCGAGGGCCTGGACATAACTGTGAGTTATAAAGCAGGGGACTTTGTCCCATTTTCTATTTTTGTCAAATTGGAGCTTTGGGAGAGGCGTTTTTTGGGAGGTTTTCAGAGAAAACATCGGGGTGTTCTTAACTCAATTATAGTTAGATTACCCAAATTCATCATTTGTTTTCACCATTTAATTAGTGTTTTGAGATTGAAATTTGGAAAAATTTTAGAAATCTCATAGAAACGAATTTTTGAGATTTCGGTGTCGATTCAGAGTCAGATTTGAGTGAAACTAGCATGGTTGGACTCGTAATTGAACGGGTTGTCGGATTTTGTGAGCTTCACTGGATTTTATGGAAAATTAGCATTTTTTATGGAATTAATTCCAATAAATTTTATTGACTGAATCGAATTATTTATGGCTAGATTCAAAGCATTTGGAGGCCAATTCACGAGGCAAAGGCATACCGGAGTAAAGAATTACACGATTTGAGGTAAGTAACACTTCTAAACTTAGTTTTGAGGGTATGAATCCCTGAATTGGTGTTATATAAATTATTTGGAGGTGACGCACAGGATAGTTGACGAGCGTGTGGACGTGCACCATTGAAATTGTGACTTGAATAAATTCTGTGAAATTGTAAAAATTACAGAATCATGTTGTTATCTGAACACTTCCCAAGTGTTAGAGAAACTGAGCTGAGGCTCTTATTAAAGATCATGTTTAGGCTACGTGCCGATATTTTGGGACCCATGGGGTCGTGTTGCTGTTAAATTAATTATTTTTAAAATGTACATTTCACATTCAGTCATATTCATCCATTGTGAGGATATTTATGGGATCGAATTGCCCGCCTGCAGCAGGCCAGAATGGCTTTATACATTATTATTGTTTTGGATCGGGGTTGCCCGCCTACAGCAAGCCTTATTGGCTTTACTATTTTATGGATCAGTGATGCCCGTCTGCAGCAGGCCTTATAGGCTTTATTATTATACGGATTGGGACTGCCCGCCTGCAGTAGTCCATGAAGGCTTTATATTACGCTTTGGCTCAAGGAGCCCCTCCGGAGTCTGTACACACCCCTAGTGAGAGTAGATGATTATATATATTCGGGATGGACTTCCCAGGGCATGGACTTGCCTTACTTACGATGATTATATATATATTCGGGATGGATTTTCCTAGGGCATGGTCTTGCCTTACTTATTTGTATTGTAATGAATTTACCTGGACATGGATCTTGTCCGTACCATTTATATTTGGGGATAAATTACCCCAGGGCTGGATTGGCCTTATACGGTACTGAGTGACTGACTGTAAGTCGATGTATATATATATATACGGGTTAGAACACCCCTAGGATTGATTGGCCATAAACTGTACCAAGTGACCGAATAATTAGTGACCAGTATTTACACGAGGTCTTTCTACTGGGATGTCATATTCCTCATATCATGCAGTATTGTTCTATTTCACTTGTACTGAGTTTAACTTGAACGCATGCCTACATTTTGTACCATTATTTATATTGGACTGTACTTGCGGAGCTCGTCACTACTTTCAGCCCAGAAGTTAGTCTTGTTACTTATTGATTTGGTTGTACTCATACTACACTCTGCACCTTGTGTGCAGATCCAGGTGCTTCCGGACACGACGACTGTTAGACCTCAGTGTGTTACCAGTTGGAGACTATCAGGGTAGCTGCCTGGCATCCGCTGACTTTGTATCTCTTTCCTTCAGTTATTGTACTGTTCTATACTTTCAGACAATGGTTTTTATTGGTCAGACATTGTATTCATATTAGATGCTCATGTACTCAGTGACACCGAGTTTTGGGAGTGTTATATTTGTAATTGTGAGATTTCGTCCGCTGAATTTAATTATTTTATTTTCAAATTTAAAAGATATGGTGGTTTATTAAGATTTTGGGCTTGCCTAGTATTGAGATAGGCGCCATCACAACTGGTGAGATTTTAGGTCGTGACAAGTTGGTATTAGAGCTCTAGGTTACATAGGTCTCACGAGTCATGAGCAGGTTTAGTAGAGTCTTGCGGATCGGTACGGAGACGTCTGTACTTATCTTTGAGAGGCTGCCAAACCCTTAGGAAAAATTTCACTTTCTTGTATTCTATCGTGCAGAATTGATTCAGCTTGAAACATAACTCTTTGAATTCCTTCCACGTATTCCTGTGCACATGTGAGCGCTCAGTATCAGCTGTGCATCGCTGGTTTGTGATTCCATGAACGAGGTTCGAGATGTGTATTTTGTGTTTTGGTGATGGGCCAGTCTGGAGGACTTGAGGCCAGGGTTAGATTGCAGCTTAAGCTCGGTAGCTTCAGTTGTAACGTGTACATTTGGACTCATATGTTCGGTAATGTCCCTACGGGTGGAATTTGTGGCTCGATGAGCGGTGGAATGGCTTTGTGATGAGTATGATGTGACTGTGGAATATGTTAAGATGATTTGAATGTGACGAAAAGTGTTTCCTTGAAATGTAAAAAGGGTTATTAGGTGCTTGATTTTCGTTTTGATGTGACGTACAGTCTCGAGTATGGATGTTTTGAAGGATTTTTTAGTTAAATTGTAGGACAAATTAAATTCTCATGCCTTCTTAATGATTTTGAACTAATAAAGATTAAGTGATTGCGTTGTAATTGCAGATGCGAAAGGGTATAACAAGATGCCAATTTGAGGCTAAGCAGGTGGGTTATCTCCTACGGAGTAATCTACATAGGTGTGTTCCTTATAATGTTGAGTGGAGAGTTTCTTTTCTACCAGCAGAGTGTATGTGTTGAGATTTGAATTTGAATCTGGTTGAGAAAGTTGACTTGAGTGTCAAGAGAATGAATAACTTAGCGGATGATTGAGGTATTTTATGGTTTGTGTTACCTGAGCTTGTGAAGAATTTTCGTTGAATTGACTGCAGTATTATGGCAGTAATAAAGTATTGATATTGTGAGTTATGGAATGTTTTGTTCTATGTATTTGAGCCAAGTGGGGGAGCCTACTATTGACGATTTGATTTCATGGTTATGTGTTGTACTGGTTTCGGTTTGAGGCATACATGTGAATCGGTTATGACTTGCAGAGATTAAGATCGAGGATGACTCAAGTAAAGAAATTCTTGAATACAGGTTATATTGCACTTTATGAGTATATAAAAAAATCATGTAGTGATTAAGTTGTTATTTAAAGGATGTAGTGCGCACGAAGTATGATTATGGATTCTACATTTTAGTATAAGAAAGATAAGAAGAATAATTTTAAATTCACATAAGGTATTTTTAGAGTGAGCGTTACAATTGTGGTATTTATGGAGGTACTTAAGAGGAATACAATAGCTTATGGGCCTTATGGAGGTATGATTTTATGTTAGGGTGTCTTGTAGTGAGCTTTGGGTAAGGATCGTGGAGTTCTGATAATGAGAAGTATCAAATGGAGGATAATTCAGAAGAAACTCCAAGTAAATAGGACAACTGGGTAGTAGGCTAGACCAGTATGGTAATGGCATGCTCGGTTCTTTTAGGTAATAATGATGTGGAGGCTTTACAGATGTTTTGGTGACCTGCTTGGCTTGGACGAGTTAGAAGAAATTAGTTCTGATAGCTCGATTAGGTGCAAATGGATTTCAAAGCGTTCTTAATAGTTTCTACCATGGTTTGAACCGGATATTTTCTGCCGGTGTGGGGAACGTGTTGTGTAACGACCCGACCGGTCGTTTTGAGCTCTAGCATATTGTTCGGCAGTTTGAGGCCATGATCAGCTTCACTTCAGGTATTATGACTTGTGCGTATGGTCGGAATTGAATTTCGGGAAGTTCAGAGTTGGTTTGGAGAGAAAATTCTAAGTTCAGAAGCCTTAAGTTGGAGGAATTGGCTAAGGTTGGATTTTTGAGTAAACGATCTCGAAATCGGGATTTAAAGGTTTCAACAGGTTTGTTTGATGAATTCGGACTTAGGCGTATGTCCGGATCGGGTTTTGGATAACCCGGGAGCATTTCGGCGCCTATTGTGGAAGTTGGCATTTTGGAAGAATTTTATAAATTTGGATTGAAGTGCATTTCAATGTTATCAATGTCCGATTGGGATTCCGAGTCTGGGAATAGCTCCGTATGGTGATTTTTGTATTGGGATTGCATCCGAAAGTGGATTCGGAGGTCCGTAGGTCATTTTGGAGTCATTTGGCTAAAGCTAGAAATCTAAAGGTTTTTGAGAAGTTTGACCGGAAGTGGACTTTTTGATATCGGGGTCGGAATCCGATACCGGAAATTAGAGTAGGTTTGTAATGTTAATATGACTTGTGTGCAAAATTTGAGGTCAATCGGACATGATTTGATAGGTTTCAGCATTTAGTATAGAAGTTGAAGTTTCAAAGTTCATTAAGTTTGAATTGGGGTGCGATTCATGGTTTCATTGTTTGACGCGATTTGAGGCCTTGAGCAAGTTTGTGTCGTGTTTTGTGTAATGACTCAACCGGTTATTTTGATTTTTAGAACCCCGTTCCCTAAAATTAAACTCCCCGTATGTGCTTTTAATAATTTATGACTTGCGGGGATGGTTGGTTCGGGATTTGGAGGTGTTTGGGTTGAAATCGGAACACTTGGTTCCTTAAGTTGGCTTTAAGGCCAAGTTTGACTTTGGTCAACATTTTGAGAAAATGAACCTGGAATCGGGATTGGACGGTTCCAATAGCTCCGTATGGTAATTTTGGACTTAGGAACGTGTTTAGAATTTTATTTGAAAGTCCGTAATTAAATTAGGCTTGAAATGGCTAAAACAAGAATTTAAGTTTGGAAGTTTGACCGGGGAGTTGACTTTTTGATACCGGAGTCGGAATCCAGTTTCAAAAATTTTCATAGCTCCGTTATGTCATTTATGACTTGCGTGCAAAATTTAAGGTCAATCGGACTTGATTTGATAGGTTCTGGCGTCGTTTGTAGAAATTGAAACTTTCAAAGTTCATTAGGCTTGAATCTATGTGTGATTCGTGCTTTTAGTGTTGTTGGATATGATTTGAAGATTTGACTAAGTTCGTATGATGTGTTAGGACTTGTTTGTATAATTGGTTGAGGTCCTGAGGGGCTCAGGTGATTTTCGGATGCTTAACGGATCATTTTTGGACTTGGCTTGATAGCTGAAGTTCTGGTTTCTGCAGGTTCTGGTTTCCTTCTACGTGATCGCGTGAGAAGGTATGCGATCGCGTAGGGTTAATTGGGCAGCTGAAATTTTGTGCTATGCGATCGCATGGGTGAGTCCGCGATCGCATAGGTTTGGCAAGCCATGCTATGCGAACGCATGGCTAAGACCGCGTTCGCGAAGAGGAAACGAAGCAGAAGCTGGACCACGCACTTAATGCTTCGCGATCGCGTGAGGAGGCTCACGATCGCGTAGGCTTGCGGAGACTGTGCTTCGCGATTGCGTGGGAATTTCTGCGATCGCGTAGGGTTATTTTATGGCCAGAAAAATTTGTGCTACGCGATCGCGTGAGTTGGTCCGCGATCGCGTAGAAGGAATCACTTGGGAGAGAGTTTAAGTTCTGAATATGGGACATTTTTAACGATTTGGAGCTCGGATTTGGACCATTTTTGGGAGATTTTTAGAGAAAACAACGGGGTAAGTGTTCTTAACTCAATATTGGTTAAATTACCCGAATCCATCACTGCTTTTATCATTTAATTGGTGAATTAAGTTGGAAAAGTTTGAAAACCTTCTTGGATAGATTTGAGGGCCCAATTGTTATGGAAATTTAGTAATTTTGGTATGGGTAGACTCGTGGTTGAGTGGGCGTTCATATTTCGTAACTTTTGCCGGATTCCGAGACGTGGCCCCCACGGGCTATATTTTGAGTTAATTTCGGATTTTTATTGAAAAATGTAGTATTTTCTTATGGAATTGATTCCTATAATAATTAGTGATTGTATCGAATTATTTTGGCTAGATTCGAGCTAGACAGAGTTGGATAATCGTGAAAAAGGCCTTCTAGTGGATTAAATTGGAGCAAATTGAGGTAAGTCTCTTGTCTAATCTTGTGAGGGGGAAATTACCCCATTGGTAATTAAAGTAATAATTGTTGCTAATTGTGGGGGCTACGTACGCACGAGGTGACGAGAGTCCGTGCGTAGTTACTATTAATGGTAAGTCTCTTGTCTAATCTTGTAAGGGAAAAATTACCCCATAAGTAATTAAATTAATAATTATTGCTAATTGTGGGGGCTACGTACGCACGAGGTGACGAGAGTCCGTGCGTAGCTACTATTAATGCTAAAGTCTGGGTATATATATATTGTGAATTGTTAGGTAAAAATATTAAAAGATGAAAATCTCATATGCTTAATTTTTCTGTTTAAATTAATTATTGTTAAAAGAAATTGTCCATCCTCCCGAATTTATCTTATAATAAATATACTCTCCTTCCGGAGGTACATAAGAAAATGCCCTCCTTTCTTGTGGAGCGGGCCGAATGCCTCGGCAGGATAGATGCATCTATGGATCGCGCCACACGTCCCTCAGCAGTGTACACGACACTCTAGATCGGGTCGTACAACCTCGGCAGAAATCGTGCCTAATAATAATAATTACACGATACTTTGATAGTTTATTGTAACTTGTAAAACTAATTGATAAATTGGAAAGTTATTGGAATTGAAGGAATTTAATTAATATATTGAGAATTGTTGCATTTGAAGATTTTTTATTATTTCTGCTGATTCGATAAAATTATTGTCAACTCTATGAATCATGTTGATTTAGATATTCTATTTTTATTTTAATTATTATTATTGACCCTTAATGAGTGTCAAAGTCGACCATCTCGTCTCTACCACTTCGAGATTAGGTTTGATACTTACTGGGTACACGTTGTTTACGTACTCATACTATACTTGCTACACTTTTTATGCAGGACTTGAGGCAAGTACTAGTGGAGGATCTATCATCTTACACCCATGTTATCCAGAGGCGTAGTGGTGAGCTGGCTTGTTGGGTCGTTCTGTAGCTACCATTGCATCTCCTTGTATTTTCTTTCTGTCTATTTTTATTTCAGATAGTATTTGGAGTTTTGTATAATCTACTAGATGCTCATACACTTGTGATACCAGGTCTTGGCACACACATTGGTAGAGTTTGAGATTGTATTATTTTCTTGGATTTAAGTAATCAATATTTTTTTTAAATTTATTTAATATTTCTAGAAAAATAATAAAATTACTTAGAAAATTATTCTGAAAATAATTGATATATGTTTAATTTATTTATTGGCTTGCCTAGCTGTAGTGTTGGGCGCCATCACGACCTATAGGTGAAATTGGGTTATGACAACATGGTATCAGAGCACTATGTTTACGTAGGTCTCACAAGTTATGAGCAAACCTAATAGAGTCTTGTGGATCGGTACGGAGACATCTGTACTTATCTTCGAGAGGCTATAGGGTGTTAGGAAACTGCATTTCTTCATATTCCATCGTGCAATTGATGTAGTACTAAATATCCTTCTCTTATTCTTTCACATATGGTGAGAACGCGCTCTAATGAGGTTCCAGACCAGGGAAGAGCTACTCCCCCAGTTGCTAGAGGCCGAGGTAGAGGCCGAGGGAGGGCTCCAGCTCGTGGTAGAGGGCAAGGATGTCCCAGGACTGTTCCATTTATGCAGCTAGTGGGTCCAGCAGAGAATCCCATTATTGAGGAACAAAGGTGAGGTGCCTGTGGCAGAGCCAGCTTCGGTGGATTTCACATCTGCACTGGGATTTGGCATGATGGGTACTTCTTCTGAGCTAGTCGTGGAGATAGCCCCCAGGATTGAGGATGTACGTCAGCGGAGCCAAGAGCAGGTTATGAGAGATAAGCGGTTCAGGTATTCTAGAGAGTTCAGAGGTGCTCCGTCTGGGGGCAGAGGTCAGTTCGTGAGAGGGCAGTCCAGCAGGCCCCCATATCCAGCACCACCGCCTCCTCGAGGTGCTCTAGTGCGACCTTATCTCAATGTTATACCAGAGAGTTCTTATCTCCCACCAGCTATTCAGGGTCCTCCCAGTGGGTATTCAGTTCCCCAGGGCCAGACTATTAGTCAGCAACCCATCGCACTGAAGAGTTATTACGAGTGCGGGGATCTCAGTCATATACGGAGATTTTGCCCTATGCTTCGGGGTAAACTAGTTCAACAGGGTCAGCAACCTATGATTACCGGACCAGTTGCTCCACCAGTTGTCTGACCACCAAGAGGTGGAGGACAGGTGGGTAAGGGCCGTCCTAGAGGTGGAGGTCAGCAAGGCGGAGGCCAGCCAGTTGGCGCTCCAGCTCAGTTCTATGCTTTTCCGGCCAGACCATATGTAGAGGTCTCAAATGCCGTAATTACAAGTATTATTTCTGTTTGCAGCAAAGATGCCTCAGTATTATTTTATCCAAGATCTACGTATTCATATGGGTAATCTCTATTTGCTCCATTCCTGGGTATTTCTCGTGAGTCCTTGAGTACTCCTGTTTATGTGTCCACTCTTGTGGGCGATTTTGTTATTGTGAACCAGATCTACCAGTCCTGTATTATTACATTCTATGGTTATGAAACTAGAGCAGATCTCCTATTGCTTGAGATGACCGGTTTTGAAATTATTCTGGGCATGGACTGGTTATCTCCATATCATGCTATTTTAGATTGTCATGCCAAGACTGTTACCTTGGCTATTCCAACATTGCCTAAGCTGGAGTGGAAGGGTTCATTTGTTAGTTCATTTAATCGAGTTATTTCTTTTATAAAGGCTCAACACATGGTTGAGAAGGGTTGTTTGGCTTATCTAACCTATGTTTGGGATACTACTGCAGAGACTCCGGCTATTGATTCAGTGCCTGTAGTTCGGGAGTTCTCCGATGTATTTCCTTCAAATCTTCCAGGTATGCCAACTGATCGTGATATTGATTTCTATATTGACTTGGCTCCAGATACCCAGCCTATATCTATCCCACTGTATCGCATGGCTCCAAAAGAATTGAAAGAATAGCTTGAGGAGTTACTAGCCAAAGGGTTCGTCAGACCAATTGTATCGTCTTGGGGTGCACCAGTATTATTTGTGAAGAAAAATGATAGAACAATGCGGATGTGTATTGATTATCGCCAATTAAACAAAGTCACTATTAAGAACAAGTACCCGTTTCCACGTATTAGCGATCTATTTGACCAGTTGCAGGGTGCTAGGGTGTTCTCTAAGATCGACTTGAGGTCGGGGTACCATCAGTTGAAGATTTGGGATTCGGATGTTCCGAAAACTACTTTCCGGACTAGATATGGTCATTATGAGTTTCTGGTGATGTCCTTCGGTTTGACTAATGCCCCGGCAGTGTTTATGGATCTGATGAACAGGGTATTCAGGCCATATATTGATTCGTTTGTCATTGTCTTCATTGATGACATTTTGATCTACTCGCGCAGTAAGGAGGAGCATGAGCAACATATGAGAGTAGTGCTTCAAACATTGCGGGAACAAAAGCTATATGCTAAGTTCTCCAAATATGAGTTCTGGATAGAGTATGTAGCATTTTTGGGGCTTATTGTATCGGGCGAAGGTATTAAGATTGATCCCAAAAAGATTGAGGCAGTTCAGAACTGGCATCGTTCCACTTCGGCGACTGAGATCAGGAGTTTTCTGGGTTTAGCAAGTTATTATCGTCGGTTCATGGAGGGTTTTTCATCTATTGCAGCACCTTTGACCAAATTAACCCAAAAGGGTGCTCCGTTCCGATGGTCCGATGATTATGAGGTGAGCTTTCAGAAGCTCAAGACAACATTGACTACATCACCAGTGTTAGTGTTGCCTTCCGGTTCGGGGATGTATACAGTGTATTGTGACGCTTCAGGCATTGGCTTGGGTTGTGTATTAATACAGGAAGGGCGAGTTATTACATATGCTTCACGTCAGCTGAAGCCCCACGAGAAGAATTATCCGGTACATGATTTGGAGTTAGCTGCGATTGTTCGCATTCTAAAGATTTGGAGGCATTATCTTTATGGGGTGTCTTGTGAAGTTTACACTGATCATCATAGTTTGCAACATTTGTTCAAGCAGAGGGACCTAAATCTGAGACAGCGCAGATGGCTTGAGTTACTAAAAGATTATGATATTACTATCTTGTATCATCCGGGCAAAGCAAATATGGTTGTAGGCGCCTTGAGTAGAAAGGTGGAGAGTATGGGTAGTTTGGCTTTCATTTCAGCAGAGGAGAGGCCATTAGATTTGGATATTCAGTCCTTGGCCAACAGACTTGTGCGGCTGGATATTTCAGAGCCCATCCGAGTTCTTGCATATGTTGTAGCTCAGTCGTCACTATTTGAGCAGATCAAGGCTCGCCAATATGATGATCCACACTTAATGGTTCTTCGAGAAACGTTACTACGGGGTGGTGCCAAGGAAGTTACTATTGGAGAGGATGGTGTTCTATGACTCCAGGATCGCCTATGTGTTCCTAATGTGGATGGACTGAGGAAAAAGATCCAAGAGGAGGCACACAGTTCTCGGTATTATATTCATCCAGGTGCTACGAAGATGTATCGTGACCTGAGGCAGCATTATTGGTGGCGATGAATGAAAAAAGACATAGTTGAGTATGTAGCTAGGTGTCTAAATTGCTAGCAAGTTAAATATGAGCACCAGAGTCCAGGTGGCCTACTTTAGTAGATAACTATACCATAGTGGAAATGGGAATGCATTACTATAGACTTTGTAGTTGGGTTGCCGCGGACCTTGCAGAAGTTTGATGCAGTTTGGGTCATTGTCGACAGGTTGACCAAGTCGGCGCACTTTATTCCTGTTGTGACTACGTATACTTCAGAAAGGTTGGCCCAGATATATATATTAAGGAGATAGTTCGGTTGCACGGTGTGCCAATTTCTGTCATATGAGATAGAGGCCCTCAGTTTACTTCACATTTCTGGAGAGCAGTACAGAGTGAATTGGGGACATGTGTAGAGCTCAACACAACTTTTCATTCGCAGACCGACGGGAAGTTAGAGCGGACAATTCAGATTTTGGAGGATATGCTCATGGCATGTGTGATTGACTTTGGAGGTCAGTGGGATCATTTCTTTCCTTTGCCCAAGTTTGCTTATAATAATAGTTACCAATCCAGCATTGAGATGGCTCCATTTGAGGCTTTATATGGTCGGCGATGTCGTTAGCCCATCGGGTGGTTTGAGCCCGGTGAGGCTAAGTTATATGGTACTGATTTGGTGAAGGATGCCTTGAAAAATGTAAAGTTGATTCAGGAGCGACTTCGTACAGCGCAGTCTAGATAGAAGAGTTACACATATCATAAAGCACGTGATTTATCCTTTATGATGGGTGAAAAAGTTCTCTTGAAGTTTTGCCGATGAAGGGAATCATGAGATTCGAGAAGAAAGGCAAGTTGAACCCAAGGTTTATAGGCCCATTTGAGGTGTTGAGACGAGTTGGGGAGGTTGCTTATGAGCTTGCATTGCCTCCCAGTCTATCAGGAGTTCATCCGGTTTTCCATGTATCTATGCTCCGTAAGTATCATGCCGACCTATCACATGTGTTAGATTTCAACACAGTTCAACTAGATAATAGTTTGGGCTATGAAGAAGAACCAGTTGCCATTGTTGATAAACAGGTTCGCCAGTTGATGTCCAAGAGGATTTCTGTAGTAAAAGTCCAATGAAGGGGCCAACCAGTCGAGGAAGCGACTTGGGAGGCTGAGTAAAACATGCGGAGCAGATATCCACACTTATTCAACACTTTAGGTATAATTCTAAACCCGTTCGAGGATGAACGTTTGTTTAAGAGGTGGAGAATGTAATGACCCAACCGGTCATTTTAACTTTTAGAACCCCGTTCCCTAAAATAAAACTTCTCGTATGTGCTTTTAATAATTTATGACTTGCGGGGATGGTTGGTTCGGGATTTGGAGGTGTTTGGGTTGAAATCGGAACACTTGGTTCCTTAAGTTAGCTTTAAAAGGCCAAGTTTGACTTCAGTCAACATTTAATAAAACGACCCCGGAATCGGGATTTGACGGTTCTAATAGCTCCGTATGGTGATTTTGGACTTAGGAACGTGTTCGGAATTTTATTTGGAAGTCCGTAGTGAAATTAGGCTTGAAATGGCTAAAACAAAAATTTAAGTTTGAAATTTGACCGAGGAGTTGACTTTTTGATACCGGAGTCAGAATCCAGTTCCGAAAATGTTCATAGCTCCGTTATGCCATTTATGACTTGCGTACAAAATTTGAGGTCAATCGGACTTGATTTGATAGGTTCCGGCATCGTTTGTAGAAATTAAAAGTTTCAAAGTTTATTAGGCTTGAATCTATGTGTGATTCGTATTTTTAGTATTGTTGGATATGATTTGAGGACTCGACTAAGTTCGTATGATGTGTTAGGACTTGTTGGTATAATTGGTTGAGGTCCTGAGGGCTCGGGTGAGTTTTGGATGCTTAACAGATCATATTTGGACTTGGCTTGATACTTGATGTTCTGGTTTCTGCAGGTTCTGGTTTCCTTCTACGCGATCGCGTGAAAAGGTATGCGATCACGTGAGAAGGTATGCGATCGCGTAGGGTTAATTGGGCAGCTAAAATTTTTTGCTATGCGATCGCGTGGGTGAGTCCGCAATCGCATAGGTTTGGCAAGCCGTGTTATGCGAACGTATGTCTAAGACCGCGTTCGCGAAGAGGAAACGAAGCAAAAGCTGGACCATGCGCTTAATGCTTCGCGATCGCGTGAGGAGGCTCGCGGTCACGTAGGCTAGCGGAGACTGTGCTTCGCGATCGCGTGGGAATTTTTGCGATCGCGTAGGGTTATTTTCTGTCCAGAAAAATTTGTGCTATGCAATCGCGTGAGTTGGTCCGCGATCACGTAGAAGGAATCATTGGGCAGAGAGTTTAAGTTCTGAATATGGGACACTTTTAACGATTTGGAGCTCGGATTTGGACGATATTTGGGAGATTTTCAAAGAAAGCAACGGGGTAAGTGGTCTTAACTCAATATTGGTTAAATTACCCAAATCCATCACAGCTTTTATCATTTAATTGGTGAATTAAGTTGGAAAAGTTTGAAAACCTTCTTGGATAGATTTGAGGGCCCAATTGTTATGGAAATTTAGTAATTTTAGTATGGGTAGACTCATGATTGAGTGAGCGTTCATATTTCGTAACTTTCGCTGGATTCCGAGATGTGGGCCCCATAGGATATATTTTGAGTTAATTTCGGATTTTTATTTAAAAATGTAGTATTTTCTTATGGAATTGATTCCTATAATTTTTAGTTATTGTATCGAATTATTTTTGCTAGATTCGAGCTAGACAAAGTTGGATAATCGTGGAAAAGGCCTTCTAGTGGATTAAATTGGAGCAAATTGAGGTAAGTCTCTTGTCTAATCTTGTGAGGGGGAAATTACTCCATAGGTAATTAAAGTAATAATTGTTGCTAATTGTGGGGGCTACGTACGCACGAGGTGACGAGAGTCCGTGCGTAGCTACTATTAATGCTAAAGTCTAAGTAGTTTAGGACTCAAAGCATGAATT
Source organism: Nicotiana tabacum (assembly GCF_000715075.1). Classification (NCBI taxonomy): domain Eukaryota; kingdom Viridiplantae; phylum Streptophyta; class Magnoliopsida; order Solanales; family Solanaceae; genus Nicotiana; species Nicotiana tabacum. The sequence continues at coordinate 87,927,353 of NC_134103.1, forward strand.
ACTTGTATAAATGATATTCTTTGTTTAATTAATATTTGTGAATTGTTAGATAAAAATATTAAATGATGAGAATCTCATATTCTTGATTTTCTGTTTAAATTAATTAATTGTTAAGAGAAATTGTTCATCCTCCCGAATTTATCTTATAATAAATATACTCTCCATTCGGAGGTACATAAGAAAATGTCCTCCTTTCTTGTGGAGCGGGACGAACGCCTCGGCAGGATAGATGCATTTATGGATCGCGCCGCACGTCCCTCGGCAGTGTACACGACACTCTGTATTGGGCCGTACGACCTCGGCAAAAATCGTGCCTAATAATAATAATTACAAGATACTTTGATAGTTTATTGGAACTTGTAAAGCTAATTGATAAATTGGGAATTTATTAGAATTGAAGGAATTTAATTAATATATTGAGAATTGTTGCATTTGAAGAATTTTTATTATTTCTGCTGATTCGATAAAATTATTGTTAACTCTGTGAATCATATTGATTTAGATATTCTATTTTTATTTCAATTATTATTATTAACCCTTAGTGAGTGTCAAAGTCGACCATCTCGTCTCTACCACTTCGAGATTAGGCTTGATACTTATTGGGTACACGTTGTTTACGTACTCATACTACACTTGCTGCACTTTTTGTGCAGGACCTGAGGCAAGTACTAGTGGAGGACCTATCATCTTACACCCATGTTTTCTAGAGGCATAGTTGTGAGCTGCCTTGATGGGCCGTTCTGTAGCTATCAGTGCCTTTCATTGTATTTTTATTCTGTCTATTTTTATTTCAGACAATAAGTATTTGGGTTTTTTTATAATCTACTAGATACTCATACACTTGTGACACCAGGTCTTCGTACATACATTGGTAGAGTTTGGGATTGTATTATTTTCTTCGATTTAAGTAATAAGTATTTCTTTTTTAATATTTCTAGAAAAATAATAAAATTACTTAGCAAATTATTCTGAAAATAATTGATATATGTTTAATTTTTTGTTGGCTTGCCTAGCTGTAGTGTTGGGCGCCATCACGACCTATAGGTGAAATTGGGTCGTGACATTTTGGGACAGGTTGGTATGATTGGACGGTGTCGCGGTACCTCGGGTGTGTTTCGGGTCAATTTTCCCATGTTTTTCTGCTGCTGATGTTGGTTCTGGTATCCTTCATCACAAACACGTGGAGGAGATCGCATTTGCGAATAAGGATTTGTGGGCTGGAGGAATTACTTATCGCGAACGCGAGGTGTAGGTCACGAACACGGAGAGGTTGACTGAGGAAACTACGCGAACGCGAAGGGGCATTCGCGAACGCGTAGAAGAAATAATGAGCTGGGTCTAAGGCCATTTGGCCTACGCGAATGCGTAGAGGGTAACGCGAACGCGAGGGGTTTGGGAAGTTGGCCTTCGCGAACTAGACCGGTACGACGCGAACGCGTAGAGGAAAATTTGGGTCTGGAATCTTTGGCCTTCGCGAACGCGAAGAAGGGTGGACTTGGGCTGGGCAGAATGTTTTTAAGCGGGGTTTGAGTTCATTTCACCCATTTTCCACACGGCTTGGGGCGATATTTGGAGCTTTTGAAGAGGGGATTTCATCATCAAACATGAGGTAAGTGATTTCTACTAGTTGTGAGATACATACAAGGATTATACACGGATTTAGACATGAAAATTTGTAAAAATTTGGGATTTTGAAGAAAAACCTAGAATATGGTATTTTGGATTTTGACCACGAATTTGGGCATGGAATTGGGAACAAATCCTATATTTGAGTTTATAAGGTTATGAGTGATGATTATCTTCAAAACTCTTTGGAATCCAGGCACATGGGCCCAAGGGTGATTTTATCGATTTTTCGAGCGGAGTTGGAAATTGTAGTTAATTGAATTGTTATGAGTATTAGAGTATATTTTCATTGGTTTGTTTGATTAGTTTTGGAGCGTTGGGCATAAGTTTGAGGTGTTAGAGTGGCATTGGAGCCGGTTATGGAATTTCGAAGCGAGGTAAGTCTTCTTTCTAACCTTGTAAGAGGGAATTAACCCCATAGGTGAACTAAATTATTATGTGATTCTATTTGTGGGGGGATACGTACGCACGAGGTGACGAGAGTCTGTAGGTAGATACTAACTATGCCAATGTCCGAGTAGTTTTAGTCTTACATCATGCCTTGTTGCTATTGTTGTTGAATTTATGTTTATCGCTTGCCTTGAAAGGAAGCGAGATTGAGTTAGCCTATTAAACGTTTCGAAAGGAGTTGAAATTGGGGAAAGGTTGGTAACTTAAAGGTTTTCATTTGAACTTCATATTTTTGAAAAGAATTGAGGAACACTATAATAACTTAAGAAATCTATGTGTAACCGCATCGCATATATGTTTCGCGAGCGGGGTAATATCTTTAAAGAAGTACAGGCTGAATTTCCCTTATTTTGAAAAGAATCAAGAAAGAGATATGATTTTAATTGTTAAATTTATATTTGAACGCGTCGCAAGTATGATCCGCGAGCGAGGAAATTCCTTAAATTTTTATTTGACCGCGTCGCACGTATGATTCGCGAGCGGGGTATTTCCTTCTTCCACTCTTATGGGATCATGCCATTTGCCTCGGCAGGATTTATGTACCACACTCTCATGGGAGCGAGCCGTTCGCCTCGGCAGGTTAATAGATGCATCTATGATTCGCGTCGTTCGACCCTCGGTAGTGCACAATGTACTTTTATGTTGGATCAGGTCGTACGTCTCGGCATTTCCTATATATACATTATCCTCGTGGAATCGTGCGTAACATTTGGCAAGAAGCCAGTGTATCTGAGGGTTCTTCCCTGATTTGAATTATGACAACTACCTCTTTGATGAGATCCACTACATCTATATATATATATGATCCGGTTACAGAGGGAACTCGCTAGTTGAGAGCTTGAGTAAATTGTAAAGAGGGAAATTATACCACATATTTTATACTTGTTTGTTTCATATATTTACTCTGTCTCATATTCATTCACTTCTTTACTGTACCTTATATTATTGATCGCCATAGTAAGTTATCGGAGTCGACCTCTCGTCACTACTTCTTCGAGGTTAGGCGGGACACTTACTGGGTACGCATTGATTTATGTACTCATACTACACTTGTTCCACGTTTTGTGTAGGAACATATATAACTAGTGGCCTTGTGGGTGCAGAGGCGCGGTTATTACGTGGATTTAGGGGAGCTGCATCTTATGTACGACCCGCAGCCAGCAGAGTCTCCTTCAGAGTATTGTATTTTCTTTCCTGTCCAAATTATATTCCGGACAGTTATTGTATTTTAGTTTAAATTCCTAGAAAATGCTCATGCACTTGTGACACTGGGTTCTGGGATGTTCAGTATTGAAATTGGAAAACATTGTTATTATTCTGTAAATTCATCTTTTACTAGTTAGATTGAAGTAAACTTACGATTTCAAAAATATTAAAATGAGAATTTAATTAACTATTTAGTGTTGGATTGCCTGACAGTGGTGTCCGGCACCATCACGATCTTTAACGGATTTTGGGTCATGACAACATGGTATCAGAGCACTAGGCTCACTTAGGTCTCACGAGTCATGAGCGAGTCTAGTAGAGACTTGCAGATCGGTACAGAGATGTCTGTACTTATCTTTGAGAGGCTACAGGGTTTTTAGGAGCACTTCCCTTCTTGATTCCTCATCGTACGATTTGATTCCTTTAAGGCTTATGCCTTCATTTCTTTCCCATTCACTCTTTTGTGACGTGAAACGCTGGTTGTAAATCGGGAATTGAGGAATTGTAATGGTACTACAAATGTGGTGCGGGATGTTTCTCCTTGCGTAGTTAATTGGACTGTTATCGTCACTTTCTGGAAGGATATTCTGTCATTTTAGCCCAGTAACTATACTTCTAAGAGCTTTGAGGCTATGCACGGGTTGCTATGATGCTCAGGAGTTGTTGTCGCACAGTATTAATGTGATGGTAGGATGCTTGCCTATGTGTTGGGTCAGTGAATGACTTGGAATGAGGTTTACTTAGTGCATGGTTTCGAGATTCAGTATTTTATTTCGGCGGAGGAAAAGCAATTGGCCTATGAATGTCCAGATTTGGGTTGATGGAGTAACGAGGCTTGGTATTTTCTAGTGTGATGGAATCTTCATCGGAGGTGTGGTGTCGTCATCCTTGATGAAATATGTTAAGTTCGCCGGTGTTATGATTTTCTTCGATTTGCCTTTGGGGTAGGGTAGCATATAGGTTCTGTGGTAGGATAACTACACGCCTTGAGAAAGTTTAGAGTGATTTGGGATTCATGGTGGACCGTGACTAGGTCTACGAACTTAATTTGGAGTATTGGCTGCTATATTGAGGAAGATTGGGTGTGACAGTAGGGAGTTGCTTCATATGAAGAACGATACAACGTGACTTTGGATTGGAATGTATTGCCGCACCTTTAGTTGATATCCATGAGGAGTGAACGGACCTGTACAACTGGTGAATGAGCATGGGCTCATGATGGGTTACTGATTTCGTAGTTATTGTACCTAGTGCATTGGCATTGGATGATGTCGGCATGGAATTTCCACATGTGAGTTATCTCTTGTGAGTAGGTTAGCGGTTGCGTGGTGTTGATGGGACTGTCACGGAAGAATTCTACCTGTTATCCGGCATGAGATCTAATATGTGAATGTGGTTAGTGATTCAGAGTGTTCATGAAAGGTCAAATGGAAGGATTTTGAGGAATTTGGCGAGTTGGTTGTGCAAGATCGGTTCAACGGTGAAGAAAGAATCTTGGCGGGTTCTAGAGTTATACAATGGTAGCTTCAAGCTATGTGAGAGAGTTCCACCGCCTACGGTTGGATTGCATGGTCGTCTATTTGTGAGATTTTGGGGTATCGGCATATTGGTGGGATATTACGACTATGGAAGAGGGTCGTCAGTGGTGATTTGGGAAAAGAATTTGAGGAATGTGTGTTGTAATTGGCCTTATCCATTCATGTTCAGGCTTTGGGAAGACTCAGAGTTTATGCTTCGTGGGGAGGTGATGTACAAGAAAGGTGATTCAGCCGGTTGTCTCTTTGAGAGGGTGTTCATGTGCTAGCAAAGCCTTGGAGTTGATTATCTTCGGGACCAAGTCAGAGTGGGTGACTCTCAATAACGGTCCTAGTGGATTCAAAAGTTAAAGTGTGGTGCCTAAGGATTTTGAGTCCATAGTATGGTTAAGTATTGAGTTGTTGCAACGTATTATAAAAGTGGCTTAGAGTGTTCTATGTTATCTTCGGTATGCGGTGTAGCAATGGAAAAATGGGAGAAAATAACTTCGGAATCGTAAAGGAAATATCAGATTGGGTGTACCAGTTGAAGATGCAGATGTGCGCACAAGGAGAGTGTGAGATGGTTCGTGGGTTTTGGGGACAATGTGGTCTCGTGAGATGGGGTCACTCAGGATGAGTGCGGATTGAGTTCGTTATATTGATAAAGGAGCTGCTGTTATTTCTAAGGAAGATCCAGAGTAAATTAGGAGAAGTCAGGTTCAGTTGGCAATGGTTGAATTGGCATAGTGATGGCAATGATCAGCTCCTTCAGTGTGTTGGGTTATTCATGTGATTGGTGACAGTACGTGCGAGGTTTGACGGTCGCCGTAACTGATCTTATTTGGAGGCTTTCGAGTATTATGGCATGTTATGTGCAGATGGATCCCAGAAGGGTTATAGTGGTTTAGACCCCTACTTGAGGTTGGTATTTTCTACGGATATGACAATTCAGTCACGTGTTGCAATGGTTCTCTTGGAATGAGTTAAGAAAAAGGTTTCTATGTGAAGAAGTGTTTACCCTATTAGTAGTTCGGAAGTTAAGACGAAATTCTTGCACTCTTGCGCATTAGCATGATTAAGTGCAGTGATCGGCATGGGATTCAGAAGTTGAGGATCAAGGTTGCGGTTTGGTGTCGACAAGAATGTCAAGAGCTCGAAGGAGCGGGAAAGGATTCAGATGGTTAGAGTAAGCTGGTATTGTCTTTAGCGTCACCTGAGATCGATGTCCTATGCAAGAGGCTTTGAGTAGTGATTTTTGATTTGCTTTACAGCGTTTGTGCGGCCGGTGGTATGGATGTGCAGACTTGTTATCTGGTGCGGAAGGTCATGAGAGCACGTTCCACGGGAAGGTTGTATAAGTGTGACATGTAGTCACTTGATTGATCGACGATTGGAACCAAGTATAAAGATTGTGGTGATATCGCTGATTCGAGAATTTATGCCTGGAGGGTGCTCGGTTCACTGGTTGTGGACTGTGGAAGTTAGTTCCGGTTATGATGGCTATTCATGTATGTTATGTGAAAAAGGGTTATTATGGATCATTGAAAGGTTATTAGCCTAGTACGGTGCGATCAGAATCGACTTGAGGCCCGTGGATAGATTTAAATATGAATATGGGCTCTATATCAGGCCGGATGTGTTCATTTTAGCATAGCGCTCCTTATGGAGGAGTATTCGGATGTTGGATGTCGTTTCGTCATCGGCTATTTCATGTAATACTATATTGTGCCGTGTGAGTTGTGAAACAGCTTGATAAATTTCTTATGTGTTGAGGTTCCGCGTAGCGATGGTGTTATGTGAGCAAGATGGCTCTCGAGATTCAGATCATATATCGCACCTAAGTTGTGCTTGAGTTTTGTAGCGTATGGCGCTATCTGTCTCCCCAAGATTTACATTATGCACTTGGCGTGCTTATGGTTGATATTCATGCATTCGTGAGTATAAGCATTACAGTTTGAGGTGTGTTTTCCTTAGAATATTGCGTGTGGATTGGGTGGCACGCCGCCATGGGTAACATGATTGGATCGGGTGGCACACCGCCACGGGTATTATATGTGAATTGGGTTGCACGCCGAAATAGCGTGATGCTAGGCACATTTCCCTATATCTATTCCTATGTATTTTGTTCGCATTTTCAAAGAGAGATTCATGATATATTTTCATTAGTTAAATTAGCTATGCGGGTTGAGCAGTTCTTTCCAGAGTTCACTTTTCCTTATGTATCACATTTGAGTTTGTGGCATGTTGGCGCATTGTTGGCGTCATAAGAGATCTTGGTCAGGGTTCGAGGTGGCTTACTACCTGTGTAGATTTTACTGGGTGAGACGAGACTATTGGAATGGAAGTCAGTACAATCATATTTATATAAGGTATATTGAAGAAGAAATATCGATGTTCAGTTCAGAATGAGGTAATGGTCCTTGTCAGGAGGAGAAACTCCATGATTTGTTAACTCGACAAGTGTTTATGAGTTTCTACGCATCTCTTTTGTCACGGCAGTATTTCGAGAATTGGAACAAGACTTATATGTGTCATGAGGTATGTTGTGAGCATCAGATTCATGTGATTTCGGCTATTGTTGTCAGATGATGTTATTATGGTCATGTGAATGATACGGTGTATGGTGTGAATTCAGTGAGAGTATACAATTATGTATTGGTACATTGTGTAGTAATTTAAACGGTGTTCGTATGATGGAAGCAACCCTGGTAGAGTATTTCAGATGTCGGAATTTGGCTTTAAGGCTTATTTGCCTAAATAAAAGAGAATATCTTCAGAATTGACCAAGCTAATATGCTCAGCTGAGTTGCGGTAGCACGAGGTATTAAACAATGATTTCGGAAAACTCCAGCGCAGTTCTTAGCACGTTCGAGGACGAACGCATGTTTAAGTTGGAGAGAATGTAACGATCCGATCGGTCGTTTTGAGCTCTAGCACATGGTTCGGCAGTTTGAGGCCATGAGTAGCTTCACTTCAGGTATTATGACTTGTGTGTATGGTTGGAATTGAATTTCGGGAAGTTCGGAGTTGGTTTGGAGAGAAAATTCTATGTTCGGAAGCCTTAAGTTGAAGGAATTGGCTAAGCTTGAATTTTTGAGTAAACGATCTCGGAATCAGGATTTGAAGGTTCCAACAGGTTTGTATGATGAATTCGAACTTACGCGTATGTCCGGATCGGGTTTTGGATGACCCGGGAGCGTTTTAGCGCCTATTGTGGAAGTTGGCAATTTGGAAGAATTTTATAAATTTGTGTTGAAGTGCATTTCAATGTTATCAATGTCTGATTGGGATTCTGAGTTTGGGAATCGCTCCGTATGGTGATTCTGGTATTGGGAGCGCGTCCGGAAGTGGATTCGGAGGTCCATAGGTCATTTTGGAGTCATTTGGCTAAAGCTAAAAATCTGAAGGTTTTTGAGAAGTTTGACCGGAAGTGGACTTTTTAATATCGGGGTCGGAATTCAATTCCGGAAGTTGGAGTAGGTCCGTAATGTCAAATGTGACTTGTGTAAAATTTAAGGTCAATCGGACGTGATTTGATAGGTTTCAGCATTGAATATAGAAGTTGGAGTTTCAAAGTTCATTAAGTTTGAATTGGGGTGCGATTCATGGTTTCGATGTTGTTTGACGCGATTTGAGGCCTTGAGCAAGTTTGTGTCGTGTTTTGGGACAGGTTGGTATGATTGGACGGGGTCCCGGGGGCCTCGGGTGTGTTTTGGGTCAATTTTCCCATGTTTTTCTGCTTCTAATTCTGGTTCTGCTATCCTTCATCGAGAACGCGGGGAGGAGATCACTTTCGCGAATAAGGATTTGTGGGTTGGAGAAATTACTCATCACGAATGCGAGGTGTAGGTCGCGAACGCAGAGAGGTTGACTGAGGAAACTACGCGAATGCGATGCGGCAATCGCGAACGCGCAGAAGAAATGATGAGCTGGGCCTAAGGCCATTTGGCCTACGCGAACGCGAATGCGAACGCGAACGCGAACGTGAGGGGTTTGGGAAGCTGGCCTTCGCGAACGCGGCCGGTATGACGCGAACACAAAGAGGAAAACTATTATGAGTTTTAGAGTATATTTTCATTGGTTTGTTTGGCTAGTTTTGGAGCGTTGGGCATCGGTTTGAGGTGTTAGAGTGGCGTTGGAGCCGGTTATGGAATTTCGAAGCGAGGTAAGTCTCCTTTATTACCTTGTAAGAGGGAATTAACCCCATAGGTGAACTAAATTATTATGTGATTCTATTTGTGGGGGGTTACATACGTACGACGTGATGAGAGTCTGTAGATAGATACTAACTATGCCAATGTTCGAGTAGTTTTAGGCTTACATTATGCCTTGTTGCTATTGTTGTTGAATTTATGTTTATCGCTTGCCTTGAAAGGAAGCGAGATTGAGTTAGCCTATTAAACTTTTCGAAAGGAATTTAAATTGGGGAAAGGTTGGGAACTTAAAGGTTTTCATTTGAACTTCGTATTTTTGAAAAGAATTGATGAACACTATAATAACTTAAGAAATCTATGTGTAACCGCATCGCATGTATGTTTCGTGAGCGGGGTAATTTCTTTAAAGAAGTACAAGCTGAATTTCTCTTATTTTGAAAAGAATCAAGAGAGAGATATGATTTTAAATGTTAAATTTATATTTGAATGCGTCACAAGTATGATCCGCGAGCGGGGAAATTCCTTAAATTTATATTTGACCGCGTCGCACGTATGATTCGCGAGTAGGGTATTTTCTTCTACCACTCTCATGGGATCGGGTCATTTGCCTTGGTAGGATTTATGTACCACACTCTCATGGGAGCGGGTCGTTCGCCTCGGCAGGTTAATAGATGCATCTATGGTTCGCGTTGTTCGACCCTCGGCAGTGCACAGTTTACTTTTATGTTGGATCGGGTCGTACGCCTCGCCATTTCCTATATATATATATATTATCCTCATGGAATCGTGCGTAACATTTGGCAAGAAGCCAGTGTATCTGAGGGTTTTTCCCTGATTTGAATTATGACAACCACCTCTTTGATGAGATCCACTACATCTATATATATATATATATGTATGCTCCGGTTACGGAGGGAACTCGCTAGTTGAGAGCTTGAGTAAATTGTAAAGAGGGAAATTGTACCACGTATTTTATACTTGTTTGTTTCATATATTTACTCTGTCTCATATTCATTCACTTCTTTACTGTACCTTATATTATTGATCGCCATAGTAAGTTATCGGAGTCGACCTCTCGTCACTACTTCTTCGAGGTTAGGCGGGACACTTATTGGGTACGCGTTGATTTACGTACTCATACTACACTTGCTGCACGTTTTGTGTAGGAACATATATGACTAGTGGCCTTGTGGGCGTAGAGGCACGGTTATTACGGGGACTTAGGGGAGCTTCATCTTATGTACGACCCGCAGCCAGCAGAGTCTCCTTCAGAGTATTGTATTTTCTTTCCTATCCAAATTGTATTCCGGACAGTTATTGTATTTTATTTTAAATTCCTAAAAAATGCTCATGCACTTGTGACACTGGGTTATGGGATGATTATGGGATGTTCAGTATTGAAATTGGAAAATATTGTTACTATTCTGTAAATTCATCTTTTACTAGTTAGATTGAAGTAAACTTATGATTTCAAAAATATTAAAATGAGAATTTAATTACCTATTTAGTGTTGGCTTTCTTGACAGTGGTGTCCGACCCCATCACGATCTTTAACGGATTTTGGGCCGTGACATGTTGTGTATTATTTTAAGACTTCTGGAAGGAATCAAGAAGAAGGTTTCTAACTAACCGGGTATGTAAATTGCTGGTAACTCAAGGTTGATAATGAGATTCATGTGCTTGTCACATGATGTCATGATAGATGTGGTGTGTTGTGCGGGTCCAGATATTTATATTATTGGCATATGAGTTTTCCGTGCTGGTCCAGATATTTATATTATTGGCACGTGAGTTGTCTGTGCGGGTCTAGATATTGATACTATAGCACGTGAGTTGTCCGTGCGAGTGATGATAATGTGAGCTCTAGAAGAGCTGGTTACTCTTATTAAATTCGTGTGTCTTGGTTCTACTATATATAATGAGCTTATAGCATTGCAGTTGTGGTGGTGCTTGTTGAACTTGCAATACGGTTCTCTTCTTTGAGATATTTTCCATTTTTGGGTACACAGATTGTGTCGTTGTGGCTTGAGTTATGTTGGTGTGGCTTGTTTGTGGGATATTTGTGTTTAATAATACAGGGTCATTGGACCTAGAATGGGTACTATCAGGTTTGATTCTGGTATATTGGGAGGATAATATTGAAAGTCGGCTTAGAAAGTGATTATGGTTCTGGTTGGAGCGAGAGAGCTCCATGACTTGTTTCTTTGATAAGGGGTCATGAGATTTTTGCATGTTTCTTTTATTATCAGCAGTGTACGAAGGTTTTGGAAAAAGGTTTGGCTTGATATGAGGTTTAATACTTGTACTTGGTTGGTTTGGAGTAATTACTGTGATCGGGAATGGTGCTGCGAGCATGTGAGTTGTGTAGTATGTAATGTGATTATATCTGGGGTTATGGCTATGGCTTGATACAGCTTGTTCAGACTTATACGGCGTGTGAGATTTAGATCTTGGAAAGAATTCTGGGTGTTAGAAATTGGGCTCCAAGTTTTGGGCTAAGGTTAAATTAATGATTTTCAGTTGTGTTATATTATCAGGCCTATATAGAATAGGGTAACGTGGGATCATCCCCAGGTATGTGCATGGTAAGGAGGAACAATGATTTAAAGGCTTAGGAATAACTCTTGGCACGTTTGAGGATGAACGTATGTTTAAGTGGGGGGAGATTGTAATGACCGACCGGTCGTTTTGAGCATTTACGCTCCTTTAAACTATTTGAAGTCTTGAAAAACTTCCTACGAGGTATTATGACTTGTGTGAATTGTCGGTTTTGGTTTTAAGGTATTTCGGAGTTAGCTTGGAAGAATAAATGTCATGTTGGAAGCTTAAGTTGAAATAGTTGACAAGATATTGACTTATGTGTAAACGACCTTGGATTCGAATTCTGATAATTTCAATAGCTCCGTATGGTGATTTTGGACTTAGGAGCGTGCCCGAAAAATTATTTGGAGGTCTGTAGTAGAATTAGGCTTGAAATGGCGAAAGTAGAATTTATGGAAAGTTTGACCGGGGGCTTGGATTTTTGATATCGGGGTTGGAATCCAGTTCTGAAAATTTTCATAACTCCGTTATGTCATTTATGACTTGGGTGCAAAATTTGAGGTCAATCGGAATTGATTTGATAGGTTTCGGCATCGAATGTAGAAGTTGGAAATTTTTAAGTTCCTTAAGCTTGAATTGGGGTATGATTCATGGTTTTAGCATTGTTTGATATGATTTGAGATTTTGACTAAGTCCGTATGATATTATAGGACTTGTTGGTATGATTTGACAGGTCCCGAGGGGCTTGGGTGTATTTCTTTTTAGATCATTGGTTGAGAAACTAGTAAGGTTAAGAAATTTGGGAGTTTGACCATGGTCAATATCGGGTCAAGACGACCTTTTTTCAGTGTTTTGAGTGCGCGAGCAGGTCCGTAGCGTATTTTATGATTGAAATGCATATATGGTTTGTGTCCGGGATATTTCGGGTGAGTTTCGGATGGTTAACGGATCAAAATTTGGACTTAAACAGCTGCTGGAAATTTCTGCTGCTGGAAAAATCAAGGCCATGAAAAATCGAGGTCATAAAAATCGAGGACCGAAGACCGAGGGCTAAAAATTGAGGGCCGAGGACCGATGACCGATGACCGATGACCGAGGGCCGAAGACTGAGGGCCGAAAGGGTCGAGGACCTAAGGCCGAGGACCGAAGGCCGAGGGCCTGGACAGAACTGTGAGTTATAAAGCAGGGGACTTTGTCCCATTTTTGTCAAATTGGAGCTTTGGGAGAGGTGATTTTTGGGATATTTTCAGAGAAAACATCGGGGTAAGTGTTCTTAACTCAATTATGGTTAGATTACCTGAATCCATCATTTGTTTTCACCATTTAGTTAGTGTTTTGAGATTGAAATTTGTAAATTTTTTAGAAATCTCATAGAAACGAATTTTTGAAATTTTCGAGTCGAATTTGAGTGGCATTGGTATGGTTGGACTCGTAATTGAATGGGTTGTCGGATTTTGTGAGTTTCGCCGGATTCCGAGATGTGGGACCCACGGGCGATTTTTGGAGTGTAATTTTTGGATTTTTATGGAAAATTAGCATTTTCTTATGGAATTAATTCCAATAAATTTTATTGACTGAATCGAATTATTTATGGCTAGATTCGTGGCGTTTGGAGGCTAATTTACGAGGCAAAGGCATACCGGAGTTAAGAATTACACGGTTTGAGGTAAGTAACACCTCTAAACTTGGTTTTGAGGGTATGGATCCCTGAATTGGTGTTATATAAATTGTTTGGAGGTGACGCACATGATAGTTGACGAGCATATGGACGTGCACCATTGAAATTGTGACTTGAATAAATTCTATGAAATTGTAAAAATTACAGAATCATGTTGTTATCTGAACATTTCCCACGTGTTAGAGAAATTAAGTTTAGGCTCTTATTAAAGATCATGTTTAGATTACGTGCCGATATTTTGGGACCCATGGGGTCGTGCTGCTGTTAAATTAATTGTTTTAAAAATGTACAATTCACATTCAGTCATTTTCATCCATTGTGAGAATATTTATGGGATCGAGTTGCCCGCCTGCAGCAGGCCAGAATGGCTTTATACATTATTATTGTTTTGGATCGGGGCTGCTCGCCTGCAGTAGGCCTTATAGACTTTATTATTCTACGGATCGGGACTGCCCGCCTACAGTAGGCCATAAAGGCTTTATATCACGCTTGGGATGAAGGAGCCCCTCTGGAGTCTGTACATCCCCCTAGTGAGCATAGATGATTATATATATTCGGGATGGACTTCCCAGGGAATGGACTTGCTTTACTTACGATGATTATATATATATTCGGGATGGATTTTCCTAGGGCATGGACTTGCCTTACTTATTTGTATTGTAATGAATTTACCTGGACATGGATCTTGTCCGTACCATTTATATTTGGGGATAAATTACCCAGGGCTGGATTGGCCTTATACGGTACTGAGTGACTGTCTGTCAGTCGATGTGTATATATATACGGGTTGGAACACCCCTGGACTGGATTTGTCATAAACTGTACCAAGTGACCGAATAATTTGTGACCAGTATTTACATGAGGTCTTTCTACTGGAATGTCATATTCCTCATATCATGCAATATTGATCTTTTCACTTGTACTGAGTTTAACTGTTGAACATGAAATCATGCCTACATTTTTTTACCATTATTTATATTGGATTGTACCTGCGAAGCTCATCACTACTTTCAACCCAGAGGTTAGTCTTGTTACTTATTGAGTAGGTTGTACTCATACTACACTCTGTACCTTGTGTGCAGATTCAGGTGCTTCCATACACAGCGGCTGTTAGACCTTAGTGTGTTACCAGTTGGAGACTAACAGGGTAGTTGCCTGGCGTCCGCTGACCTTGTCTCTCTTTCCTTTAGTTATTGTACTATTCTATACTTTCAAACAATGATTTTTATCAGTCAGACATTGTATTCATATTAGATGCTCATGTACTCAGTGACACCGGATTTTGGGAGTGTTATATTTGTAATTGTGAGATTTCTTTCGCTGAATTTAATTATTTTATTTTTAAATTTAAAAGATATGGTGGTTTATTAAGATTTTGGGCTTGCCTAGTATTGAGATAGGTGCCATCAAGACTGGTGAGATTTTGGGTCATGACAGTGATAGCGCAAGAAAATCAAGGCCTTAGCACAGTCTTGGGTGGATGCTTTATTTTTGTCTTTAATGGCGTCTCCAAGACCCATTGCATCTAAATGGATTTCAACATCCAACACCCATGTCATATAGTTCTTGCCCGAAATTTCAAGGGCAACGAACTTTCTTTTCATAATATCAGTCTTAATTAAAAGAGGAGAAAAATTATACCTTAGTTTTCTCAAAGATCTTCTTGAGAAGGTAGAGTCTCGTGCTGATAACGTGAAATAAAACAATGAAGAAGAATATTACAAATAAAGAGAGAGAGAATTCTTATTGCTTTGAGATGAATTACAATGAAATAAGACCCCTCGATTTATAGGATAGAGTGACTTAGCCACCAAGTAAAATCCCTAAAATCTCTCTAAAAATATTGACATTCACCTTAAATAAAACTCTATTTATAACAATTTTTTTTTGTCAAAAAGGGAACTTATAGCCGCATGAGGAGAGGCGTTTTACCTCTGATGAGGCGAGGCGTAAGCCCTGAGACATGGGGCGTAAGTCCCACTGATCTTTAAATTTTACTAATTTCAAGAATTTTAAGATAGTATAAAATAAACAATGATTATAAAAATTACATTAAAGTCATAAAATTATGACAAATAATTTACTTAAAATATTTATAAATTATAATTCAACTATGAATAATACTATAACGACCCGACCGGTCGTTTTGAGTACTACAACCCCGTTTCCCCATTTACTGCTCAAATTGGGCTTTACAGTTATTGTGTGACTTGCCGGGGTAATTGGTTCGGGTCCGGTGAGGTTTTGGAATAAATTGGAACACTTAGTTCCAAGGTTTAAAGCTTAAGTTAAAATAGTGACCAGATGTCGACTTATGTGTAAACTACCTCAGAATTTAATTCTGATGATTCCAATAGCTCCGTATGGTGATTTTGGACTTAAGAGCGTGTCCGGAAAATTATTTGGAGGTCCGTAGTTGAATTAGGCTTGAAATGCCGAAAGTTGAATTTTTGGGAAGTTTGACCGGGGTTGACTTTTTGATATCGGGTTCGGAATTTGATTCTGAAAATTTGAATACCTCTGTTATGTCATTTATGACTTGTGTGCAAAATTTGAGGTCAATCGGACGTGAATTTATAGGTTCCGGAGTCATTTGTAGAAACTAGAAATTTCAAAGTTCATTAGGCTTGAATTGGGGGTGTAATTCATGGTTTTAGCATTGTTTGAGGTGATTTGAGGGTTCGACTAAGTCTGTATGATGTTTTAGGACTTGTCGGTATATTTGGTTGAGGTACCGAGGGGCTCGGGTGAGTTCCGAGGGGTTAACGGATCATTTTTGGCCTTGGTGAGATTGCTGATATTTGTTGCTGCATTTTTCTGATTTTCTCTTTTACGTTCGCGAATGGGCCCTCGTGTTCGCGAAGAGTGTTTTCTGAGTGTGAGGTTTTGTTCTTCGCGTTTGTGAAGGGGAGGACGCGAACGCGAACGCGAAGGTATGGTCTGTGTGTGCATCACGAACACGTGAGAGGTGTCGCGTTCGCGAAGAGGAGTGAGGCGATTGGGGACCCCGGGTTCTTGTTCTACGCGTTCGCGAGGTGGCGGTCACGTTCGCGAAGGGTAAGATTTGCAAAGCTTCGCGAAGCCACGGTCACAACGGGGTAAGCGTTCTTAACTCAATATTGGTTAAATTACTCGAATCCATGGTTATTTTTAATATTTAATTGGTGAATTAAGTTGGAAAAGTTTGAAAACCCTCTTTGTTTAAATTGAGTATTTGAAGGCCGAGTTGTGGTCGGATTTGAGTAATTTTGGTATGGTTGGACTCGTGGTTGGATGGGGGTTCGAATTTTGTGATTTTTACCGGATTCCGAGACGTGGGCCCCACGGGTGATTTTTGCGGCGCAATTTCGGATTTTTGGAAAATATTAGTATTTTGATATGGAATTAATTCCTATAATTTTTGTGGGCTGAATCAAATTATTTTGACTAGATTCGAGCCATTTGGAAGATGATACGCGCAGAATGGAATTTTTGGAGCATTGCTTAGCTTGCTCGACATTGGATTTGGCTTGTTCGAGGTAAGTAACTCTTCTAATCTTGGAGTTGAGGGTATGAACCCTGAATATATGTATTTCGTGAATTGTTGGGAGGTGACGCACATGCTAGGTGACGGGCGTGCACTATAGAAATTGTGATATAATTATTTTTGTGGAATTTTGTAGTTAAATGATCTTGGCATTTTCCATGCAATTTTATGAGTTAAAGAAATTGAGCTGAAAAGCATATTAAAAATCATGTTGAGGCTATGTGCCAATATTATTGGGACCCGCAGAGGTCATATTGTTGTGAAATATTTATTTTAAAATGAAAATTTATACTCAGTCATATTCATTTCATTACATATCATATCTCAGTATCTGTTGTTATTTATTGATACATCATATCATCATTTTGGGCTATTCTCATTACATTGTGAGCCCATGAGAGAGAGACTGGAGAGATTGATGACTGAGGGAGGCCGAGGGCCTGATTGTTAGGATATTTTTGGGATCAGGCTGCACGCCGCAGCATGCTATATTGGCTTTATATATATTATATTATTATTGCACGTGAGTTGGCCGTACAACACGTGAGTTGGCCGTGCAGATCCTTATATTATTATTGCACGTGAGTTGGCCGTGCAGCACGTGAGATGGCCGTGCGGATCCAGATATTTATGTTATGACACGTGAGATGTCCGTGCAGCACGTGAGTTGTCCGTGCTTATAGCGCTTGGACTGTAGGATCCCCTCATGAGTATGTACACCCCCAGTGAGCGCAGTCGACTATAAATAGGGATCGGGCTGCACGCCGCAACATGTATTGTATAGCGCTGAGTGATTGAGTGTGCTGAGCACAGTGAGAGAGAGTGCAATCTCTGAGATACATTGCATTGACATGCACACATGACATATATGCATAAAGATGTGTTTTCCTCATGCAGTACGGTATCACATTATTCATGATTTTTCACACATGTTGACAGATGAGCATAGTGATGCATTTGTTTTACACTAGTTATCTGGGAAAGAAAATGAGATATTTTATTTACTATTGAAATGATTTTTGGAAGAATTACTGTTCTCAAATTATTCATATTTTTGGCAACTTCGGCAAATGATTTGGGTTTTCACTGATGTATTTGAAAGGAAGAACTATTATTTTTGATTTCATGTTTCGGCTGAGCATTTTTATCTCTGTGTTTCTTCCGGTACTATTTGCTTTATGTTGTTATGGACTGTTGTGGACTAGTGGTTTTGGACCCGACCTTGGTAGAAGCTCGTCACTGCTTTCAACCTACGGCTAGGTTTGTTACTTACTCAGTACATGGGGTCGGTTGTACTGATACTACACTTCTGCACATTGCGTCCAGATATTGGCTGTCGTTGTTGCTGTGCTCGATGGTTGCGGGATCTGAAGATGTACCTGCATTCTTATTGTAGCTGCCCCTTGTTCAGGGTAGCCTTAGATTTATAAAAGCTCTGTTTATATATTATTCAAACAGACTATGTATTTATTTCATTTCCGCTTTGTACACTCTATTCTTAGAAGCTCATGATTTATACTTCCAGTTCTTGGGGAGATGTATTGGTTTTAGATATTTTCTTTTAATTAATTTCATTTTAATTGGATAGATGAAAATTGGCTTACCTAATGAGCTGGGTTAGGTGCCATCACGACTAGTGGGATTTTGGGTTGTGACAAGGTGGTATCAGAGCACTAGGTTCATAGGTTCTACAAGTCATGAGCAAGTGTCTAGTAGAGTCTTGCGGATCGGTATGATGACGTCCATACTTATCTTCGAGAGGCTATAGGGCATTTAGGATATATACTTCCCATCTTTCTTTCCTTATCGTGTGAGATTGATTCAGCTTGGGACATAACTATTTGAATTCCTTTCATGTATTCGTATGCGCACATGAGCACTAGGTATTAGTTGTGTATCGTCAGCTTGTGATTTCATGGATGATGTGCGAGATGTGAATTCTATGTTTTGGTGATGGGCCAGTCTGGAGGACTTGAGGCCATGGTTAGACTGCAGTTTAAGCTCGGCAGCTTCAATTATAACTTGTACAATTGGACTCATATGTCCGGTAATGACCCTATAATGGAATTTGTGGCTCGATGAGCGGTGGAATGGCGGTATGATAGGTATGATGTGACCGCGGAAATTTTTAAGACGATTTGAATGTGACGAGAAGTGTTTCCTTGAAATGTAAAGAAATGGCCATTGAGTGCTTGATTTTCTTTTTAATGTGACATACAGTCTCGAGTATGAATGTTTTGAAGGATCTTTCATATTGTTAAATTTTGGGGTAAATTAAATTCTCATGTCTGGGTAATGAGTTGGACTCAGATTGACTAAGTGATTGCATAGTAATTGTGACTGCGAAAAGATATAACAAGATGCCAATTTGAGGCTAGGGAGGTGGGTTATCTCCTGGAGAGTAATCTACGTAGGTGTGTTCCTTATATGTGAGTGGAGAGTTACTTTTCTGCCAGCAGGGCATATGTGTAGAGATTTGAATTTGAATCTGGCTGAGAAAGTTGACTTGAGTGTCAAGAGAATGATTGCGAGCTTAGCAGATGATTTGGGGTATTTTTATGGTTGGCGTTGTATGAGCTTGAGAAGAATTTTTCGTTGAACTAACAGAAGTATTAGGGCAGTAGTAGAGTATGGATATTGTGAGTTATGGAGTGTCTAAATTTATGGCTTTGAGCCAAGTGGCGGATCCTGCTGCAGCGGCTTAATTTCATGGTTATATATTAAATTTTAGTTTTGGTCTGAGGCATACTTGTGGATTAGTTATGACTTGCAGAGATAGAGTTCGAGAATGACTTGAGTAAATGAATTCTTGGATACGGGTTATATTGTACTTTATGAGTATATGAAAATCGCGGGATGAGTGAGTTGTTATGGATGAATGATGTAGTGCGCACGGAGTATGAATTGGATAAGTGGTGTTAAAGTAGAGTTACTTCTTTGAGTGTTGTTGTGCTAATGGGGCACATATATTTTGGCCCATTTGGGTGGTGCAATTAAATTTGAGCAAAGTGGGTGACTCCCAAGAAAATTCTAGTGGGTATGAGAATTATATATAGCAATTGAGAAAATTTCCGGACTTGCGTATGGTTAAAATCTAAGATTTTTGTTTGATGGTGCCTGGACTTGCGGGAATTCTGTATGACTATGGATTCTACACTTTTATATAAGGAAGGTAAGAAGAACAATTTCAAATTCACATAAGGTATTCTCAGAGTAAAGGTTACAGTTGTAGTAGTTTTGAAGTTGCATAAAAAGAGTATAGTTGCTTATGGGCCGTAGGGCGTTGTGGTTCTATGCTAAGGTTTGTAGGGCAAGTTGTGGTTAAAGATCATGGTATTTTAGCAAGAAGAAGTATCAATCTGAAGACAAATTCGGAAGGGACTCGGAGAAAATAGGACAATTGGGTAGTAGGTTAGTTCAGTATGGTAATGGATATGATCGGTTCTTTGGGTGCTTATGATGTGGGGGTTTTCTACAGGTGCTTTGTGGCAATAGACATGGACTTGGCAACCTGCGTGGCTTGGTCAAGTTAGAGGAATTTAGTTTTAAGGGCTAGATTATGTGCAAAAGGATTCCAAAGTATTCTTGATGGTTTCTACCGGCGTGGAGAACGTGTTGTGCATTGTGATTTCCTCCTGGAAAGAAGCAAGAGAAAGGTTTCTAACTAAAATAGTATGTAAATTATTGGTGTTGTATGAGAAAGGAGCGAACTTCAGAAGGCGCATTGAATTTTGACTTACAGATGTATAAATTAGTATTGCGGTACTCACATGGTTGATAGATTGTGATATTCAATTTTTTTCAAGTGGCACGGAAGAACTTTTAAAGTATTTCTCATGGGATGATTGTGTATGAGAGAGGTGTTCGGCATTCGGGCGGTGGAGATGGAATCATATATGGTGATTTACGTGTTCTATGAACTTGGAATTTAGGAGTTTCAGGAGCAGATTGTACATGGTTGCGGACTGTGAAGTCGTGGCCGAAGCTAGTCAGATGATAGGATGTATTATGAATTAGTCGCGGTTAATTTTTAGAGGGTTATTTATTTACTGTGGGTGACCAGAGTTAATTTAGGGGGTCCATTGATAGGCCCAATTATGATGTGTATTCTACACCGAGCCGGAATGGTTGGTTCCATACTGCTATTATTGAGGGATGTGTCATTCAGTTGATATTGAACTTATTCTTGTTCTCAAATGATCTATGAGTTACACCTTTATTCTACGAGGAGTTGTGATTAATTGGTTATGTGCACAGATGGTGCGGTTCTTTTTGAGCTTTATAGCGGAATTTGATTCTGATGAGTATTTGGGTATTACATGATCGATAGCGTAATGATTATGTCCTTTCAAGTTTTGTGTGGTATTTTTGTCAATTGCCTCTCCGTCGTTATTAATTTGGAGCAGGGTGGCTCGGAGTATATAACATGAATCTCGTGTTAAAATAGGGTGATGTTTCTACGGTGATGATGAATTTTCAGCGTTTTGTTGTGGAGGTACTTGTTAATCTGGCGGGGCAGTTCTCTCATTTGAGTCATTTTCCATGACTGGGTACATTTGAATTGTTGCGTATTAGTGCGCGGATGGTACGAGTTGTGGCTCTGAATTATATTGGTGAGGTATGTCTATGGAACAATTGTGTTTAGTAATATAAGGTCATTGGACCTAGAATGGGTACTATTAGGTTTGATTTCGGTATATTCAGGAGTAAAATATTGAAAGTCAGCTCAGAAAGGGATTATGGTTCTGGTTGGGGCGAGAGGGCTCCGTGACTTGTTGATCTGGCAAGTGGTCATGAAATTTCGCGTGTTTCTTTTATTATCAACAATGTACGAAGGTTTTGGGATGAGGTTTGGTTCGATATGGGGTTTAATACTAGTACTTGGGTTGTTTTGGAGTAGTCACTGCGATCAGGAATGGTGCTACGAGCATGCGAGTTGTGTAATATGTTGGTTGATTATATCTGTGGTTATAGTTATAGCTCTATGCATCTTGTTCGGACTTATACAGTGTGTAGATGTGAGATTCAGGTCTTGAAAAGAATTTTGGATGTTAGAAATTTTGCTCCATGGATTTTAGGCTAAGGTTAAATTAACGATTTTCAGTTATATTGTGTGGTCAGGCCTATATAGAATAGGGTGATGTGAGATCACCCCGAGTATGTGTGTGGTAAGATGGAGCCGTGATTTGATGGCTTGGAAACAACTCTTGGCACTTTCGAGGACGAACGTATGTTTAAGCGGGGGAGAATGTAATGACCCGACCGGTCGTTTTGAGTACTACAACCTCATTTCCCCATTTACTGCTCAAATTGGGCTTTACAGTTGTTGTGTGACTTGTCGGGGCAATTGGTTCGGGTCCGGTGAGGTTTTGAAATGAATTGGAATACTTAGTTCCAAGGTTTAAAGCTTAAGTAAAAATAGTGACTGGATATCGACTTATGTATAAACGATCTCCGAATTTAATTCTGATGATTCCAATAGCTCCGTATGGTGATTTTGGACTTAAGAGCGTGTCCGGAAAATTATTTGGAGGTCTGTAGTGGAATTAGGCTTGAAATGTCGAAAGTTGAATTTTTGGAAAATTTGACCGGGGGGTTGACTTTTTGATATTTGGGTCGGAATACGATTCTAAAAATTTGAATACCTCCGTTATGTCATTTATGACTTGTGTGCAAAATTTGAGGTCAATCACACGTGAATTTATAGGTTCCGGAGTCATTTGTAGAAACTAGAATTTTTAAAGTTCATTAGGCTTGAATTGGAGGTGTAATTCATAGTTTTAGCATTGTTTGAGGTGATTTGAGGGTTCAACTAAGTCTGTATGATTTTTTAGGACTTTTTGGTACATTTGGTTGAGGTCCCGAGGGGCTCGGGTGAGTTCCGAGGGGTTAACGAATCATTTTTGGCCTTGGTGATATTGCTGATATTTGTTGCTGCATTTTTCTGATTTTCTATTTTGCGTTCGCGAATGGGCCTTCACGTTCGCGAAGAGTGTTTTCTGAGTGTGAGGTTTTGTTCTTCGCATTCGTGAAGGGGAGGACACGAACGCGAAGGTACGGTCTGTGTGTGCATCGCGAATACGTGAGAGGTGTCACGTTCACGAAGAGGAGTGAGGTGATTGGGGACCCCGGGTTCTTGTTCTACGCATTTTTGAGGTGGCGGTCACGTTCGCGAAGGTCTGAGCTGGTAAAGCTTCGCGTTCGCGAAGCCACGGTCACGTTTGCGAAGAGTTAAATTGTGGGCAGTCGAGTTGTGCTTCGCGAACGCGAGGGACCTGTCGCGTTCGCGAAGAAGAGAGGCATGGACAGAAAGTTTAAGTTCAGAAAATGGGACTTCGTCCCATTTTCCATTTTTAACGATTTGGAGCTCGGATTGAGGCGATATTTGGGCGATTTTCAGAGGAAACAACGGGGTAAGTGTTCTTACCTCAATATTGGTTAAATTACCCGAATCTATGGTTGTTTTTATAATTTAATTGGTGAATTAAGTTGGAAAAGTTTGAAAACCCTCTTAGTTTAAATTGAGGATTTGAAGGCTGAGTTTTGGTCGGATTTGAGTAATTTTTGTATGGTTGGACTCGTGGCTGAATGGGGGTTCATATTTTGTAATTTTTACGGGATTCCGAGATGTGGGCCCCATGGGTGATTTTTGGGGCGCAATTTCGGATTTTTGGAAAATATTAGTATTTTGATATGGAATTAATTCCTATAATTTTTGTAGGCTGAATCAAATTATTTTGACTAGATTCGAGCCATTTGGAAGTTGATACGCGCATAATGGAATTTGTGGAGCATTGCTTAGCTTGCTGGACATTGGATTTGGCTTGTTCGAGGTAAGTAACTCTTCTAATCTTGGAGTTGAGGGTATGAACCCTGAATATATGTATTTCGTGAATTGTTGGGAGGTGACGCACATGCTAGGTGACGGGCGTGTGGGCGTGCACTATAGAAATTGTGACATAATTATTTTTGTGGAATTTTGTAGTTAAATGATCTTGGCATTTTCCATGCGATTTTATGAGTTAAAGAAATTGAGTTGAAAAGCATATTAAAAATCATGTTGAGGCTATGTGCCAGTATTATTAGGACTCACAAAGTCATATTGTGGTGAAATATTTATTTTAAAATAAAAATTTATACTCAGTCATATTCATTTTATTGCATATCATATCTCAGTCTCTGTTGTTATATATTGATATATCATATCATCATTTTGGGCTATTCTCATGACATTGTGAGCCCATGAGAGAGAGACTGGAGAGATTGATGACTGAGGGAGGCCGAGGGCCTGATTGTGAGGATACTTTTGGGATCGGGCTGCACGCAGCAGGCCATGTTGGCTTTATATATATATATCATATTATTATTGCACGTGATTTGGCCGTGCAGCACGTGAGTTGGCCGTGTGGATCCTTATATTACTATTGCACGTGAGTTGGCGGTGCAGCACGTGAGTTATTTTTGCACGTGAGTTGGCCGTGCAGATCCTTATATTATTATTGCACGTGAGTTGGCCGTGCAGCACGTGAGATGGCCGTGCGGATCCAGATATTTATGTTATGGCACATGAGTTGTCCATGCTTATAGCGCTTGGGCTGTAGGACCCCCTCATGAGTCTGTACACCCCCAGTGAGCGCAGTCGACTTTAAGCAGGGATCTGGCTGCACGCCGCAGCAGGTATTGTATAGCGCTGAGTGATTGAGTGTGTTGAGCACAGTGAGAGAGAATGCGAGACTATGAGATTGAGTACTCTGAGACTGTGAGTACATGAGTGCAATCTCTGAGATACATTGCATTGACATATACACATGACATATATGTATAGAGATGTATTTTTCTCATGCTGTACGGTATCACATTATTCATAATTTTCACACATGTTGACAGATGGGCATAGTGATGCATTTGTTTTACACTGGTTATCTGGGAAAGAAAATGAGATATTTTATTTACTATTGAAATGATTTTTGGAAGAATTACTGTTCTCAAATTATTCATATATTTGGCAACTTCGGCAAACGATTTGGGTTTTCACTGATATATTTGAAAGGAAGAACTATTATTTTTGAAATCATGTTTCGGCTGAGTATTTTATCTCTGTGTTTCTTATTGTACTATTTGCTTTATGTTGTTATGGACTGTTGTGGACTAGTGGTTTTGGACCCGACCTTGGTAGAAGCTCGTCACTACTTTCAACCTACGGCTAGGTTTTTTACTTACTCAGTACATGGGGTCGGTTGTACTGATACTACACTTCTGCACATTGCGTCCAGATATTGGTTGTCGTTGTTGCTGTGCTCGATGGTTGCGGGATCTGAAGATGTACCTGTGTTCCTGTTGTAGCTGCCTCTTATTCAGGGTAGTCTTAGATTTATAAAATCTCTATTTATGTATTATTCAAACAGACTATGTATTTATTTTATTTCCGCTTTATACACTCTATTCTTAGAAGCTCATGATTTGTACTACCAGTTCTTGGGGAGATGTATTGGTTTTAGATATTTTCTTTTAATTAATTTCATTGGAATTGGATAGATGGAAATTGGCTTACCTAACGGGTTGGGTTAGGTGCCATCATGACTAGTGGAATTTTGGGTCGTGACAAATACGAAAAGTATGACATATATCATAATATGCAAATTAGCTGCAACGTCATTACAACTCAAACATCAAAAGTAATGTATTCAATACGAAATCTTATATGTATCTCTTAAGGAGTAATGAATCTTGAAAGAATTTCGATATTATAATTTGATATTTTTTTAAAATACTCCTTTTATTTAATATGCTTTCTATTTGAAAGAGAATTTATATAAAAAACATAATTCACAATTTAAATATGATTCTATAACATAATTTATTTTTAAGTTTCAACAAGTTAATAAAGTGACACATAATTCACCATACGATACCATGATAACTAATTATTTGTAAATAGTTACTAGCTAATACCGAGTTATTAAATTAATAAGTATTGTATCTCGTAAACGTAAAAAAGAATATTTAGAAAACAAAATTATGGACTATCATATAATAAAGACATAACAAAAGTTAAGAAATAAATACTTTTAAATGAAAGATTTATTTAAAATTTACTATCATAGCAGTCTTAGTGGATAACGTGCAATAATTTTTATTTTAGTTATGGCATAAAATACTCTCAACTTAATAATTTATAATTAAGAAAAAAGTAATTTTGAATAGTCAACGATTTATTAAGAAAATTTGAGGATTTACAAGGTTAGTTACACAGAATTGCATAAAGTTCTGTTAGGCAAGCCTAGTATGCTGGGCGTTAGGCGTGTCCGGGGCGCAAGTCCCGACGGCCAAGGCATAAGTCTCACGAAACTAAGTCCCACACATAAGCCCCAGGGCGTTTTACGAGTGCTCTGCTCCAGGGCGAGCCCCGGGCGAATCCTAATTCTGCCTTTTAAAAAAGAGATAGCCGCTACCTTTAAGGTGCGTACATAATATACTTCGTTCATGTATAATAGCTCACAAACCACACATGAGGATAAACCGTACTAGGCAAGACTCGTGCATTAGCAATACCATAATTTTTAATATATAAATAAATATTTATAAAGAAAAATTGTTCTTTCAAAACCTTTAATACATCAAACCAGATATTCAATAAGAAATAATCTCAGCATAACTAATCACAGGCCACAATATAACTAATCTTAGCATTACTAATCACAGCATTACTAATACACCATATTCGATTTTATTCTTACCATGTGTTTATATAGGTAGCGACGGGCAGCTCTTTTCCTCATTTTAAGTTAACCTCATTTTAAGTTAAGAGCTTATTTGAGAGATATCACCTAATATTCCACCCCAACATTAAGGTAAAATCTTACTCCCTCCGTTTCATATTAGTAGTCATGGTTACTAAAAATAATTGTCTCAAATTATTTGTCATTTTAGAAGTTCAAGACAAAATTGATTATGTTTTTCCTTTTTTATCCTTAGTAATAATTGTTCTTGAAGATAGAGATAACACATAAATAGAATAAATATTCAATGAAGAGAGATTATATCTTAAGACATAAATAAGGGTCACTTTTCTAATTAATATTTCTTAAGGGGCGTGTAAAAGAGAAAATGACACATAATATGAGACGGAGAAAGTATGGTTTTGTGTTACATACATAACTTAGCACTAGTTATTATTAATATTCGTGAACCCTAAATTCCGATTTCCAAGAATCTCGCCAACGAGATTTTAGTTTCTAGGATTCCTTCAAAGGGGTAACTCTAAACTTCATAAATGATTTTTTGATTGTTAGCGAGTGTTTAAGAAGGATACAGATGTTTGTTGAAGTTGATGTTTGGTATTCATAATATAAAAACTTAAGTTGCCATTAATGGAGGTTATTGGGTAGGTGAAGGCGATGATGAATGGTGATTATGAACTTTAGTGGTGAAATTTTATGGCTAAAATACTTTACCTTAGTATCACTGAAAATAGAAGAAGAAGAAGAAGGAATTCTTGAAAACTAAACCAAAGTGTATGATACTTTCGTAGATGAATATGAGTTCGATTATGTAGATTGAAGTTGTTGGAAATATTTGAAAAGACCGGACTAATGTTAGCTATTAAGGGACTTGATGGATATCTGGAGTCTAAACTACTTTATGAGGTTTACATGCTGCATAAATTCAAAGCAATGATTTAAATGAGATTCCACGATCCTCCAGGAGCTAGCATGATTTGCTCTATGGATTGAGATAAATATTAAATTTGCACAAATGGTTAAATTTGCACAAATGGTTATGTGCTGAATTTTATAAAATGTTTATGTTCTTATACGAATTATATGATATTTCTGTGATGCACCATGATATTTGAATGATTCTTATAATATGTTTGATTATTAAAACTGTTGGGTTATTTAAGCTATTTTAGCTTAAAGAAGGTGAGTGAGAAATGGAGAAAAAATAAAATATTTGAGTTTCTCTCCTTGACAAAGGGACATTGTCCCATATTGGATGAAGAAAAGGCTTTTGGCAGGTATATATATAATTACTCTTCTTCTAGCTCTTAAAGAGTTAAGAAGAAAGCAAGCCCCGCGCCGTCGTCGCTCGCTCGGCTTCAGCTTCAGATTGATTGATTAATATTTTTGGACAAAATTTATTTGTTAATAGTGAATATTAACGTAATATTATTAAATATCCATTTTTGTAACGAAAAATTAATATTAAATTCAAATTATCCGTTTTTCGTAACTCATCTGCCCGTCCGTTTTTTGTAACGGAAAAGTAATTCCTGTTTTAATTTGCATAAATGGCCATTTACGTTATGGCCGCTTTACATAACTGACCTCTGAAAAGTTACACCTCTTCGTTTGAACTCAACAGGTTGGGGCTATAAATTGCAGTTTCAGATTTGGATTTGGATTTGGATTTGGTCAAATGATCGATTAATTGATTAATTTTTTTGGACCATATTTATTTGTTAACATAATATTAAATCCAAATATAGCGTAATATTATTAAATATCTGTTTTTGTAACGGAAAATTAATACTAAATCCAAATTATCCGTTTTTTGTAACTCCTCTGGCCGTCCGTTTTTTGTAACGGAAAAGTAATTCCCGTTTTAACTTGCGTAAATGGCCATTTACGTTATGGCTGCTTTACGTAACTGAACTCTGAAGAGTTACACCTCTTCGTTTGAACTCAACAGGTTGGGGCTATAAATTGCAGTTTCGGATTTGGATTTGGATTTGAATTTGGTCAAATGATCGATTGATTGATTAATTTTTTTTGGACAAAATTTATTTGTTAATAGTGAATATTAATGTAATATTATTAAATATCCATCTTTGTAACGGAAAATTAATATTAAATCCAAATTATCCGTTTTTTGTAACTCCTCTGCATGTCCGTTTATAGCGACCCGACCGATCGTTTTGAACCCTGGCGTGTCATTCAACTATTCGAGGTCTTGAGTAGCTTCATTTCAGGTGTTATGACTTATACGTGTGGTCGGAATTTAATTTCGGGAGGTTCAGAGTTGGTTTGGAAAGAAAATTCTAAATTTGGAAGCTTTAAGTTGGAAGAATTGACCAAACTTTGACTTTTGAGTAAACGATCTCAGAATCAGGATTTGAAGGTTCCAACATATTCGTATGATGATTTTGGACTTGGGCGTATGTCTGAATCGAGTTTTGGATGACCCGGGAGCGTTTCGGTGCCAATTGTGGAAGTTGGCATTTTGGAAGAATTTCATAAAATTGGGTTGAGGTGTAATTCAATGTTATTGATGTCCGTTTGGGATTTTGAGTTTGGGAATAGCTCTGTATGGTGATTCTGGTATTGGGAGCGCGCCCGGAAGTGGATTTGGAGGTCCATAGGTCATTTTGGAGTCATTTGGCGAAATTTGGAAATTTGGATAAATTTTAGAAGTTTGACCGGGAGTGGAATTTTTGATATCGGGGTCGAATTCCGATTCCGAAAGTTAGAGTAGGTCCGTAATGTCAATTATGACTTGTGTGCAAAATTTAAGGTTAATAGGACGTGATTTGATAGGTTTCGGCATCGAATATAGAAGTTGAAAATTCTTATGTTTCATTAAGCTTGAACTGGGGTGTGACTTATGATTTTAACATTATTTGATGTGATTTGAGGTTTCGACTAAATCCGTATGATATTTTAGGACTTGTTGGTGTATTTGATTGAGGTCCCGAGGGTCTCGGGTGAGTTTCAGAAGGTTAACGGATCATTTTTGGACATGGGAAACAACTGAAGGATTTCTGGTGTCCAGCTCTGGTTTCCTTCTTTGCGTTCGCGAGTGAGGCCTCGCGTTCACGAAGGGGAACTGGGGCAGGCGGGAATTTTCACTACGTGTTAGCGGAGAAGGGACCACGTTCGCGAAGGGTGATGGCAGTGTTCATCGCGAACGCGTGAAGGCGTTCGCATTGAATGATGAGGCCAGGCGGGGGTATTGGGCATTAAAGCTTCGCGTTCGCGAAGGCCAAGTTTGGCAATGCATCGCGTTCGCGGGAGGCTCCTCGCGTTCGCGAAGAGGAAAGTTGGGCAGCACATTTTTTTTGTGCTTCGCTAACGCGAGGCAAGGGTCACGTTCGCGAAGAAGAAACCACTGGACAAAATGTTTAAGTTCAGGCCCATTTTCCATTTTCAACGATTTGGAGCTCGGATTGAGGCGATTTTTGAGAGATTTTCAGAGAAAATAATGCGGTAAGTGTTCCTAACTCAATATTGGTTAAATTACCCAAATCCACCACTGTTTTTATCATGTAATCGGTGAATAAAATTGAAAAAGTTTGAAAACCTTCTTGGATAGATTTGAGAATTTGAGTGCCGAATTATTATCGGAATTTAGTAATTGTGGTATGGGTAGACTCGTGGTTGAATGGGCGTTCATATTTCATAACTTTTGCCGGATTCTGAGACGTGGGCCCTACAGACAATTTTTGAGTTAATTTCGGATTTTGTTGAAAAATGTAGTATCTTCTTATGAAATTGATTCCTATAATTTTAGTGATTGTATCGAATTTATTTTGGCTAGATTCGAGCCATTCAGAGTTGGATAATCGAGGAAAAGGCCTACTATTGGATTAAATTAGAGAAAATTGAGGTAAGTCTCTTGTCTAACCTTGTAAGAGGGAATTTACCCCATATGTGATTTAAATTAACAATTGTTACTAATTGTAGGGGCTACATACGCACGAGATGACGAGAGTCCGTGCGTAGCAACTAATATTGTTAAATCCGGATAGCCTAGGACTCAAATCATGAATCAATTTGTGATAATTGCATATTTTAGTTAATTGAAATAATTGAATTTTGTTGTAAATTGTTAGAGGAAATAATAAGAGACTGAAATTTCACATATTTGAATTCTTGTTTAAAATATTTAACTGTTTCTATCAATTGTTCATCCTGGTGTGTAAATCCTAATAGATATAAATATATTCTCATCCCGGAGGTACATAAGAAAATGTCCTCCTTTCTTGTGGAGCGGGCCGAACGCCTTGGCAGTATAGATGCATCTATGGATCGCGCTGCACGTCCCTCGGCAGTGTACACGACACTCTGGATCGGGCCGTACGACCTCAGCAAAAATCGTGCCTATTAATAATAATTACACGATACCTTAATATTTTTATTGCAGCTTGTAAAGCTAGTGTTATAAATTGGAAATTTATTGAGATTTAAGGAATTAATTATTTCTACTTGTTAAGAAAATTATTACTGTTCACATAAATCATGTTTATTTAGATATTTCCATGATTATATTATTGACCATAGTGAGTGTCAAAGTCGACCTCTCGTCACTACTTTTTCGATATTAGACTTGATACTTACTGTGTACACGTTGTTCACGTACTCATACTACCCTTGCTGCATATTTTTTGTGCAGGTACATATATGTCTCGCGGCCTTCTAGGCGCAGAGGTGCAGTTAATGCGGAGACTTAGGTGAGCTGCATTCTATATTTCGATCCGCAGCCAACAAAGTCTCCTTCAGAGCTATTTATCTTTTCCCTATCTAATTTGTATTCCAGACAGTTGCTGTATTTTATTTTATAATCCTAGTTAATGCTCATGCACTTGTGACACCGGGTTTTGAGATTTATTATGGGTGTTTAGTATTGAAATTTATAAAAATATTATTATTTTCTCTGAAAATTTCATCCTTTACTATTTAATTTGAAGGAAAATATGATTTCAAAAATATTAAAAATAAGAACCAAATTTAGTATTTATTGTTGGCTTGCCTGACAGTGGTGTCCGGCGCTATCACAACCTTAATGGTTTTTGGGTCGTGACAATATGGTATCAGAGTACTAGGTTCACTTAGGTCTCACGAGTCATGAGCAAGTCTAGTAGAGTTTTGCGGATTAGTACGGAGACGTCTGTACTTATCTTCGAGAGGCTACAAGACTGTTAGGAGCATTTCCCTTCCTGATTCCTCATCGTACAATTTGATTCCTTTGAGGATTGTGCCTTCGTTTCCTTCTTATTCCATCTTATGCGACGTGAAACGCTTGTTATAAATTGGGAATCGAGGAAGTTTAATAGTACTACAGATGTGGTGCAGGATGTTTCTCCCTGCGTAATTGATCGAGCTATTGTCACCGCTTTGCGGAAGGCCGTTCTGTTGTTTCATCTTAGTATCAGTATTACCTAAGGTTTTGAGATTTGGCATTGGTTGTTATAACGATTCGTGCGTTGCTATCATTGCTATCGCATAATGTTCGTAAAATGGTAGGATGCTTGTCTATGCATCGAGGCAATGAATGACTTGTAAGTAGGTCTTACACAGTGCATGATTCAGAGATTTAGTATTTTATTTCCAGCGGAGGAAAGGCAATCAGACTAAGAATGTTCAGGTTTGGGTTGATGAAGTAACGAGACTTAGTATTTTCGAGCGTAGTGGAAATTTTCATCTGTGATGTGGTGACGTCGTCCGTGATTGAATGTGTTAAGTTCGTCGGTGTTATGGTTTTCTTCAATTCGCCTTTCGGGCAGGGTATTGTGAAATGGTGCTGGGAAGCAGTTGTCAGAGATCGCGGTGTGTAGTGGTTCAGGATCGAATCGGTGTTCCTAGTGTTGGTGGCTCGAGAAGGATGATATTCAAAGAGGTTTAAAGATGGTGGCAGTCTATTGGTTCAAGTGCTACAGAGACAGATCTTGATTTAAGGAAACATCTGGGCAGCGGAGGATGAGGAAGGACATATGGGAGTTGTCTTGTGGTGGTTAAGTTCCTAGAAGGCCAAGTGTGAGAAACAGAAGTCGAGTAGTTGCTTAAAGGAGAGGGTTTGACCAAAGTGGCAGAGTAGCATATGGGTTCTGTGGTAGGATGGTTACACGCCTTGAGGAAAGATTAGGGCGATTTGGGATTCATGGTGGACATTGACTAGTTCTACGAGCTTAATTTAGAATGTTGGCTGCTATACAGAGGGAGGTTGGATACGACGAGAAGGAGTTTGCTTGATATGAAGAGGAATGCAACATGACTTCAGGTTGGAATGTACTGTCGCAATTTTGGAAGGTCAATGGAGAGTGAACGGACTTGTACAGCTAGGGGACGAGGACGGGCTCAGGATGGTTTATTAGTTTCGTGGTAATAGTACTCGGTGCAGCATCGTTGGAGGATGTCGACATGGAATTTCCACATGTGGGATATCTCCTGTGAGCAAGTTAGTGGTTGCGTGATGTTGACAAAGATTTTACAAAGAATTCTACTGGCTATCCAGTAA
The DNA here is from genome assembly GCF_000715075.1 of Nicotiana tabacum. Taxonomy (NCBI): domain Eukaryota; kingdom Viridiplantae; phylum Streptophyta; class Magnoliopsida; order Solanales; family Solanaceae; genus Nicotiana; species Nicotiana tabacum. The sequence goes on from NC_134103.1 coordinate 87,960,284, forward strand.
GCGGTCGGATATGTAAATGTGGCTAATAATTCAAAGAGTTTATGAAAGGTTTAATAGAAAGATTTTGAGAAATTTGGCGAGTTGCGTGTGCAGGATCATGTCAACGATGAAGAAATAATCCTGGTGGGTTCCAGAGTTATGTAATTGTAGCTTCAAGCTAAGTGGAAGAGCCCCACCGTCTATGATTAGATTGCGTAGTTGTCAACTTGTGCGATTTCTGGTTATCGGTGCATTGGTGGGTCATTACGACTAAGGAAAGAAAACGTCGGTGGTAATTTGAGAAAAACGATTTGGGGAATGTGTGCCATATTTGGCCTTATCGATTCACGTCCAGGCTTTGGGAAGACTTAGAGTTTATGCTTTGTGTAGATGTAATGTACAGGGAAAGTGAGACAACTGGGTGTTTCCTTGAGAAAGTGTACATGTGCTAACAGGGCCTTGGAGTTGATAAAGTTTGGGAATAAGTCAGAGTAAGTGACTCTCAATAACGGTCTTAGTGGATTCAAAAATTTAAAGTGCGATGCCTAAGGATTTCGAGCCCATAGTATGGTTAAGTATCGAGCTTTTGCAGCGGATTATGAAAGGGGCTTGGACTATTCTGCGTTATCTTCGGGTTGTGGTGTAGCATTGAAGAAATGGAAGAAAATATCTTCGGATTTATAAAGGAAATATCATAATGGGTGTACCAGTTGAAGATGTAAAGGTGCGCACCAGGAGGTTATGAGATGGTTCATGGGTTTTGGGACAGCGTGGTCTCGTGAAATAAGGTCACTCGGGATGAGTGCGGATTTGGGTTCATGATGTAATGAATGGAGCTATTATTATTTCTAGGTCAAGTTAAGAATAGATTGGGAAAAGACGGGTCGGCTAACAATGGTTAAATTGGCATGATGGTGGCGATGATCAATTCCTTCAGTATGTTAAGTTATACAGGTGGTTGTGGCGGTACGTGCGAGGCTTGACGGCTGCCGTAATTTGATTTATTTGGAGGTAGTTGATTCAAATGGCTTTGTTGTGTAAATGGATTCTGAAAGAGTTATGACGGTTGAGATCACGGTTTGAGGTTGTGCCTTTTTCTACTATTTAGGGAAATTCAGTGGCGTGTTGCATTGGCCCTTCTGAAATGATGCTAAGTGGAAGATTTCTAGCCAGTGAAGTGTTTGATTCTACTAGTAGTTCAAGGGTTATGGTGAATACGTGTATTATTGCGTAGCGACATGATAAGTGCGGTGAGTGGTATGGAAATTGGAAGTTGAGGGTCACGGTTGCAGTTGGTGTTGATGAGAACGTCACAAGCTCGGACGAGCAGAAAAGGATTTAGGGGTTTAAAGCAAGCTGGTATTGTCTTCAGCATCACCTGAGATCGGTGTTATGTGTAAGAGGCTTTGTGTATTGATTTGCGGATCCTTGATTCGCTTTACAACATTAGTATGGCCGGTGGTATGGATGTACAGACTTGTTATCTGGTGCGGAAGGTCGTGGGAGCATATCCCACGGGAAGATGGTGTAAGTGTGACACATAGTCACCTGAAAGATTAAAACCAAGTATGAAGATTGTGGTGCTATCGCTAATTTGAGAAATTATGCCTGAAGGGCTCTCTATTCAGTTGGTTGAGAATTTTGAAAGTTTGTTTCGAATTCGATGGTTGTTCTTGCGTGTCATAGGAAAGGGGTCATTATGGATCCTTGAGGGATTATTTACCCAAGCGTGGTATGATCAGAATCAGTTTGAGGTCCGTTGATGGGTCCAAATGTGGAGGTGTACTCTACACCAGCCTGGGTGTGTTCATTCGGCATAGCATTCCTTATGGAAGAATATTCGGGCATGGAATGTTAATTTCATCGCCAGCTATTTTTATGAGATACTTTATAGTGTCGTGTGGGCTGTGAGACAGCTTGACTATCGGTACAATGTATTGAGGTCCCACACAGCGGTGGTAGTATGTGAGCAGGATGGCCCTCGAGATGCAGATCATATATCGCACCGTAGTTGTGCTTAAGATTTATAGCGTATGACACTACCCGTCTCCCCAAGATTTGCATTATGCACTTGGCGTGCTTATGGTTGATATTCGTACATTAGTGAGTAAAAGCATTATGGTTTGATGTGTGTTTTCCTTAGATCATTAAGCATGGATCGGGTTGCACGCCGCAACTGTATCATATGTGAATTGGGTTGCATGCCGAAATAGCGTGATGTTGAGCACAGTTCCCTATATCTATTCCTGTGTGTTTTGTCCACATTTCCTGAGAAAGATTCATGACATCTTTTCAGTTGTTAAATTGTTACGCGGGTTGAATAGTTCTTTCCAGAGTTCATTTTTCCTTATGTATCACATTCGAGTTTGTAGTCTATTGGAGCATTATTAGCGTCATACGAGATCTTGGCCAGTATTTAAGGTGACTTATTGCTTGTGTAGCTTACACTGGGTGAGACGAGACTATTGGACCTGAAATCAGTGCAATCGGATTTATATAAGTATATTAATGAATAAATATCACTATTCAGTTCAAAATGAGGTAATGGTCCTTGTCAGGAGGAGAAACTCCATGATTTGATAACTCTGCAAGTGTTTATGAGTTTCTACGCATCGCTTTTGTCGCGACAGTATTATGAGTATTAGAGAAGGGCTTATATGTGTTATGGGGTGTATTATGGACTACAGATTCGTGAAATTTAAAAATGTTGGGGTAGGAGGATGTTATTTTGGGCCACCTACTTATGTGGTGCATGAGGTGATTTTAGCACAAGTGCATAATCATGTTTTGGTATAGTGCGTGGTGATTGGTACAGTGTTCGTGTATTAGAATCTGGTATCATGGAGAATTCTAAATGTTGGAATTTGGTTCTTAAGCTTGTTAGCTAAGTTAGCGTGAAGGATCTTGAATCTGGCTCGAGCTAATGTGCTCAACTGAGTCGTGGTGGAACGGGTAGGTGCACGAGGTATTAAATAGTGATTTTGGACAACTCCGGAACAATCCTTAGCACGTTCGAGGACGAACATATATTTAAGTGGGAGAGAATGTAACGACCTGGCCGGTCGTTTTGAGCCCTGGCGTGCCATTCAACGATTTGAGGTCTTGAGTATCTTTATTTCAGGTGTTATGACTTGCACGTATGGTCGAAATTTAATTTCGGGAGGTTCAGAGTTGGTTTGGAAAGAAAATTCTAAATTTGGAAGCTTTAAGTTGACTTTTGAGTAAACGATCTCGGAATCAGGATTTTTTGAAGGTTCCAACCGATTCGTATGATAATTTTGGACTTGGGCTTATGTCCGGAGCAAGTTTTGGATGACCCGGGAGCGTTTCTGTCACGACCCCAAATTCCCTCCGTAGGATGTCGTGATGGAACATAGTTTCTAAGACTAGGTAAGCCTATCAATACATAATAAAAATAGAAATCTGAAACTTTACATAATTACAACTCCCAAAACCTGGTAGAAATAAGTCACAATCTTCTAAGAATTTTATCCTCAATGTCTTTATATATCAAGGTCTAAAGAAAAATAAGGAAGCAACATAATAATGATAGAAGGGGACTCCGGAGTCTGCGGACGCTGGCAGATATACCTCGAAGTCTCCGTGCACAGGTAACTCACCGAAGTCGGGGCCAGTAAGGAGTACCTGGATCTGTATAAAAAGATGTGCAGAAGCATAGTATGAGTACACCACTGCGGTACCCAGTAAGTGCCAAGCCTAACCTCGGTAGAGTAGTGACGAGGTCAGGTCAGGCCCTACTGAAAAATAAGTAATGGCATGGTAAAATGTTTAACATTATAATAAGATAAAATGACAATGAAAATGAGTCAAGTAGTATGTCACCATTTAATTACACAAATAATGGCAATTAATACCTCGTGGAACAACACAAAATTTCTTTTCAACTTTAAGAAAAATTACAACAAAAATCAAAGGCAACTACGGCCATAAATCAATATCAATAAGGGCACTCCCGAGGTACCTCCTCGTAGTCCCAAATCATAAATAAATTCAAAATAAATATCTCATTTTTTTATCTCATCGCGGGAGCCTTCACAATTTATTTTAAAGAAAATATTTTTTCCGAAATAGCATCCCGCGTTTTAGCCATCTTATCACACCACATGACTTCTAGTAGTTCCCCCTACTAGCCACGCGTATCAAGCCTCCCTTATCTCAGCGCATGCATTTCAACACCCAAAATCTTATATCACCACATGTGTATCAATATCACAATATATCAAAATTTGCACCTCAAGTGCCCAAATATTTCAATTCGCCAAAATAAATCAATAACAATATTTTTCCGTAATAAAGAGCTCACAACTCATGCCAAAATAAATCAACAATAATAATTTTCCAAAATAAAGAGCTCACGGCTACATCAAAATAAGTACGAAAATCTCACAAAATATTCGGGAATAAATAACTCAACAAAATAATATTTCAAAATCTTTAATACGTTGCTTCAGTACCAAATTTAAAATGTCAAATACATCATATTAATAATATTTAATTTAAAGATAATCAACCTTCAAATAATGCACAGAATAAAAGAAACCAAGTTTCAACTAAACAGGAAAAAACAATTAGCAGGAAAAGGTCAAGCAATTTAAAATATAAACATTAAATCAATGATGAAGAATATAACAAGATAAAAATAATTTAATTAATGCGCAACAGTGATCTACACAATTTAAAAACATAATCTTTCACATTTAGCCTGTGTACACACTCGTCGCCTCGTGTACATGTATATCAACACATACAATTATCACATCAATACCAATCCTAGGGGAGATTTTCCCCACACAAGGTAAGATAAGTCACTTACTTCGACTTGCTCCAATTTAACCAAGTAGTATGCTTTTTCCTCGATTTTCCGACTCCAATCGACTCGAATCTAGTCATAATTAATTCGATACAGTCAACAAAAATTATAGGAATCAATTTCATAAGAAAATACTATATTTTTCAATAAAATCCGAAATTAGCTCAAACATCGCCCATAGGTCCACGTCTCGGAATCCAACAAAATTCACAAAAGCTGACAACCCATTCAATTACGAGTCCAACCATACCAGTTTCACTCAAATCTGACTCCGAATCGACATCGAAATCTCAAAAATTTGTTTCTATGAGATTTCTAAAAGTTTCTCAAAATTTCAATCTCAAAGCACTAATTAAATGGTGAAAACAATGGTATATTCGTGTATATTGACCAAATCTGAGTTAGAATCACTTACCCCAATGTTTTTCCTTGAAAATCTATCAAAATCACCTCTGCTCAAGCTCCAATTCGTCAAAAATGGCAAATGGGGCGAAGTCCCATGTTTTATAACTTACAGATCTGTCCAGGCTGCCTTCGATCATGGACCTCGATTTTGACAGATAAAGGAAAAAACCAGATCAGCCAAAAACCAGCAAACTCACTTCAACAGTCTGCCAGCTTCAATTCTTGATTTGTTAACCATCTGAAACTCACCCGAGGCCCTCGGGGACCTCAACTAAATACACCAACAAGTCCTAAAACATCATACGAACTTATTTGAAACCTCAAATCACATCAAACAATGCTAAAATCATAAATCACACCCCAATTCAAGCTTAATGAAACTTAAGAATTTCCAACTTCTACATTCGATGTCGAAACCTATCAAATCAAGTCCGATTGACCTCAAATTTTGCACACAAGTCATAAATGACATAACAAAGCTATACAAATTTTTGGAACTAGATTTTGACCCCGATATCAAAAAGTCAACTCCCCGGTCAAACTTCCAAACTTAAATTCCTATTTTAGCCATTTCAAGCCTAATTTCACTACAGACTTCCAAATAAAATTTCGATCACGCTCCTAAGTCCAAAATCACCATACAGAGCTGTTGAAAATCATAAAAATTCTATTCCGGGGTCGTTTGCACATAATTCGGCATCCGGTCACTATTTGAACTTAAGCTTTTAAAACTTTTAATTTTTCATCAAAATTCCATATCTCGGGCTAGGGACCTCGGAATTAGATTCCGGGAATACGCCCAAGTCCCAAATCACGATACAGACCTACCAGAACTGTCAAAATTTTGAACCAAGTCTGTTTTCTTAAAATGTTGACCAAAGTCAATTCAATTGAGTTTTAAAGCTCTAATTCACATTTTAATCTATTTTTCACATAAAGACTTTCCGGAAAATTTTACGGGCTACGCACGCAAGTTGAGGAATGATAAATAGTGCTTTTCGAGGTCTTAGAACACAAAATTAATTATTAATTTAAAGATAACATTTTGGGTCATTACATTCTCCACCTCTAAAACAAACGTTCGTCCTCGAACGGAGTCAGAATTATACCTCGAGTGGTGAATAAGTATGGATAACAGCTGCGCATATCATGCTCGGTCTCCCAAGTCGCCTCCTTGATCGGATGTGCCCTCCACTGAACCTTCACGGAAGTAATGTTCTTTGACCTCAGCTTTCGAACCTGCCTATCTAAAATAGCCACTGATTCCTCAACATAAGATAGATCCTTGTCCAACTGAACCGAACTGAAGTCTAACACATGAGACGGATGGCCGTGATATTTCTGAAGCATAGAAACATGGAATACTGGATGAACTGCAGAGAGACTAGGTGGTAGTGCAAGTCTGTAAGCCACCTCTCCAACTCTCTCAAGAATCTCAAAAGGCCCAATATACCTAGGGCTCAACTTGCCCTTCTTTCCGAACCTTATCACACCCTTCATACGCGAAACCCGGAGCAAAACCCGCTCACCAACCGTGAATGCAACATCACAAACCTTCCGATATGCATAACTCTTATGTCTAGATTGGGCTGTACGAAGTCGATCCTGAATCAATTTAACCTTTTCCAAGGCATCCGGAACCAAATCTATACCCAATAGTCTAGCCTCGCCCGGTTCAACCAACCCACTGGAGACCGACACCGCCTACCATACAAGGCCTCATACAGAGCCATCTGAATGCTTGACTAGTAACTGTTATTGTAAGAAAACTCCGCAGGTGGTAAGAATTGATCCCAAGCACCCCCAAAATCTATCACACACGCACAAAACATATCCTCCAGTATCTAAATAGTGCATTCTTACTGCCCGTCTGTCTGAGGGTGAAATGTTGTACTCAACTCTACCCGAGTACTCAACTCACATTGTACTGCCCTCCAGAACCGTGATGTAAACTGCGTACCTCGGTCAGAGATGATAGATACCGGTACACCGTGAAGTCTAACAATCTCACGAATATAGATTCGAGCCAACTGCTCGGAAGAGTAGGTAGTCATCACAGGAATGAAATGAGCTGACTTGGTCAATCTATCCACAATTACACAAGCTGTATCAAACTTCCTCTGAGTCCCTGGGAGCCCAACAACGAAATCCATAGTGATCATCTCCCATTTCCATTCTGGAATCTCTAACTTCTGAAGCAATCCACCCAGTCGTTGATGCTCATATTTCACCTGTTGACAATTTAGACACCGAGCTACATACTCCACTATGTCTTTCTTCATCCGCCTCTACCAATAGTGCTGTCTCAAGTCCTGATACATCTTTGTAGCACCCAGATGAATGGAGTACCGCAAACTGTGAGCCTCCTGGAGAATCAACTCACCCAAGCCATATACATTGGGTACACATAGCCTTCCCTGCATCCATAATACATCGTCATCTCCAATTGCAACTTCCTTGGCATCACCGTGTTGAACTGTGTCCATAAGGACAAGGAGATAGGGGTCATCATACTGACATTCCCTGATACGATCATAAAGAGAAGACTGATAAACCACACAAGCCAAAACTCGGCTCGGTTCAGAAACATCCAGTCTAACAAACTGATTGGCCAAGGCCTGAACATCCAAGGCTAAAAGCCTCTCTGCTACCAGTAAATATGCTAAGCTGCCCAAACTCTCCGCCTTATGATTCAAGGCATCGGCCACTACATTGGCCTTCCCAGGATGATAGAGAATGGTGATATCATAATCCTTGAGCAATTCCAACCATCCTTATGTTTAAACAGATGCTGTAGACTCCGGTGATCGGTGTAGACCTCACAATGGACACCGTATAAATAATGCCGCCAAATCTTCAAGGCATGAACAATAGCTGCTAACTCAAGGTCATGTACATGATACTTCTTCTCATGCACCTTTAACTGTCTGGACGCTTAGGCAATCACCCTACCGTCTTGCATTAACACTGCTCCGAGACCTATACGCGACGCGTCACAATACACAATATAAGACCCTGAACCTATAGGTAATACCAATACTGGGGTTATAGTCAAAGTTGTCTTGAGCTTTTGGAAGCTCTCCTCACATTCCTCGTTCCACCTGAACGGAGCACCCTTTTGGGTCAATTTGGTCATAGATGCAGCAATAGAAGAGAAACCCTTTACAAATTGGCGATAATACCCTGCTAAACCAAGGAAACTCCGGATTTCCGTAACCGAGGACGATCTGGACCAACTCTGCACTGCTTCAATCTTCTTCAGATCTACCTTGATTCCCTCGCACGAAACTAAATGACCCAAAAATCCCACTGAATTAAGCCGAAATTCACACTTTGAAAATTTTGCATATCACTTCCTTTCTCTCAAAATCTGAAGCACAGTCCTCAGGTGCTGTTCATGATCTTCCCGACTCCGGGAATATACCAGAATGTCGTCAATAAATACAATGATGAAAGAATCAAGATAGGGCTGAAATACACTATTCATTAAGTACATAAATGCAGCTGGGGCATTGGTCAGCCTAAAAGACATCACAAGGAACTCGTAATGATCGTACCGAGTCCTGAAAGTAGTCTTCGGTATATTTGGCTCCCGAATCTTCAACTGATGATAGCCTGAACGCAAGTCGATCTTAGAGAACACCCTGGCACTGATCGCGCCCAAACTCACACCATAGTTTAGTAGCGAGGCAGTAGATGCAATAATAAACCCAACAAAGATCGGGATCGAATCCACAAGGAGTTATAATATGGGATTAGATTTATATCTAAGCTAGATGCGGGGTTTGAATCTAATTACAATTCCACTAATTTGGATTTGATTTCTACCTCTAACTTAACTCTAAATATTGCAACAATTGAAACTAAGAACAATATTTTTTTTTTTGTTATTTTTCAAATGTTTAAAGAGACTAGGATAGTGACTTCTACCTAGGTGGATATCTAACGGGTAGCAAAATCCAGGGCAAGCTTGATTTAGTTGGGATTGTAATATAGCTATCATACCTGGGTACTCACTCTATACCTCTCGGTAGTTTGAGTGATTTTGCCCAATTTGGCTTCCTCAAGTCCAAATGGGTATTCATGCAAATCAAGTGATATAGCTCAAGTTGGGTAATACTATCTCTAGATTTAACCCTTTACTTGGGGCTATCAATTTCTTGAGTTCACCCTAATTCCTTGTTAGCCTAGTTTTCCTAGACTTGGTCCCTCTTTTTCAAGTAGAGACCAAGTCATAAAGGCATGAATCAATGTTTGCAACTATTAACTCTTGAGTTCTAGTAAGAACTAGGCTAAATATCACTAACCCATTCTTATTCAAGCCCTAAAATCAAATACCCTCACTAGGGTTGGGTCACAACCCTAGCTATGGGTTTAGCTACTTATGGAAATAACAGAAATTAAAGATGAAATGAAGATAAAATCCATAATATTAATTTATGGAAGGAAAATCTAATGTTAAGAAGTGAATCTAATACAAAAGTTCCAAAAATAGAAACGTCAGCTGTATCAGGTGCTCGTACAAAACATCCCCTCACCTAAAAATGAATAAAAAAAGTTCTATTTATACCAAGCTGAAATTTTCGGACAAAAATACCCCTGCGGAGGTTACGCGGCCGCACTCTTGATTTAGCGGCCGCGTAATTCTGATCGCGGTCCGTGTTCTTCACTTTTAGATTTGGGTTGAGCATAGTTTCGCGACCGCGTAATTTCTATCGCGGTCGTGTAGGAGACTTTCGCGGCCGCATAATCTTGACATGGACCGCACTTCTTGTTTTTTGCTTAAAATGTAAACTCTCTGAACCTCAGCAATCGCGGTCCGTGTAATTCCAATCGCGGCCGCGCAGGTACTTTCGCGGATGCACCTTTCTGATGCGGTCCGCGTTCATGTGTTAGCCCAAAAATCCATCTCTCTGAATCTTCCTTTCGTGGACCTCGAAATAGTGTTCGCGACCGCGTTGTAGCTTTCGCGGCCGCACAATATTTGTGCAGTCCGCGTTTCACCTCTTTTGGCCCAGTCTTGGTTTTTGTTCAAGTTTTGACTCCTTTATGGGTTGATTATGACTCCTTTGGCTCATTTTGAACAATCCCTGCAAGCAAGCATATTTCATTAGTTTCCGGGAATACCTTCAAGTATTTTTGGTCTAAAACACAAGTAAAAGAGAGCAACTAATAGCTTAAAATCCCTACTTATCAACTCCCCCAAACTTAAGCTTTTGCTTGTCCTCAAGCAAATAAGGTAGTTCCCACCTCCACTAGAAAAAAAGATATTTCAGCTGGCCTAAGGTGAATCAATCATGCATCAATTGGGACTAACGATTACCCTCAACACAAATGAATTATCAACATCACCATGTTTTGACCTTTTGAGTACCACAGTTCTAATGTGACACTAGAGCATCAAGAGTTGACTTAAGTCACCAAGGGAGCTCGTTCTATCACGCAGGTCATTGTGGAACCAAAACTCCTCTTCCTCTACTCTCCATGAGAAAATCTCACTTTAGAATGTATCATTCAAAACAAGGATTGTGAAGAAGTGCGCTCATCTCTCTCAAAAGAATGTCACGAGTCCGGCTCCAAGTACCATAAGCTTGCCCCTTATGTAAATCACCACTAATGTAATCTCACTCAACTTGAAATCATACAGGGCTTTTGCGGGAATGTAATGAAGGCTTTTGGATCAAGGTAGGACTTATCGGCATATGATGGATTCATCTTTCCTTAAGCACCCCATTTATTCTTTTTGGTTCATACTTTCTTGACTCTTTGAGTCATTTTCTTCTTCCTTAGGGGAACTAGAGAGACGTAATGTCACTCTTTCTTGCTCATGACAACCATTTTTCTCCTTTTCTAACCACTCCATGCCTTTCATCATTGCTTTTGAATCCCTTCAACTTTCTACTTTATTTTTGACATGTTTCTTTTTGGCCTTTCTTCCTTTTCTTTTCTTTGTACCTTTTATTACTTTCACATTCCTCATCTTTCCTCCATACTTATGCTTTTGCCAATTGTATCAATAATTCTAGGGAAACATCGGGTGCCAAGAGAGGGTTATTATAAAATGGATAAAGGCTTGTAACATGGCTATTGAATGAAAAAGGGCTTCGACTCAAAGGGTTTGACTAGGGATATCACATTGGTAGTCTACAGAAGCTTTCAAGTTTCAAATTGGATCAAGAGGAGCCTACAATCATTTCTCAAGTCGAGCTACACTTAGAATTTTGCCCAGACAAACATTCATGGAAATCTAGACTTATTGGCACGAAACTTGAACTTGCAATTCAATACCTCACCTCTCAAACTACTGGACTGTTAAAAAGAACAGAGTCGAGGGCCCACAACAACCCTAGCTAAGATTAAAAATCACAATTGGCTCAAATAAACCACTCGATGATTGTTTTAGTCAACACAAGAGTTAAAGGTCACAACTAGAGCTATTCTTTGCCAATCAACTTATTTCTAACCATAAGGTCGAAGGTAAGTGTGTTAGTACCGAGTGAAACCTTCTTAAGACACTTTTATTCATTACTACTATATACACAACAAAACAAAAAGAAACAGACTCGGTCCCTTAAGAAGGTTGTCATGCCATCCATCGTTGGGAAGAGCCACCCGGTTCACACAACATCCACCTTAGGAAAGAACCATGGCATTAAGAAAACCAAAGGTTTATTGTTCGCACAAAATGTAAAAAAAAGCTACTAGAGGAAATAAGAATCTAAGCTATTAAGGAAAAATAACGAAAGAAGTTATTAAGTAAATTATGGAAAGTAAACTGAATATGTACAAAATGGAGTAAACAAATATATACATCGAATGGTAAAATTATATACATATCAAAAGTGAAAATAACGGTAAATAAAGAAAGAAAACTAGTATCATAGTTATTACATACCAAATGTCATCACAAATCAAATCAAAATGGACCACCCCCAAAGAAGAAAATAACATTGTCCTCAATACTCATAACAAATAAGAACAGAAAAAAGGGATAGAGAGTAGAGAAAACTCCCTATGTATTCTCTGTCTACATCGGGTCCTCAGCACCCTCTGTATCCTCTAACTGGATCTCCACATCCTATGACTGGGGGACTACGGGGTTGCTGAGCATCTGAATTAGCTCCGCAACAGTGTGTGTCGTGGTAACCGGCTCCTCAGTCTGGCCAGCTGCTGAATCTGATGCCTCATGCTCTGCTACCTGTACTGCTAGGGATGTCTCCTCCATGAGCAGGTCTAGTGGGATATATCCAGCAATGGCAATCTTCTCTAACTCCTTTTTCAGCATCTCCACTGACTCCTTTGAGGCATGCGTCTTCCTCATCTTCTTTACCTACTTGCCCAGATCCTTGATAACCTTACCATGTGCATCCAAAGTCTCCAGGATCTTCTTCTGGTTGTCCATGAGCTTCTTCTGGTTGCCCAGAAGCTCATTCAATGAATCCTCCACTGATGGAGGTACCTGAAGCTGTGCTAGGGCTGACTGTGCTGCTACTGTACTGGATAGCACAGTCAGCTTTGTGGTAACTACCTGCATCCAGTTGTTGAGGTTGGATAGTGTCTGTGAAACCCGCAGTGCAGTCTGAGGGTAGGTGGAAGATGAAGGCACAGATAATGGCACTGTGATGGATAGCCCGGAGGAAGGAGGAAGCATGGCAGCTGAAGAACCTTCTGTTATGGCAGGCTCGAACACGGTGGCCACTACCCTTGGCTCTTCAGACTGGCCAGTGGAGGTAATGGATTTACCCTTGGCTTTAGGGTTGTCCGCTCCTTGGAGTCTATACCAGTAGAAAGGCTTTTTAGGCCTCATCTTCTTATCAAAATGCCTCTTTTCTACCCCTTGGTCTTTGATATACTCAGTGAGGAAGTTGGGGGTAAGAATAAGATCTTTCTTCTTTGTTAACTGCCTTGGAGATATGATAGGACATCAGGTTTCCCACATTAATTGGATACCCCGCCATGATGGACGCTATCAAGATTGCCCGGGTGAGTGGGATGACATTATCATGCTGGCAAGGGTCAAGCTGGCTGCACACAAATGTGGACCACCCTTTGGCTTCAAAGCTAAGGGTGTTTCTGTCTATTAGGACTCAAGCTATGAGCCATGCCGGTATTGTCCCTGGAATAGCTAATACCTCCGCTAGCCATGGACGAGCTGCTTCATCCAAGACTAGCTTCTCCAAGTACTGCACTGCCTCTACATCCTCAAATCCGGCATATGAGTTTAAAGTGTGGCCATCAAACCGGATCTTCAAGTTCCGGACCTTTGTCACAATGGTATCCTTTTTGATGTGGGCAACATTCGCGTAGAACTCCTTGACAAGGTACTCATTTTCATTCACCACTTTACTGGTGAAGTACTTCTACCCTTTTCTCTTCTCAAATTGTTTTAGGACATTTGGATTTTGGGGAAGAAGGTCTCTTGTTATAACTGTCGCTCAAGTGTGAGCGACCTTTGGGGCCACCATTATCGGAATTTTGCACAGGACTTCTCACTCACGAATCGATCCGCCCATACCTCGGGCTTCCTTGACCTGGCCAAACCTCCTACGTTAGTATCACCCCCTCTCCCGTCATCCGGGAACTCGTCATCAGCATCAATATTTATTGGGGCAGTTGTTGAGGCAGGTGTTGTAGCAAGTGTGGAAGGTGGCTCTGATGCCTCACTACCTCCCAAAAGAGAAGGTAGGTTCGTTGACCAATCGAATTGGTTTTGATTGAGCCTCCGGTTATTATTGTTGTTCTGATTCCCCTCGGAAGTCTCCGGGGATGGGAGGTATTCACTTGTGTCCGAGGAGTCGGCAGGAGGTCTAACGAGGGTAGTATTTTTGCCTACTACCCTTTTTGCTGCTAAGGGTAAGGTTTGCTTTCCTTTACCCCGGCCTCGGTAGGATTCTGCCCTCCCCTTTGAAGTGTCTCCTCTCCCACGAGAATGCACCATTTTCTGCAACACACACGTAGTGAAAGACAGTTAGAATTGGGGTTCAATCATATGTTAAAGCAGTACAGATGTAATGAAAAATAATGCTTCTCAGAACAGGGCATCGCGGACCGCACAAAAATGAGTGCGACTGCGAAATACCCATTGCGGACCGCGTAAAAGTGAACGCGGTCGTGAAGAGGCCAGGCTCAGACTATTGGCTCTCTGAACTTGATCAATCGCGGACCGCACAAAAATAAGTGTGTCCGCGAAAGACCAATCGCAGATCATATAAAAATGAACGCGGCCACGAAGGCAAATGATAGAGTCTCTGAAGTTCAAACGCGTGGGCCATGAGAAATTGGGTGTGGCCGCGAAAGACCAATTGCGGACCGCACCAAAGTGACGTGACTGTGAATTCTAAACAATCATCAGTGCCTTGAAGCTAGGGTATCACGGACCACATACTTTTAGATGCGGTTGCATAACCTATCGCGGTCCGTGAAATTATGACCGTGGACGCAAAATTCAAAATAAATCGGCACTGATGAACACTTAAAACTAAGGTTTTCACTAATTACCCAAGAATTGTAGCAAGTTAAGCATGCAAAGTTACTAACCCCAACCCATATTATGCATACAAACAATACCCATATGTTGTAATCAAATATTTAGCATTAATTTGACATTTTGGCATGATTCTAACCCTATCTAAAAAGAAAACTTAAAACAAATAGAAAAGAAAAGAAAAAGATAAAATCAAATTATTGAAATGAACATACCAGATGTAAAATGTGGTAGGGAATCGACAATTGATAAGAATAGGATGAATTTGAAACCAAGTAGGGATGCACAGTGCTCTAGATGAGTTTGAGAGGTTAGGGTACGTAAAGTGTGAATAGTTTCAAGAGCGCCTACTTATTCTCAAAACCCAGTGACCCCACTGCCTTACCTGAGTGCGGCCGCAAAATTTTATCGCAGTCCGCACTCTTTACCTTTCTGTAGATCTGCCTCAGATGCACGGGCGCGGTCCACAAAAAACTGGTCGTGACCGCACAATTTGTGCGAACAGCGAAAATTTAAACGCGGCCACGAACTCTGAAGGAATTTTGACAGGCCAACTTTAGAGAGTTTGTATTTTGCCCATTTCAGCTACGCGACCGCGCACATGATTATGCGGCCGCGAAGTGCTCATGCGGTCCGTGAAATTTTGAGCGCTGTCCGCGAAAGTTTGCCACTTAGCCAAATTGTTTTTGTCAATTTCCTGCACTAGAAAACCAATTCCTACATACACTTCTCAAATAGTTAGTTCAAAACAATGTCTAATCAAAGAAGAAAATAAAAAAAAAAATAAAAACACATGGGTTGCCTCCCAAGAAGCGCCTGATTTAACGTCGTGGCATGACACATGTCACCATCATCATATGAAATGGATCAATGCCACAACGTGGCTATCATCAATCTTGCCAAGGTAGTGCTTCACTCGGTTCCCATTGACTCTAAATATCTCACCATTTTTGTTTTGCAAATCTAGAGCACCAAAAGGAGTCACATGTGCCACTTCGAAAGGACCACTCCACTTCGATTTGAGCTTTCCCGGAAACATCCGTAATCGAGAGTTGAATAGAAGAACCAAGTCACCTTTCTTGAATTTGTTTTTCCGGATATACTTATCATATAAGTATTTCATCTTGTCCTTATACAAGGACGAGCTGGAATAAGCATGGAACCGAAACTCATCAAGTTCATTTAGTTGCTCTACCCGGAGATTTGCAGCTACATCCCATTCAAGGTTTAATTTCTTTAGCGCCCACATGGCCTTGTGCCCTAATTCAACCGGAAGATGACATGCTTTCCCAAATACCAACTGGTATGGAGACATACCAATTGGAGGCTTATAAGCTGTTCTGTAGGCAAATAAAGCATCGTCAAGTTTCCTTAACCAATCAGTCTGGTTCGCATTGACAGTCTTGGATAGAATGCTCTTGATCTCCCTGTTAGAGACTTCAACCTACCCACTTGCCTGGGGCTGATAAGGGGTTGATACCTTATGATTGACACCATACTTGGAAAGTAAAGTGTCGAAGGCTTTGTTGAAAAAATGAGAACCCCCATCACTAATGATAGCCCTTGGGGTTCCGAACCTTGTGAAGATATTTTTCTTTAAGAAAGCCACCACAATTCGTGCCTCATTGTTGGGCAAAGCCACAGCTTCAACCCATTTGGAAACATAATCCACAGCAACAAGAATATAAGTGTTCCCACATGAACTCACAAATGGTCCCATAAAGTCGATACCTCACACGTCGAAAATATCAATCTCAAGGATGGTGGTGAGAGACATTTTATTCTTCTTGGAAATTCCACCGGCTCTTTAGCACTCAACATAACGCCTAACGAGCTTGCTAGTATCTTTGTACAAGGTAGGCTAATAGAATCCACAACTTAGGACCTTTATAGCAGTTCTCGCCCCACCATGGTGACCACCATAGGGCGAGGAGTGGCAAGCTTCAAGAATACTCAATTGCTTTTCTTCCGGAACACATCTCCGGATAACACCATCATTGCAAATTTTGATAAGATATGGCTCGTCCCAATAATAATCCAAGCAGTCCCATTTTAGCTTCTTCCTTTGGTTAGACGAGAGCTCATTCGGGACAATGTCGGTCACAAGAAAGTTAGCCACATCGGCAAACCAAGGTATCCCAGTCAAAGACACGGAGAGGAGTTATTCATCCGGAAATGAATCATTAATCTCGAGGCCATCGTGGGGTCTCCCCTCCTCTTCCAAGTGGGACAAGTGGTCCGCCACTTGATTCTCACTCCATTTTTGGTCTATGATTTCAAGGTTAAACTCTTGTAGAAGAAGAACCCATCTCATCAACCTAGCCTTAGAGTCCTTTTTACTTATCAAATAACGAAGTAATACGTGATCGGTGTGCACAGTCACTTTGGTACCTATAAGGTACGGGCAAAACTTTTCCTTGGCAAAGAAAATGGCTAGTAGCTCTTTCTCAGTCACCGTATAGTTGACTTAGGCGTCTTTCATTGTTTTACTTGCATAATAGACCGGATGAAATATCTTGTTGATTCTTTTTCCCAATACCGCTTCTACCGCAACGTCGCTAGCATCGCACATGAGCTCAAATTGTAAGCTCCAATTGGGTGCGGTAATGATGGGAGTGGAAATCAACCTATACTTGAGTAGCTCAAAAGCTTTCATGCAATCATCATTGGACACAAACTTGGCATATTTTTCCAACAACTTGCACAAGGGGTTCACCACTTTTGAGAAATCTTTGATGAACCTACGATAAATCCCCACGTGACCAAGAAATATCCTCACTCCCTTGACAGAAGTCGTAGGAGGAAGTTTTTATATCATTTCAATTTTATCTTTGTCCACTTCAATACCATTCTTGGAGATTTTATGGCCGAGGACAATGCCCTCCTCGACCATAAAGTGGCACTTCTCCCAATTAAGCACTAAGTTGGTCTCTTTACATCGGGCCAACACTTTATCAAGATTATCCAAGCATTCTTCCAAGGAATCCCCCACAATACTGAAATCATCCATGAACACCTCGAGGAAGTCCTCCACCATATCCGTAAATATTGCCATCATACACCGCTGAAAAGTAGTCGGTGCATTACACAAACCAAACGGCATCCTTGAGAACGCAAATGTGCCATACGGACAAGTGAAGGTGGTTTTCTCTTGGTCTTCAGGTGCAATGAGAATTTGGTTATTTTTGGAATACCCATCCAAAAAGCAATAATACGCACGTCCGACAAGTCTATCCAACATTTGGTCAAGAAATGGCAATGGAAAATGGTCTTTTCGGGTCACTTTGTTCAGCTTCCTATAATCCATGCATACCCTCCAACCGGTGATAGTTCTTGTGGGGATCAATTTATTTCTATCATTTGTGATCACAGTCATGCCTCCTTTCTTTGGGACACATTGTACCAGCGAAGTCTACGAACCATCAGAAATGGGGTACACAACCCCTGCATCTAGCCACTTGATGATCTCTTTCTTGACTACTTCTTGCATGGACTCGTTCAACCTCCTTTGATGTTCCACGGAGGGTTTGGCATCTTCCTCCAATATGATTTTGTGCATACAAAAGGTGGGGCTTATACCCCGAATATCCGCCAATGTCCAACCTATTACCTTCTTCCTTCTTTGAAGCACTGCAAGGGTGGAATCTACCTGCACGTTAGTTAAGCACGAAGAAAGAATAACAGGTAATGTGGAACAAGGGCCTAAGAACTCATACCTGAGGTGTGAAGGCAAAGGCTTCAACTCCAATATGGGTGGATCCTAGATTGATGGCTTTGTTGGTGGAGTCTTCCGGTTCTCAAGGTCCAAGGAAAGTTTTCGGGGTCCATATGTGTAGGATTCCATTCCTTGCAAAGCATTTTCACATTCTACCAAGCCTTCCTTCTCATCCTCATCATGATTCAACAACACAACTTCCAAAGGGTCTTCCACATTAATCATAGCACTTGTGTCATCAACAATCACCTCAGTCACAAGATCCACAAACGAACATACTTCGTTGCTATTAGGCTGCCTCATTGACTTGCACACATGGAACACAACCTTTTCATCGCCTACCCGGAAGGTGAGCTCTCCAGCTTTCACATCAACTAAGGCCTTCCCTGTAGCTAGGAAAGGTCTCCCCAATATGATTGGCACCTCATAGTCAACCTCACAGTCGAGTATCACAAAATCTATGGGAAGTATGAACTTGTCGACCCGAATTAGCACATCATCAATTATCCCCAATGGCCTCTTCATTGTCCGATCCGTCATTTGCAACCTCATGGAAGTAGGTCTTGGTTTCCCATTCCCCAATGTCTTGAACATAGAATATGGCATCAAATTAATGCTCGCTCCCAAATCACACAAGGCTTTGGAGAAATCGGCACTACCAATAGTGCAAGGAATTGTAAAGGCACCGGGATCTTCTAGCTTTGGAGCCATGGAATGAATAATGGCACTCACTTGATGTGTCATTTTGATCGTCTCACAGTTCATTGACCTCTTCTTTGTTACCAAGTCTTTCATGTACTTGGCATATCCCAGCATTTGTTCTAGAGCTTCAACCAAAGGCACATTTATGGATAAACTTTTCATAAAATCAATGAATTTCTTGAATTGGTTCTCATTGTTTTGCTTTGCGAGCCTTTGAGGATATGGTGGAGGAGGCCTTGGCAAAGGATCCTTAGCTTTGGGCACTACTGGATCTGGTATGTCTATCATATATTCCCTAGATGGGTTCACATCATCTTGTGTCTCCTCCACGTTTTCATCAATGTCTATCCTCTCTTCATCATTCACATTCTCATTATTTCTTGGCTCATCTTCTTCTTGCACAACCACATCATCCTTCATGATCTTTCTTGGATTTGAGGTACTAGAAACTCCACCTCTACCACTTCTTGTAGTCACCGCCATAGCATGGCCCGTATTGTTTCCACCCTTCGGGTTTACTACCGTATCACTTGGTAGTGCCCCCTTAGGGTGAGTATTCAAGGCCTGGGAAATTTGACCCATTTGGACCTCCAAGTTGCAGATAGAAGTGTTGTGGGAGGATATTTGGGCATCAGATTCGGCGTTTCTTTCCATTATTTGCTTTAACATACTTTCTATTCGTCCCATCTCATTGTTGGAAGAACTTTGCCCTTGTGATGGATGTGGAGGCGGGTTGTTGAGTTGTTGATACATCGGGGGCCTTTGAAAGCCTGACCCCCGGTTCCCTTGATTATTGTTGTTCCAACCCCCTTGGTTTCCATTGCCTCCCCAATTACTATTATTGTTGCCACCCCAATTGCCTTGGTTATTTCCTTGATTCCCCCAATTTTGATTGTTGTTCCCCCAATTGTTAGGATTTTTATTGTTGCCACTATTCCAATTCCCTTGGCCTTGGTTGCCCCAGTTTCCTTGGTTTCCTTGTGATCTCCACTGTTGTTAATTTGGAGCATTGCTTCTTTGACCTTGATAATTGTTGACATATTGAACCTCTTCATCTTGCTCATCATATGAATCATCTTGATTATACCCACTATTACTTTGCTCAAACTGTTCCGGATGGTTTTGCACTTGTTTACCTCGTTGTCATCGCTTGTTCACCATCATGTTCACCCCTTCCATAGCATTCACCTATTTCGACCCTTGAACCTGTTGAAGCTGAGCCTTGGCCAATTGGTTCATGGTGGTTGTCAACTCCGCAATAGCTTGCCCATGATCATGTAGCTCCTTGTGTAGGTGAATAACATTTGGGTCACCTTGAGAAACATTGGCTCTACTTTGCCACGCCGAAGAGGTGTCTGCCATCTCATATAAGATTTCACAAGCTTCAGGATAAGTCATGTTCATGAAGTTACCCCCAACGAGTTGATTTACCACACACTGATTTGTTGTGTTGATCCCCCTATAGAAGGTTTGTTGGATCATGGCTTCGGTCATATCATTGTTCGGGCATTCTTTGACCAGGGTGCGATATCTTTCCCAAATCTCGTGCAATGGCTTATTGGGCTCTTGTTTGAAAGCTAAAATTTCATCCCTTAGTGTATCCATATGCCCAGAGAGAGAATTTTGGCAATGAACTTCTCGGCCAATTCATCCCAAGT
This sequence comes from Nicotiana tabacum, assembly GCF_000715075.1. Lineage (NCBI taxonomy): Eukaryota > Viridiplantae > Streptophyta > Magnoliopsida > Solanales > Solanaceae > Nicotiana > Nicotiana tabacum. The sequence continues at coordinate 87,981,058 of NC_134103.1, forward strand.
GTGGATGGAATGATTGGGCAATCTCTCTAACCAGTCCAAAGCCTTTCCCTGTAGAGAAAAGGGAAACAGCCTTAACCGTAGTGCATCCTCGGTGACATTTGTTTGCTTGCTACCCCAACAAGTATCGATGAAACCCTTGAGATGCTTGTAGGCATTTTGGTATATAGCTCCGGTGAAGAAATCTCGCTTCTCAAGCAGTGCAAGCATCACGTTGGTAATTTGAAAGTTGCCCGCCCTAACTCGGGGCGAAACTATTGCACTTGCATAGCCCTCATTCAGCAACACTCAGTGCGCTGCTCTTGGTGGAATAGGCGGTCGGCCTCGCCTATTTTCTTGAGGCTCAGGATGAACCTCATCCACTTGATCATCATTTACCTCCTCCCCCAATGGTAAATTTCTGAGGAGCTCGTTGTTAAGGGCCATTTCGTACCTAAAAGCGATTCAGAAACAAAATTAGTGACGAGGAAGGAAAGAAAGACAAAACACATAAATACCTAGATATATAGCTAAATCCGTTTAACTCCCATGCAACGGCGCCAAAAATTGATCGCGCCCAAACTCACACCACAATTAAGTAGCGAGGCGGTCGATGCAATAATAAACCCAACAAAGGTCGGGATCGAATCCACAAGGAGTTAGAATATGGGATTAGGTTTATATCTAAGCTAGATGAGAGGTTTGAATCTAATAACACTTCCACAAATTTGGGTTTGATTTTTACTTCTAACTTTACTCTAAAGATTGCAACAATTGAAACTAAGAATAATATTTTTTGTTGTTGTTGTTTATCAAATGTTTAAAGAGATTAGGATCGTGACTTCTACCTAGGTGGATATCTAACGGGTAGAAAAATCCAGGGCAAGCTTGATTTAGTTGGGATTATAATATAGCTATCACACCCGGGTACTCACTCTTTACCTCTCGGTAGTTTGAATGATTTTGCCCAATTTGGCTTCCTCAAGTCCAAATGGGTATTCATGCAAATCAAGTGATATTAGCTCAAGTTGGGTAATACTATCTCTAGGTTTAACCCTTTACTTGGGGCTATCATTTTCTTGAGTTCACCCCCATTCCTTGTTAGCCTAGTTTTCCTAGACTTGGTCCCTCTTTCTGAAGTAGAGACCAAGTCATAAAGGCATGAATCAATGTTTGCAACCATTAACTCTTGAGTTCTAGCAAGAACTAGGCTAAATATCACTAACCCATTCACATTCAAGCCCTAAAATCAAATACCCACACTAGGGTTGGGTCACAACCCTAGTTATGGGTTTAGCTATTCATGGAAATAACAGAAATTAAAGATGAAATGAAGATAAAATCCATAATATTAATTTATGGAAGGAAAATCTAATGTTAAGAAGTGAATCTAATACAAAGGTTCCAAAAATAGAAACGTCAGTTGTATCAGGTGCTCGTACAAAACATCCCCTCAACTAAAAATGATAAAAGGTTCTATTTATACCAAGCTGAAATTTTCGGACAAAAATACCCCTGCGGAGGTTACGCGGCCGCGTAATTCTGACCGCGGCCACACTCTTGCTTTAGCAGCCGCGTAATTCTGATCGCGGTCCTCGTTCTTCACTTCTGAATTTGGGTTGAGCATGGTTTTGCGGACCACGTAATTTCCATCACGGTCGCATAGGAGACTTCTGCGGCCGCAAAATCTTGACACGGATCACACTTCTTGTTTTTGCTTAAAATGTAAACTCTCTGAACCTCAGCAACCGCGGACCGCCTAATTCCAATCGCTGCCGCGTAGGTACTTTCGCGCCCGCACCTTTCTGACGCGGTCCGCATTCATGTTTTAGCACAAAAATTCATCTCTCTGAATCTTCCTTTCGCGAACCTCGAAATAGTGTTCGCGATCGCGTTGTAGCTTTCGCGACCACATTGTAGCTTTCGCGACCGCGTTGTAGCTTTCGCGGCCGCACAATATTTGTGCGGTCCGTGTTTCACATCGTTTGGCCCAGTCTTGGTTTTTGTTCAAGTTTTTACTCCTTTATGAGTTGATTATGACTCCTTTGGCTCATTTTGAACAATCCCTGCAAGCAAGCATATTTCATTAGTTTCTGGGAATACCTTCAAGCATTTTTGGTCTAAAACACAAGCAAAAGAGAGCAACTAATAAGTTAAAATCCCTACTTATCAGGCACCCTAAAGCTGATAAAATAGGTCATCAATACGTAGCAATGGTTACCTGTTCTTCACTGTAAGTTTGTTCAGCTATCAGTAATCAATACACATCCGCATAGAACCATCCTTCTTCTTTACAAATAAGACAAGAGCACCCCAAGGCGATGCACTGGGCCGAATGAAACCCTTATCAAGCAACTCATGTAACTATTCTTTTAATTCCTTAAACTCTGATGGGGCCATACGATATGGTGGAATAAAAATGGGCTGAGTGCCCAATAGTAAATCAATGCCAAAGTCAATATCCATGTCGGGTGGCATACCCGAAAGATCTGCTGGAAATACATCAGGAAAATCCCTTACTACAGGAACTGACTCCACAGTAGGAGTACCAATACTAACATCTCTCACATAGGCTAGATACGCATCACACCCCTTCTCAACCATTCGTTTAGCTTTAAGAAATGAAACAACCCTGCTAGGAACATGATCTGAGGTACCTCTCCACTCTAGCCATGGTAGACCTGGCATAGCCAATGTCACCGTCTTGGCGTAACAATTAAGAATAGCATGATAGGGCGACAACAAGTCCATGCCCAAAATAATGTCGAAATCCACCATACTGTGCAATAATAAATCAGCCCTAGTCTCAAAACCACTGATAACAATTAAACACGACTGATACACATGGTCCACAATAATAGATTCACCTACGGGTGTAGATACATAAACAGAAGAACTCAAGGAATCACGTGATACGCCCAAATACAGGGTAAAATATGATGACATTTAAGAATAAGTGGAGCTTGGATCAAATAAGACTGATGCATCTCTATGACAGACCAGAATAATACCTGTGATAACAGAATCGGATGCAACGGCCTCTATCCTAGCAGGAAGGGCATAATATCTGGCCTGGCCTCCCCCTCTAAGGCGACCTCTACATGCTCGACCTCCACCTCTGGCTGGCTATGCAGGTGGAGTGCCAACTGGTGCAGTAATTATGGCCTGAGAAGCCTGAGGGCCCTATAGAATAGGTGGGGCCTGAGAAATCTGTGGAGGTTCCCCCCTCCTAAATTTGGGGCAATCTCTCATGATATGACGAGTGTCACCACACTCAAAACAAGCCCTCGGAGGACGTGGCTGCTGGGACTAGCTCGGGCCTGATCGACTAGACTGCCCACTGAAAGCACCCCGTATAGGAGGTACAGTAGACACTGGCGGTGCATAATATGGAACCTGAGGTCTGGGAGTAGCCGGAACACCACTGGAAGCTGGAAGTGCTGAATGAATAGGACAACTCACATAACCTCTACCATGATGGGCTGTAGCTGGGGCACGGGAATTATTATAAGTGCCATAATCTCGGGGTCTCTTAGCTTCCCTCTCTTCCCTATCCTGGATCCGCATACCTTATAATCTCCTAGAAATTTACACCACATGTTGGTATGTGATGTCCATCTCTAGCTCTCGGTCCATACTGTATCTGATATTAGGGTGGAGACCCTCAATAAATCTGCGAACCCGTTCTCAAAAAGTAGCAACTAAGGTTGGTGCATGCCTCACCAATTCACTGAATCAGACTGCATACTCTGACACGGTCATAGAACCCTAGCGCAGCTTCTCAAACTCTTTGCACCATGCATCTCTAAGACTCTAAGGAACATACTCCCTTAAGAACATATATGAAAACTGAGTCCAAGTGAGTGAAGATGCCTCAGCGGGACTATCCAACTCATATGTCTGCCACCACTGGTAGGATGCTCCTCTAAACTGGAATGCCGTGAAAGAAACCCCACTGGAATCCACAATACCCATAGTACGAAGGATACGGTGACATTCCTCCAAAAAAACACAGAGCATCCTCTAAAGCTAAATCGCTGAAAGTGGGAGGGTGGTACTTCTTGTACCTTCCGAGCTTGAGCTACTCCCCCTCTGAGACTGCTGTCCTAATCTCAGGCCAAATTGGGACAACTGGCTGCACTGGTATAACCTCTGGGGCATGGTCAACTTGGGCTCGTGGCTCTGGAGTACGGGCGGCGGGAGTCTGTGCTCCTCTCCCGGCCTGAGATGTGGAAGGAGCAAGTGGAATTAACCATGCCTGAGCTAGAGTGCCAAACATGCTCAAAAACTAGGCAAGAGTCTCCTGAAGTGCAGGAGTAGTAACAGGCGTCTCAGGTGCCCGCTCTCCTACTGGAGCTACTGGTGGCTCTGGTGCAACAGCTCGTGCAGGTGCTCCGGCTACACCACGTCGTCTTCCTCGGCCTCTGTCCCGACCCCGACCCCTTGCGGCTCCAACAAGGGACGCGGTTGTCTGATCACTCGATCCAGTTATGAGTGTCCTCACCTTCTGTGAGAGAATAGAAAGACAATGATTTAGAACATTGAATTCAACAAATGCGCACGATAAGGAATGAAAGAAGTGAATATTTTCCTAACGGTTCCATAGCCTCCCGATGATAAGTACAGACGTCTCCGTACCGATCCGCAAGACTCTACAAAACCTGCTTGTGACTCATAACACCTATGAACCTAGAGCTCTGATACCAACTTGTCACGACCCCAAATTCCCTCCGTAAGATGTCGTGATGGCACCTAGTCTCTAAGACTAGGTAAGCCTATCAATGCGGAATAAAAATAGAAATCTAAAACTTTACATAATTACAACTCCCAAAATCTGGTAGAAATAAGTCACAAGCTTCTAAGAATTTTATCCTCAATGTCTCTATATAGCAAGGTCTAAAGAAAAATAAGGAAGCAACATAATAATGATAGAAGGGGACTCCAGAGTCTGCGAACCCTGACAGATATACCTCGAAATCTCCGTGCACATATAACTCACTAAAGTCGGGGCTGGTAAGGAGTACCTGGATCTGCATAAAAAGATGTGCAGAAGCATAGTATGAGTACACCACAGCGGTACCCAGTAAGTTCCAAGCCTAACATCGGTAGAGTAGTGATGAGGTCAGGTTAGGCCCTACTGGAAAATAAATAATGGCATGGTAAAATGTTTAAGAACATAATAAGATAAAATGACAATGAAAATAAGTCAAGTAGTATGACACCATTTAATTACACAAATAATGGCAATTCATACCTCGTGGAACAACACAGAATTTGTTTTCAACTTTAAGGAAAATCACAACAAAAATCAAAGGCAACTACGGCCATAAATCAATATCAACAAGGGCACTCCCGAGGTACCGCCTCGTAGTCTCAAATCATAAATAAATTCACAATATCTCATTTTTTATCTCACCGCGGGAGCCTTCACAATTTATTTTAAAGAAAATATTTTTTCCGAAATAGCATCCCGCATTTTAGCCATCCTTATCACACCACATGACTTCTAGTAGTTCCCTCTACTAGCCACGCGTATCAAGCCACCCTTATCTCACCGCATGCGTTTCAACACCCAAAACCTTATATCACCATATGCGTATCAATATCATAATATATCACAATTTGCACCTCAAATGCCCAAATATTTCAATTCTCCAAAATAAATCAATAACAATATTTTTCCGTAATAAAGAGCTCACGGCTCATGCCAAAATAAATCAACAATAATAATTTTCCATAATAAAGAGCTCACGTCTCCATCACAATGAGTACAAAAAATCTGACAAAATATTCGGGAATAAATAACTCAACAAAATAATATTCAAAATCTTTAATACGTTGCTTCAGTACCAAATTTATAATGTCAAAAACTTCATGTTAATAATATTAAATTTAAAGAAAATCAACATTCAAATAATACACAGAATAAAAAAACCAAGTTTCAACTAAATAGGTAAACTAATTAGCACGAAAAGGTCAAGAAATTTAAAATATAAACATTAAATCAATGATGAAGAATATAACAAGATAAAAATAATTTAATTAATGCGCATTAGTGATCTACACAATTTAAAAATATAATCTTTAACATTTAGCCCGTGTACACACTCATCACCTCGTGTACACATCTTTCAAAACATACAATTATCACATCAATACCAATCCTAGGGGAGATTTCCCCAACACAAGGTTAGACAAATCACTTACCTCGACTTGCTCCAATTTAACCAAGTAGTATGCTTTTTCCTGAATTTTTCGACTCCGATCGACTCGAATCTAGTCATAATTAATTCGATACAGTCAATAAAACTTATAGAAATCAATTTCATAAGAAAATACTACATTTTTTAATAAAATTTGAAATTAGCTCAAAAATTGCCTGTGGGGCCCACGTCTCGGAATTCGGCAAAATTCACAAAATCCAATAACCCATTCAATTACGAGTCCAACCAATCCAGTTTCACTCAAATCCGACTCCGAAATCTCAAAAATTCGTTTCTATGAGATTTCTAAAAGTTTCTCAAAATTTCAATCTCAAAGCACTAATTAAATGGTGAAAATAATGATATATTCGTGTATATTGACCAAATCTGAGTTAGAATCACTTACCCCAATGTTTTTCCTTGAAAATCTATCAAAACCGCCTCTCCTCAAGCTCCAATTCGTCAAAAATGGCAAATAGGACGAAGTCCCCTATTTTAAAACTTACATATCTGTCCATGCTGCCTTCGATCATGTACCTCGATCATGGACCTCGGTCATGGACCTAAGTCATGGACCTCGATTTTGACAGATAAAGGAGAAAACCAGATCAGCCAAAAACCAGGAAACTCACTTCACCAGTCTCCCAGCTTCAATTTTTGATATGTTAACCATCTGAAACTCACCCGAGGCCCTCAGGACCTCAACCAAATACACCAACAAGTCCTAAAATATCATACGAACTTATTTGAAACCTCAAATCACAACAAACAATGCTAAAATCATAAATCGCACCCCAATTCAAGCTTAATGAAACTTAAGAATTTCCAACTTTTACATTCGATGTCGAAATCTATCAAATCAAGTCCGATTGACCTCAAATTTTGCACACAAGTCATAAATGACATAACAGAGCAATGAAAATTTTTGAAACTGGATTCTGACCCAGAGATCAAAAAGTCAACTCCCTGGTCAAACTTCCAAACTTAAATTCATATTTTAGCCATTTCTAGCCTAATTTCCCTTTCGGACATCCAAATAAAATTTTGATCACGCTCCTAAGTCCAAAATTACCATACAGGGCTGTTGGAAATCATAAAAAATTCTATTTCGGGGTCGTTTGCACATAATTCGATATCCGGTCACTATTTGAACTTAAACTTTTAAAACTTTTAATTTTTCATCAAAATTCCATATCTCAGGCTAGGGACCTCGGAATTTGATTCCGGGAATACGCCCAAGTCCCAAATAATGATATGGACCTACCGAAACTATCAAAACACTGATCTGAGTCTGTTTTCCCAAAATATTGACCAAAGTCAACTCAGTTGAGTTTTAAAACTCTAATTTACATTTTAATCCATTTTTCACTTAAAGACTTTTCAAAAAATTTTACGGACTATGCACGTACGTCGAAGAATGATAAATAGTGATTTTCAAGGACTTAGAACACAAAATTAATTATTAAATTTAAAGATGACATTTTGGGTCATCACAGTTTCGACGCCTATTGTGGAAGTTGGCATTTTGGAAGAATTTCGTAAATTTGGGTTGAGGTGTAATTCAATGTTATCGATGTTAGTTTGGGATTCTGAGTATGGGAATAGCTCCGTATGATGATTCATGTATTGGGAGCGCGTCCGGAAGCGGATTTGGAGGTCCGTAAGTCATTTTGGAGTCTTTTGGTGAAATTTGGAAATTTGGATAAATTTTAGAAGTTTGACTGGGAGTGGACTTTTTGATATCGGAGTCGAATTCGGATTCCAGAAGTTGGAGTAGGTCCGTAATGTCAATTATGACTTGTGTGCAAATTATGAGGTCAATCGGACGTGATTTGATAGGTTTCAGCATCGAATGTAGAAGTTGAAAATTCTTAAGTTTCATTAAGCTTGAATTGGGGTGTGACTTGTGATTTTAGCGTTAGTTGATGTGATTTGAGGTTTTGACTAAGTCCGTATGATATTTTAGGACTTGTTGATGTATTTGGTTGAGGTCCCGAGGGCCTCGGGTGAGTTTCGGAAGGTTAACGGATCATTTTCAGACTTGGGAAACAGCTGAAGGATTTCTGGTGTCCAGCTCTGGTTTCCTTCTTCGCGTGCACGAGTGAGGTCTCGCGTTCGCGAAGAGGAACTGGGGTAGGTGAGAATTTTCACTACGCCTTCGCGGAGAAGGGACCGCGTTTGCGAAGGGTGATGGCAGTGTTTATTGCAAACGCGTGAAGGTGTTCGCGTTCGCGTAGAAGGGCGTGGCCAGGAGGGGGTACTGGGCATTAAAGCTTCGCATTTGCGAAGAAGGGATCGCGTTCGCGAAGGCCAAGTTTGGCAATGCATCGCGTTCGTGGGAGGTTCCTCGCGTTCGCGAAGAGGAAAGTTGGGAAGCACATTTTGTTTGTGCTTCGCGAACACGAGGCAAGGGTCGCATTCGCGAAGAAGAAACCACTAGACAGAATGTTTAAGTTCAGAAAATGGGACTATTTTCAATGATTTGGAGCTCGGATTGAGGCGATATTTGAGAGATTTTCAGAAAAAACAATGCGGTAAGTGTTCCTAACTCAATATTGGTTAAATTACCCGAATCCATCACTGTTTTTATCATGTAATCAGTGAATTAAGTTGGAAAAGTTTGAAAACCTTCTTGGATAGATTTGAGGATTTGAGGGCCGAATTATTATCAGAATTTAGTAATTGTGGTATGTGTAGACTTGTGGTTGAATGGGCGTTCATATTTTGTAACTTTCGCCGGATTCCGATACATGGCCCCCACAGACGATATTTGAGTTAATTTCGGATTTTGTTGAAAAATGTAGTATCTTCTTATGAAATTGATTCTTATAATTTTAGTGATTGTATCAAATTTATTTTGGCTAGATTAGAGCCATTCAGAGTTGGATAATCGAGAAAAATGCCTACTATTGGATTAAATTGGAGCAAATTGAGGTTAGTCTCTTGTCTAACCTTGTAAGAGGGAATTTACCCCATAGGTAATTTAAATTAACAATTGTTACTAATTATGGGGGCTACGTACGCAAGAGGTGGTGAGAGTCTGTGCGTAGCAACTAATATTGTTAAGTCCGGGTAGCCTAGGACTCAAATCATGAATCAATTTGTGATAATTGCATATTTTAGTTAATTGAAATAATTGAATTTTGTTGTAAATTGTTAGAGGAAATAATAAAAGATTGAAATTTCACATATTTGAATTCTTGTTTAAAATATTTAACTGTTGCTATCAACTGTTCATCCTGGTGTGTAAATCCTAATAAATAAAATTATATTCTCATCCCGGAGGTACATAAGAAAATATTCTCCTTTCTTGTGGAGCGGGCTGAACGCCTCGGCAGGATAGAGGCATCTATGGATTACGCTGCACGTCTCTCGGCAGTGTACACGACACTCTGGATCGGGCCGTACGACCTCGGCAGAAATCGTGCCTATTAATAATAATTACACGATACCTTGATATTTTTATTGCAGCTTGTAAAGCTAGTGTTATAAATTTGAAATTTATTGAGATTTAAGGAATTAATTATTTCTGCTTGTTAAGGAAATTATTACTGTTCACATAAATCATGTTTATTTAGATATTTCCATGTTAATAATATTGACCATAGTGAGTGTCAAAGTCTACCTCTCGTCACTACTTCTTCGAGATTAGACTTGATACTTACTGGGTACACGTTGTTCACGTACTCATACTACACTTGCTGCACATTTTTGTGCAGGTACATATATGTCTAGCGACCTCATAGGCGCAGAGGTGTGGTTAATAAGGAGACTTATGTGAGCTGCATTCTATATTTCGATCAGCAGCCAACAGAGTCTCATTCAGAGCTATTTATCTTTTCCATGTCTAATTTATATTCCAGACAGTTGTTGTATTTTATTTTATAATCCGAGTTAATTCTCATGCACTTGTGACACCGGGTTTTGGGATTTATTATGGGTGTTCAATATTGAAATTTATAAAAATATTATTATTTATTCTGAAAATTTCATCCTTTATTATTTAATTTGAAGGAAAATATGATTTCAAAAATATTTAAAATAAGAACCAAATTTAGTATTTATTGTTGGGTTGCCTAACAGTGATGTCCGGATTTTGGGCCTTGACACCGTTTTTGTAACGGAAAAGTAATTCCCGTTTTAATTTGCGTAAATGGTCATTTATGTTATGGCCGTTTTACATAACTGACCTCTGAAGAGTTATACCTCTTCGTTTGAACTCAATAGGTTGGGGCTATAATTTGCAGTCCATTCTCTCATATTTTCCATACGAATTTCTGAATTCTCCTCCTTTCTTCTGCATTATTTTAACTACAAAGAAAGCAACAGTAAGTGTGATTTGCTACCGATCATTGTGTTCGCTGAAACACTGTGTTTGAAGTACCGCTACACCAGTGTGTAATTCATTCTTTCCTGGGAGGAAATAATCCAAAACCTTGGGTACAAGGAGGGATTAAGTTCCTTAAGGAAACACTGTGAATTAAGTGGGCTCGGATTAAATTTTGTTTCGTTTACATTTCTGTTTATATGTTATTTTATCTTCTCCAAAATTAGTTTACAAATAGAGTTTATTAACAAGCTTAAGGAACTTAATTATTTTCTGTATTTGTGTTATACTCACTGTTCTGGAGACTAAAACCTTTGTGGTTTTCTACTCCATTGGAGATTAAAATCTACGTGATTTTAACGTTTGTTTGTGTCATTCTTTTACAGAAATGACGAATGACAACGGGAACCAGACTGTTCCTATAGTGACTGCCAATGCATCGACAAGCCGAACAACACCGGCATTGGGACCGGCAGAAAAACCCAAAAAAATTTTTGGGATTGATTTCAAGTTGTGGAAGCAGAAGATGTTCTTCTACTTGACGACTTTAAGTCTACAGAAGTTCATTAAGGAAGATGTTCATGTTCTGCCCGATGAAACTCCAGACAATGAACGCTTTCTCGTGACTGAGGCGTGCAAGCATTCTGATTTTCTATGCAAGAATTACATTCTTAGCGGACTGGAGGACGATCTGTATAACGTTTACAGTAATATGGAGACATCAAAAGAATTGTGGATTGCGCTTGAAAGGAAATACAAAACTGAAGATGTCGGGTTGAAGAAATTCGTTGCCGCTAAATTTTTGGACTACAAAATGGTAGATAGAAAGTCTGTTATTACCCAAGTTCAGGAATTGCAAGTGATTATTCACGATCTCCTTGCTGAAGGTATAAGTCAAATTAATATTGATGTTGAAAGTATTAATTATATTGTTTTTACTAACAGAATTTTCATTGAAGGTCTCGTCATCAATGAAGCATTCCAAGTTACAGCGATGATTGAGAAGTTGCCTCCTTTGTGGAAGGACTTCAAAAACTACTTGAAAGACAAACGCAAGGAGATGTCGCTTGAAGATCTCATTGTTCGGTTGAGAATCGAAGAGGACAACAAAGATGCTGAAAGAAAGGCCATGGAAATTCAACAATAATGGGAGCAAACATTGTTGAGAATGCTCCTCAAAATAATAGAAAGAGGAAGAAGGCTTCTGGACCAAAAAACAACCCAACCAAGAAGCGGTTCAACGGAAATTGCTATAACTGTGGGAAAGCTGGACACAAATCAGTAGATTGTCGTGTTCCAAAGAAAGACAAGAAGAAGGGTCAAGCAAACATGGTTGAAAATCACGAAGATGTTGATGACTTATGTGTTATTCTTTCTAAATGCAACCTGGTGGGAAATCCTAAGTGGTGGTGGATTGATTCTGGAGCCACTCGCCATGTTTGTGCTGTTAGAGAAGCATTTGCTACATATGCTCCCGTTGGACCCGAAGAGACGCTTTCTATGGGAAATTCTGCAACGGCCAAAATTGAAGGAAATTATTCTTCATAATCATTATTTTGGAAAGAGGCAGTCAATAGTGAAATAAAATCCATATTGAACAACCATACATGGGAATTGGGTGATCTTCCTCCTGGAAATAAACCGTTGGGTTCTAAATGGATTTTTAAGAGAAAAATGAAATATGATGGCACTATCGATAAATATAAGGCAAGACTTGTGGTCAAAGGGTATAAAAAATGAGAAGGTCTTGACTATTTTGATACATACTCTCCAGTTACAAGAATTACGTCCATACGAACGTTGGTAGCGTTAGCTGCAGTTTATGGTCTTGAAATTCATCAAATGGACGTTAAGACGGCCTTCTTAAATGGAGATTTGGAGGAGGAAATCTACATAGAACAACCTGAAGGGTTTGTGGTTTCAGGTAAAGAAAAGAAGGTATGTAGACTTGTTAAGTCCCTTTACGGACTAAAACAAGCACCCAAACAATGGCTTGCAAAATTTGACCAAACAGTGTTGTCAAATTGTTTTAAGATAAATGAATGTGATAAATGTGTATACATTAAAAATGTTTCAAATCACATAGTCATTGTTTGCTTATATGTGGATGATATGCTGATAATGAGTAATGACATTGCCAACATAAATGCGACTAAGCGTATGCTAACTAGTAAGTTTGATATGAAGGACTTGGGAGTTGCTGATTTAATTCTGGGTATTAAGATCCATAAAACTCCTCAAGGCATGGCATTGTCACAATTTCATTATATAAAATTCAAGCACTTAGATTTTAAAGTTGCAAAGACTCCAATTGACGTGAATCTTGCACTAGCAAAGAACAAAGTCCAAAGCATATCACAATTGGATTATGCTCGTGTGTTGGGATATTTAATGTATATCATGAACTGTACACGACCAGATATAGCTTGTGCTATAAGTAAATTGAGTCGATATACGAGTAATCCAGGTCAATCTCATTGGATGGCAATGAAACGAGTTTTGGGATATTTAAAACATACCCAGGACTTTTCTTTGCACTACAGTAAATATCCTGTGGTGATTGAGGGATATTGTGATGCAAATTGGATCACCGGTTCAACTGATTCTAAGTCCACAAGTGGATATGTATTCACTATTGGTGGAGGAGAGGTATCTTGGAAGTCGTCCAAATAAAGGTGTATTGCCCGCTCTACAATGGAGGCTGAGTCCATAGCCTTAGATAAAGCCGGTGAAGAAACTGAATGGCTCCGAAATTTCTTGGAAGACATTCCATTTTTGCCCAAACCATTGGCACCAATATGCATACATTGCGATAGCCAAGCGGCAATTGGAAGGGCTGGGAGCGTTATGTATAACGGTAAATCTTGTCATATACGACAAAGACATAAAACCGTTAGGCAATTACTCTCTAGAGGAATTATCACGATTGACTACGTAAAGTCAAGTGATAATATGTCGGATCCACTTACGAAAGTCCTAACTAGAGAGGTAGTTTAGAAATCATCGAGGGGAATAGGACTATGGCCGAGAACAAGTCATTGTGGCGGTAACTCTACCTAGAAGACTGGAGATCCCAAGATATAGGTTCAAGGAGATCAAACAAAGTCATTAATGACTGCTCAACATTATCAACTAAAAGTTTGGTCCATTCTCGTGATGAGACAATGTTCAGTACCAAGGATAAAATATTAAGGCTTTTTAATAATTTCTAAATTTGATACGGGGTATATCAAATAGTGTATCTACGGGATGGCACGTTTAGGAATTACCTATGTAAGTGTGAAGTGTTAGCCTCTTCAAGGAGAATTTTGTAAGGCCATTTCTCTAAACACTTATGAAACCAAGCGGTGTTCATGGCTGAATTGATAGGCCCTTGGCTCCCTCCCTCCAAGAACTCCCCAACTTGCTCTTGGGGTTACTCGAACTCACAACCTTTCGGTTGGAAATGGAAGACGCTCACCACTAGAGCAACCCACTCCATGTACAGAAAAAGCCACGAACATAATTTGCTCTTGAACATGGTAGGAAGAGTGTTTGACTAAATAAGCAATTAAGATGAATGTTAAAAAGTGCATATTACCTTATCTTGAAGCCTTAAGAACTTCACATAGTCCATAATCAATATCAACTTTTCACAGGGGCCCCCTCCATGTCACAATCATAACATATAATAACCTCAAAACCTATGATAATCTCAAAAGAGAAGAAGGAAGGAATCAACACATGAAATGAACTTAAATTTTACAGTTCCATCACGCAATTAAGAAGAGAAGGCTATAAAGGGTCTTTGGTGGAGTTGACCAGGTATTTTGTTAAATTCATCCCAGTAACTATATTTTTGGATTAAACTAAGGAGAAATAATCGTTAACAAAAATTTCTTTCTCTGAATTTATTTACAATGATGACGAGAATTGAGTTGGAACAAAGTGATCATGGCAACATTTTATACATGTGGTACCTTGGGAATATAAATAAAATTTAATAATAAAAACCTTACTACTATGGAAAAGCTCTTTAAGATTGCATTTTGGAGTTAACTGATTTGCACAGGGAATCGTGTTAGAAATCTACCCTTAGTGTTAGATTAGTTACGTTACATATTCATGTAAATAGACTTGAATGTTTCAAGTCATGTATAGCTACGGCTTTATTAACAAAACGTAAAGTTCAGTAGACCTAGGAACCTTTGAAGTTAACGAGTTTTACATACGTGAGTGATTAAAGGATTAGTTGAATAGTTAGTGAGCCAGTTATTGAATTTTGTATGAGAAGTGCGAAATAATTCCAACTAGCATAATTAACATCGTTAATTAATATTTGCATAGATTGAGGTAGTTTGGTTGGTATTCTAAACGTTTCAAGATTGGAGAAACTTCCCGTTAGCGAAGTAAGTGAGACTTTAAGCTTTGATGCTTGCTTTTCTAAAACCCATTTAAAAAAATGTGTTTTCTCTGCCTGGTCCATGTGTTGTGACAAGCGTGCGTTTGGCAGAATCGGTGGTCTTAGACTAGCCGCAAATATATTATTTTATGAAAAATATAAAAAGATTATTTTATAAGTTGTTTATGGCGTGATACGGCTGTGAGCCATGATATTGAGTTTGATAGTTTGATACGGCTGCGAGCCATGATGTTGAGTTTGATACGGCTGTGAGCCATGATATTGAGTTTGATATGGTTGTGAGTCATGATACAGTTGTTTATGGCGTGATACGACTATGAGCCATGATATTGAGTTTGATACGGTTGTGAGCCATGATATTGAGTTTGATACGTACGGAGCCATGGTGTTGAGTTTGATACGACTGTGAGGCATGATGTTGGGGCATTGTGTATACCTTTGTACATCACCCGAGTATTGTGTATGCTTCTTGATATATTCGGGGCATTGTGTATGCTTCAGTGAGCATTGTGTATGCTCCATTACATATTTGAGGTATTGTGGTGCCATTGTGGACTCGTAGATGTTGGTTAATTTCCTTCACTATAGTTATGACAAGTCCTTAGTGTATACTCTTGTTGGTTAATTCTTATTAACTCTGTTGATACATATATATTGAGTTATTGTATAATTATCGTATTTATTATATCGTTTTTGTGGTGGTGTGTTTGTATTTTCTAACACTTATCCAGAAGTATTTAAATTAGCGGGTCGAGAATCTTACTGGGCTATATGTACGTATAACTCACTCCTTACCTGCATCTCTATGCAGATACGGTTGTGGGAGATAGAGCTAGTGGTTGACGAGTTTGCTCGAGTGGATCCTATTGTTGAGGTGAGCCATCGCATTATTCATGGAGGCTTTCGTTTCAGCTTTATCCAGTTCGTGTTAGTTAATTTTATTTTCTTTGGGGGTTTTCATACCCATCAGTTAAATTCATATTACTCTGTTAGATGCTCCATGGTCTTAAGGCTAGAGTTTTATTATTTGAGTGATTGCTAGTTTTTCTGTCAATTGACTAAGGTATTGTGTGATAATTATTTTGTATTTAACTATTAATAATACTTTTAGCTTGCACTTAATTTTTCTTTCATTGTTTATGTAAATGTTTGAGAAAGGGGTCCACCGGGCGGGTGGTGTTAGCTGAGTGCCAATCACGTCTAGGGGATAGTTTGGGACGTGACAAATTTGGGCAAATTATTACAATTAACAAACAAATCGTTACGAATGAAGTAAATTCAATATTATTTACTATTAAGTTTGTAGTATTTTTTATATAATTAATTATTGAATAAATCTTGATTACTTATGAAATTTTAATATATAATTTTGTTATAATTCAAAAATAACTTTAAAAGATGATAGTTCAAACAGAACCATGCAGAAATTTAGTAGAAAAATATTGGAAACTAACATATGAAATATTAATATAGAAAATTTATCAACATAAGTGTTTGTTATATGAATAATTACTTAATTATCTTTTTAGTTATTGAAATTAATCATTAAATTCTCTATTAACCCAAAATATATCTGAAAAAAAAAGATGACAGTTCAAACACAAACTCTCTCGAATTTTTGTCAACAAACGTAAGAAAATAACATAAAAAAAATAACAATATTGAAAATTTGTCAAACTAAGTATTTTTATATGAATACATATTAATTATATCATATATAGTTATGAAAATTAATTATTTAATTTTGTTATACCCAAAAATAGCTGAGTAAGAAACAAACATATAAAATAATAAACTAACATATAAATTAATGTAAGAAACTAACATATAAAATAATAATATAGAAAATATATCAACCAAAATAATAATATAAAAAAAATATCGACTAAATACTAATATAAAAGATATTGCAATATATTTAAATATGTTAAACAATTAAACAGAAAAATACTTTAATTAATATTGTTCAATTTACAGACATCTTCATGGAGGTTCCCCTTGTGCATCCCGGACCTGCATCTCGAGAGATACTGTTGCTACTGGGCAACCATAGGTCTTCACACATCTGGGATGGGCAGTGTCTGTCCCAGACATTCCGCCCTAGATGTATAGACGATATGTGGGAGTTCATTAGGAACCACCCACTGCATCCCCGTACAGTTAGACGCCTTCAAGGTACGGGTTTTTACAGGATCATAGAGATCGGCCGGTTGCAGTTTGACTGGGCGTTGATCACGGCTATGATAGAGCGGTGGCGACCGGAGACACACACGTTTCATCTACCCATCTGATGGTATACCTATAGCTTACCCGCATGCTCTTAGAGACTATACAGGAGTGGATTACCTTCATATGTTGCAACGGCTCACCAGTTTCCAGTCAGCGGAGCCGACTGCATTGAGTGGGGACAGTCGATTGCAGCTGATGCCCGTTCTCTTGGGACGACGGATGCGGAGATTACTGTTGATTCACCGCCAAAGGATATCGACCGGCACACGAGACTGTTGTTGATGTTGACGTTTTGTGGTATATTGTTCCCGAACACTTCGGGAAACCTAGTCAGCATGCGATTTCTACATCATCTGGAACGAATAGATGATTTATCTGGGTTACAGCTGTGGCGCAGCTGTTCTAGATTACCTGTATAGGCAGATGTGTCGGGCGTGCATGGGAACCATGAGAGACGTTGCCTTATTTTTACCGCTACTGCAGGTGAAAACATAGTCAATTCTTTTCATGATTATAACATACATAGTAAAAACTTCCTTACATTTTACGTCCACAATCTATATTAGGTTTGGGCCTGGGAGCGGTTCCTGCAGTTCCAGCCACCTCTGCCATCGATAGCTCCGGATGCACCACCGTTTCTCCCTTTAGCTTGGAGGTGGGTTGATAGGCGAGGCTACGCCCGCGAGGTCGAGGCTCGACATCATTTCCCTTATTACAAGGATTTGTTGGATTTACTTGAAGGCGTGAGGTACATATATACTTAAGTTTACTTGGCCTGGCTTGATATGATTTGCGTTTACTCACGATTGTTGTGTTTAATAAATAGTTCGTATGGAGGCCATACAACGACGCGTTCTTAGCTAGATTGCCAGATTATTACTCGTGCGGTCGAGCTATGTGGAGCTCTTTCATCCCACTGATATGTCTCGATATAGTTGAGTATCATACCACCGAGCGAGTCCTTTGCCAGTTTGGTCACCCGTAGCTTGTACCTATTCTGCCCACTTGGCACAAAATGAGAACCAAAGACGATTAAGGGTTAATTGTGTGACTTATGGTAGTTTAGGTATACACCAAAGTTCGACGATTCAAAGATATCAAATCTACCGTGTCACGACCCTAAACTCAAATCTGTTGTAATGGCGCCTATCGATGGTACTAGGCCAGCCGACTTCCACAATACTACAACAATTCATTCAAGGATATGCCAAAAGACATCTTGTATAGCAGAATTTCATAAAAGAAACAAAGGTTGAACTCACAAAATAGAAATGCGGAATGAAAAGCACCAAACATCGGGTGTCACTGAGTTATGAGCAACTACTAAAAACTGGTCCGACAATAATAAGACTAACATAGTCTGGGAAAAATCCAAAATACAACTAAGTGGATGATAAAGAAGAAGAAAACAAGGTTGCGATCGCCGAGCAACTACCTTGCTAACTCCAATGATCAGCTACAGGAAATATCAGCAGCCGCTACTGTGACCCAAAATGCCTGGATCTGCACACAAGGTGCAGGGAGTAACGTGAGTACACCAACTCGGTAAGCAACATAAGTAAATAAAGGTTGAGAAGTAGTGACGAGCTAAATGCAAGTATCGTTCATATCACAAAAAATTAGTAAAGTGCGGCATGCTTTGCAACCAGAGTTTAAGTCAAATCAGCTTGTTTAAATCAAGTTCAAGTAAGTCAATTAGAAATATCTTTCAACAGTTCTCAAACAGGGACTCAAAGCAACTATGAGTATGGATGATGAAATCATATACTGCCCCTCGGGCTAACATCACTCAGTCCTCCCAATCACTCCAACCTCAAAATCACCCATGCCTCACAATCACTCATGCCTCATAATCGATCAACACTCGACACTCGCACTTAGTAGGTACCTGCGCTCACTGGGGGTGTTCAGACTCCGGAGGAGCTCCTACAGCCCAAGTGCTATAATCTGCACGGACAACTCACATGCTGCACGGACAACTCACGTGCTACAACATCATATCAGAATCCGCACGGACAACTCATGTGCTAAGGTTCAATACCTCACAAACAGGCCCTCGGCCTCACTCAGTCATAAACCTCTTCAGTCTCTCGGGCCCTCAGAAGTCAAGGAAATCAGCCCAAACAACATTAACATAATGCATCAAATAGAATAACAAAGACTGAGCTATGATGTAAGAATGCATGAACATGACTGAGTATGGGATATCAACTAAAGCAGTGAGAGGACAGCAAGAAACGACCTCTAAGTGTCCAAACAATACTGGCATAAAGCCTAGACATGGTATCTAGCATGATTTACAGTAAATCTTTTTCAAGCACATAAAGAGCATATATCCAAAACAGGTGGTTCAACTGTACAGTTGCTATGGGGCGGACCAAGTCACAAATCTCCAATGGTGCACGCCCACACGCCCGTCACCTAACATGTGTGTCACCTCCAAATAGTCACATGACACAAAAATCCGGGATTTCATACCCTCAGGACTAGATTTACAATTGTTACTTACTTCAATCCGAGCAAATCTCTACTCCGCGATGCCCTTGCATCTCGAATCAGCCTCTGAGCGTCCCAAATCTAGCTACAAGCAGTACAATACCATTAATATATGCTAAAGGAATCCATTCTACAAGAAAATTACAAAATTAGACTCAAAACCCGAAAGCGACTCAAATCCGACCTTCGGGCCTACGTCTCGAAATCCGACAAAAGTCACAAACCCGAAAGCCCATTCACTCACGAGTCTAACCATATGAAATTCATCAAAATCCGACATCATTTGGTCCCTCAAATCCTCAAATTACACTCTCCAAAATCTCAAGCCCTAACCCCTAATTTTCACTTCAAAACCCCAATAATTAGATGAGAAATCGGTGGGAAAATACCATAGCTAGGAGTATTAGAGCTCAAGCAACTTACCTCTGTGAAAACCCTTGAATCCCCTTCAAACATCACCCCAAAAGCTCCAAAGTCCGAGTTACAAAATGGTGAAAATGAGCAAAAATCACGAAGTCCTCAATTTATACATTCTGCCCATTGAAACCGCACCTGCTGCCCCTTTTCCGCTTCTGAGACGCCGCACCTGCAGAATTTCCATCACAGGTGCGGAACTCACTTAAGATCCCAGGTTCCGCATCTGAGGCCAAATCTCGAACCTGCGAAAGCGCACCTGCGTATCTCCCTCCGCTTCTGCGAAGCCAGCCAAATTCCTCCTCTCCGCTTCTGCAGATGCGAGAACCTTCTCACACCTGCGGTTTAACAACGCACCTGTGCCCCATAATCCGCTTCTGCGACCATCGCATGTGCGGGAACTTCATTGCACCTGCGCCTTCTGCCCAGCTTCTCCAATCTCGCATCTGCGATCTCCCGCTCTCTTCTGCGGGCTTTCACCTGCGATGAGACATCCGCAGGTGCGATTATGACAGTTGAGTTCAACTTCATCAATTCCTCCAATTTCCAAACTTCTTCCGTTAATCACCCGAACTCAACCCGAGACCCTCGGGACCTTAACCAAACATACCAACATATCCCACAATATCATACGAACTTAGACAAATCATCAAATCACTCAAAACAATACCAAAACACCAAATTACACTCGGATTCAAGCCTAAGGACTTCCAAACTTCCAAATTCCACAAACGATGCCGAAACCCGCTAAACCATGTCCGAATGGCCTCAAATTTTGCACACAAGTCAAAAATAACACCACGAACCTATTCCAACTTCCGAAATTTCATTCTGACCCTGATATCAAAATTTTCACTACCGACCAAAATCGCCAAAATTCTAACTTTCGCCAATTCAAGCCTAATTCAACCACGGGCCTCCAAATCACATACCGAATGCGCTCCCAAGTCCAAAATCACCTAACGGAGCTAACGGAACCATCAAAATTCAAATCCGAGGTCGTTTACACATAAGTCAACGTCCAGTTCACTTTTCTAACTTAAGCTTCTACTTTAGAGACTAAGTGTCTCAATTCACTCTAAAACCACTCCGGACCCGAACCGACTAAGCCGATATATCATAATATTGCTGAAAAGCACAAATGGAAGCAGGAAATGGGGGAAACGGGACTATAAATCTCGAAACGACCGGCTGAGTCGTTACATACCGATTGACCGAGTATATCCGACATAAGTTGTCACGACCCAAAATCCCACCACAAGGGTCGTGATGGCACCTAGTCTCTAAGACTAGGTAAGCCGGTTTCAATTATATTTTAAAGTTATTTTTTTTAATAGAAACTAATAACGGAACAAATATGAATATAAAAATCTCTCAAGACTGGTAGTACTGAGTCACAAACTCTAACTGAATACATGAAATGATATCAAGGATCGAATACTCAATACTATTTGAATAATAAATAACAGTACAATAAAATGGAAAGACTCCAAGGAACTGCGACGACCAAGTAGCTCTACCTTGAATCCTTGCGATCCCACTCTAACTCTGTCCGAGTCTGATATCTCCAATACCTGGCTCTGCACAAAAATATGCAGAAGTGTAGTATGAGTACACCACGGTCGATACTCAGTATGTATCAAGACTAACCTCAGTGGAGTAGAGATGAGGTACAGTCAAGATACTCACTAGTCTAATAACCTGTGCAATATAATATACAAAATTATAGGAAACAAATAACAATAAGGGCAACATAAAACATGTGATGATCCAAAATATCATCTTTAAATTTAACAAATAATTCGGTATTCTAAGACCTTGAAAAGCACTATTTATCATTCCTCGACTTGCATGCGCAGTCCGAAAAATTTTCCGAAAAGTTTTTATGTGAAAAATGGATTAAAATGTGAAATAGAGCCTTAAAACTCAATTGAGTTGACTTTGGTCAATATTTTTGGGCAATCGGACCTAGATCAGTGGTTTGATAGTTCCGATAGGTCCGTATCATGATTTGGGACTTGGGAGTATACCCAAAATTTAATTTGGAGGTCCCTAGCTCAAGTTATGACCATTTAACAGAAACTAGTAATTTAAAGGCTAAAGATTTCCAAGTTTGACCACGGGGTTGACTTTTTGATATCGGAGCTGGAATCCGATTCTGGAAATTTGAATAGCTCCGTTATGTTATTTATGACTTGTGTGCCAAATTTGAAGTCATTCCTGATTCATTTAATATGTTTTGGCACGAGTTTTACAAATTGAAAAGTTTAAAACTTAAAAGTTTGAATCGAGGTGTAAATTATAATTTTATTGTTATTTGACATGATTTTAGACCCCAAGTAAGTCTGTATTATGTTACGGGACTTGTTGGTATATTCGGACGGGGTTCCGAGTACCCCGAGTGTGATTCGAATCGAAATCGGAACAAGAATTAGACTTAAGCAAAATCTGAAAGTTGCTGCTTCTGGTGCCTTCGCTTCTGCGAAGTCTTGGCCGCAAAAGCGAGCCATGTCTGGCAGAAGCGGACAATCCGCAGAAGCGGATGGGCTTTCGCAGAAGCGTGACCGCAGAAGCGACCCACGCGTCGCAGAAGCGAGAAGGGGGAAGGAGCAGCCTTGCGCAGAAGCGGACTCCGCTTCGCAGAAGCGAGTCCGCCGATGCGGAAATATGGTCCGCAGATGCGGAAAAGATTGGGCAGAGCCCATAAATTCGGAAGTCGCCATTTTTACTCATTTTTGAGTTTTAAGCCTCGGATTTAGGCAATTTTTGGGCGATTTTCACGGAAAAACATTGGGGTAAGTGTTCCTTATTCTATATTGATCATATTGCATGATTCCATGCTCATTTACATCATGAATCCGTGAATTTATGGAAGAAAAATCAGATTTTTTTTATAAAATCTTTCAAAAACAAAAATTTAAGATTTGAAGGTCCATTTGATCTCGGAATTAGATAATTTTTGTATGGTTGAACTCGTAGCAGAACGGGTATTCGAATTTCGTGAGTTTTTTCGGGATTTGAGATGCGGGTCCCACTGACGAATATTTAAATGAATTTCGGATTTTAATTCGAAAAATTAGTAAATTCATATGGAATTAATTCCTATAACTCGTATTGAGTATATCGAATTGTTTGTGAATAGATTTGATGCTTTTGAAGACAAATTCAAAAGGACAAGCTGTGGTTGAATAATTTATTGGAATTTGCAAAGCGAGGTAAGTGTCGTGGTTAACCTTGACTTGAGGGAATAGAACCCTTAAATTATTTGTTATGTAAAATGCATGTGAACGACGTATAGGCGAGGTGACGAGTACCTATACGTCATCAAATTAATTGTTGCATAAATATTTGAAAATCCTAAATTTATTTTAATATACGAATTAATTGTTATAATAATTATTTCTCTCCTATTCTTTGCCAAATATTAATTCTTAAATTCCTGTAATAATTGTTACATGCTTATTTGATTTATGTGCATTAATTGCTACTTGACATTTAGCATATTAAATATTATAATGCCTATTTTCTCTCTGATTTCCATAATTATTTGCTACTTGTCATTGTTTGTTTCATAAATGAATTATAATTATTGTATGCTTTGATGCATAATAGTTTCTCATTGAGTGTGGTATTCATTGGAGTATTTTTATTAAATTTAAGATTTGGTAAAATATATTGGAGGAATGTGTTGCACGCCGCAACAGAATTAATTGACATGAATATATTGGAGGAACGGGTTGCACGCCGCAATAGACTTATTAAAAGTCAATATTTGGGGGATCGAATTGCACGCCGCAATAGACTTATTTAAAAATCAATATATACTTGATTAAAAATAATTATATGAGCGGATTGAAAATAAATATATTGTGGAAGTGGTTTGTACGCTATAACAGAAATTGGTTGAAATAATAATGGATTATGACTGCTGAGTTGGCTTTAATTATTATAAATGAGTTACCTGATGTATTTCTATTATTTGTTGTTGTTACTAATATTGCGTACAGGTTAATGTAAGTGAACCGCCTTAGCCGCGTCACTACTTCGTCGAGGTTAGGCTCAGCACTTACCAGTACATGGGGTCGGTTGTACTGATACTACACTCTGCACTTCTTGTGCAAATTTTGGAGTTGGTCCCAGCGGCGTACCACAGACTTACTCAGATTTCGACTACTCAGAGGAGACTTGAGGTATAACTGCACGACGTTCGCAATTCTGAAGTCCCCGTCTACTTTACTTTAGCTGTGTGTTTGTTTCCAGACAGCTTTATTTTATTCAGAACTTTATTTGTATTATTCTAGAAGCTCGTGCACTTGTGACACCAATTCTGGGATGGTATTTAGACACTGTTGTTTAATTATGAATTATTCACTACATTTCAGACTTTACTTCCGCATTTGTTTCTTTTTTATTAATAAATTTAAAAAATTGTTTTAAATTGGATAATATTATTCTAATGTTGGCTTGCCTAGCAAGTGAAATGTTAGGCGCCATCATGGTCCGAAGGTGGGAATTTCGGGTCGTGACAATTGGTATCAGAGCACTAGGTTACATAGGTTTCACGAGTCACGAGCAAGCTTAGTAGAGTCTAAAGGATCGGTATGGAGACGTCTGTACTTATCTCTCAGAGGCTATGAAGTTTAGGAACAATATCACTTCTTTCTTATTCTGTCGTGCGAATTTATTCTATCATCGATGATTGAACCATTCTACTCTTATTCTCTTGCAGATGGTGAGAACACGTAATACCTCTACCGATGGACAGGGACCAGATCCCCCAGTGGCAACTATGTCCAGGGGTAGAGGTCGAGGCCGAGGTCATGCTAGAGGTCGAGGCAGAGGCAAAGGTAGAGCTCAGTCTAGAGCTCGAGCAGCTGCACCTATTTTAGAACCTCAGGTGGATCTTCAGGAGGAGGTTCTAGTTCAGAATGTACCAGTCAGACCAGTTTAGGTCCCGGAAGGATTTATAGCTACTCCAGTGCTACAGGACGCTCTAGTCCGTCTGGTGAGTCTTATGGAGGGCGTGGCTTAGAATGGTATATTTCCAGTGGCACCAGCCATCTCATAGGCTTGGGGAGGAGCACAGGCTCCTACTACTCCCGCTCTGGAACAAATGGCTCCCCAGAATCAGGCTCCAGCAGTCATGCTAGTTGGGGTAGTTCAGCCAGTTGTTGCGGCCCAGACCAGTGATAGGCCCGCCATGTCTTTTGAGGCCTTATTGAGGCTCGATAAGTTTACTAAGCTCTTTTTAGTTCACTTCAGTGGTACACCTTCTGAGGACCCACAGGAGTATCTAGAACGCTACCATGAGGTGCTGCAGAACATGGGTATAGTTGAGACCAATGGGGTTGATTTTGTCGTATTTCAGATGACGGGTTCCTCCAGGAGATGGTGGAGGGACTATACATTGACTAGACCGGTTGGATCGCCTGCACTTACCTGGGAGCAATTTTTTCAGCTATTTATGGAGAAGTTCACGGTGCTTTAGGGAGTCATGGTCCTATTATGCCTTACTCTGGTCAGCCAACATTTAGTGCACATTCAGCTCCTATCAGTGCACCACCATTCTAGAGTTACTACAGCGGTTATCCGGCCCATTCGGGTCAACTTCAGCAGTTACGACATCAGGATGGGTGTTACGAGTGTGGAAACATTGGTCACATTAGGAGGTATTGCCCTAGGTTAGCGAGTAACAGATCCCGGCAGGATTCTCATGCCATCATGCCGGCACCGATTGCTTCACCGCCTGTTCAGCCAGCTAGAGGTAGGGATCAGGCAGCTAGAGGTGGAGGTTAGGCCATTAGAGGTAGAGGGCGGGCTGTTAGAGGTGGAGGCCAGCCAGTTAGAGGCCATCCCAGGGACGCAGTTCAGAGTGGTGGGGCCCATCCCTGATTTTATGCTTTTCCAGCTAGGCTTGAGGCCGAGTCATCTGATGCTATGATCACAGGTATTATTCTAGTTTTCCATAGAGATGCTTCAGTTCTATTTGATCCAGGATCTACTTATTCCTATGTGTCCTCCTATTTTGCTTCATATTTAGTTGTGCTTTGTGATTCTCTGAGTGCTTCTGTGTGTGTATCTACACCGGTGGGAGACTCTGTTGTAGTAGATCATGTCTATCATTCGTGTGTGGTTACTATTGGTAATCTTGAGACTAGTATGGATCTTCTACTTCTTGATAGGGTAGATTTTGATGTCATCTTAGGTATGGACTGGCTGTCACCTTATCATGCTATATTGGATTGTCATGCCAAGACAGTGACCCTAGCCATGCCGGGGTTACCTCGGTTAGAGTGGAAAGGAAATCCTTGTCATTCTGCAAGCAGGGTTATTTCTTGTGCCATCATGCCCTAGGTTAGCGAGTAACAGATCCCGGTAGGATTCTCGTGCCATCATGTCAGCACCGATTGCTTCACCGCCTGTTCAGCCAGCTAGAGGTAGGGGTCAGGCAGCTAGAGGTGGAGGTCAGGCCATTAGAGGTGGAGATCGGGCTATTAGAGGTGGAGGCTAGCCAGTTAGAGGCCATCCCAGGGACGCAGTTCAGAGTGGTGGGGCCCATCCCCGATTTTATGCTTTTCCAGCTAGGCTTGAAGCCGAGTCATCTGATGCTGTGATCATAGGTATTATTCCAGTTTGCCATAGAGATGCTTCAGTTTTATTTGATCCAGGATCTACTTATTCCTATGTGTCCTCCTATTTTGCTTCATATTTAGTTGTGCCTTGTGATTCTCTAAGTGCTTCTGTGTGTGTATCTACACCGGTGGGAGACTCTGTTGTAGTATATCATGTCTATCATTCATGTGTGGTTACTATTGGTAATCTTGAGACTAGTGTGGATCTTCTACTTCTTGATAGGGTAGATTTTGATGTCATCTTAGGTATGGACTGGCTGTCACCTTATCATGCTATATTGGATTGTCATGCCAAGACAGTGACCCTAGCCATGCCGGGGTTACCTCGGTTAGAGTGGAAAGGAACTCCTGGTCATTCTACCAGCAGGGTTATTTCTTATATGAAAGCTTGGCGTTTGGTCGAGAAAGGGTGTCTAGCCTATTTGGCTTATATTTGCGATCCCAGTGCAAATGTTCCTTCTATGGACTCAGTACCAGTTGTTCGTGAATTTCCAGAAGTATTTCCTGCAGATTTGTAGGGGATGCCACCCGACAGAGATATTGACTTCTGTATTAATTTGGCTCCGGGCACTCAGCCTATTTCTATCCCATTATACCATATAGCCCCGCCGGAGTTGAAAGAATTAAAAGATGAGTTACAAGACGTGCTTGATCAGGGATTCATTAGACCCAGTGTCTCACCCTGGGGTACACCAGTACTATTTGTAAATAAGAAAGATGGCTCTATGTGGATGTGTATAGATTATCAGTAGTTGAACAAAGCTACTATCAAAAACAAATATCCGCTGCCAAGTATTGATGACTTATTTGATCAGTTGTAGGGTGTCAAGGTATTTTCGAAGATTGATTTGAGGTCTAGTTACCATCAGTTGAAGATTAGGGCATCGGATGTCCCTAAGATATCTTTTGGGACTCGGTATGGGCATTACGAATTCCTAGTGATGTCATTTGGGATGAAAAATGCCCCAGCAGCATTTATGGATTTGATGAATCGGGTGTTTAAGTCCTATTTGGATTCTTTTGTGGTTGTATTCATCGATGATATCTTGATTTACTCCAGCAGTCGAGAAGAGCATGAACAATATCTTCGGAGTGTGCTTCATACTTTGAAGAATAATCAATTATATGCCAAATTTTCAAAATGTGAATTTTGGTTAGACTCAGTTGCCTTTTTGGGGCATGTTGTAATGACAGAAGGCATAAAGATGGATCCTAAGAAGATTGAGGCTGTTCAGAATTGGCCTAGACCTACTTCAGTTACAGAGATCCGAAGTTTCCTGGGTTTGGCAGGTTATTATCGTCGGTTTGTGGAAGGGTTTTCATCTATAGCAAGCCAACTGACCAGACTAACCCAGAAAGGTGTTCCATTCAGATGGTCAGACGAGCGTGAGTTGAGCTTTCAGAAGCTCAAGACCACTTTGACTACGGCATCAGTGTTGGTATTACCCACAAGTTTAGGATCATATATAGTATATTGTGATGCATCTCACATTGGGCTTGGTGCAGTATTAATGCACGATAGCAGGGAGATTGCATATGCGTCGCGGCAGTTGAAAGTTCACGAGAAGAATTATCTTGTTCATGACTTAGAATTGGCAGCCATTGTTCATGCGCTGAAGATTTGGTGGCACTACCTCTACGGTGTCTCGTGTGAGGTATTTACTGATTATCGTAGCCTTCAGTATCTATTCAAAAAAAAGATCTTAATTTGAGGCAGAGAAGATGGTTGGAATTGTTGAAAGACTATGATATCACCATTTTGTATCACCCTGGAAAGGCCAATATGGTGGTCGATGCTTTGAGTAGAAAGGATGTGAGTATGGTCAGTCTTGCGTATATTCCGGTTGGTGAGAGGTCGTTAGCTGCAAATGTTCACACTTTGGCTAATCAGTTCGTGAGTTTAGATGTTTCAGAACCCAGTCGGGTTCTAGCTTGCACAGTCGCTCGGTCTTCCTTATATGAACACATCAGAGAGCGACAGTATGATGATCCTCATTTACTTGTCCTTAAGGACACAGTGCAGCACGGTGATTCCAAACAGGTTGTTGTGGGAGAAGATGGATTTCTGCGAATGCAGGGCCGTATTTGTGTGCCTAATGTGGATGTGCTTCGTGAATTAATTCTTGAAGAGGCGCACAGTTCCAAGTATTCTATTCATCCAGGTACCGCTAAAATGTATCAAGATTTGCGGCAACATTATTGGTGGAGGAGAATGAAAAAGGATATAGTTGCATATGTAGCTCGGTGTCTGAATTGTCAGCAAGTTAAGTACGAGCATCAAAAACCTGGTGGTTTGCTTCAGAAGTTAGAAATTCCTGAGTGGAAATAGGAGTGTATCACTATGGATTTTGTTATTGGACTCCCACGGACTCAGAGAAAATTTGACACAGTTTGGGTCATTATGGACAGGTTGACCAAGTCAGCACATTTCATTCCAGTGGCAGTTACCTATTCTTTAGAGAGGTTAGCTAAAATTTACATTCGTGATATTGTCCGCCTTCACGGTGTGCCCGTGTCTATTATTTCAGATCGAGGTACGCAGTTTACCTCACACTTTGTGGAGGGCTGTACAGCATGAGTTAGGCATGCGGGTTGAGTTGAGTACATCATTTCATCCACAGACAGACGGACAGTCAGAGCGCACCATTCAGATATTGGAAGATATGCTTCACGCTTGTGTTATAGACTTTGGAGGTTCTTGGGATCATTTCTTGCCACTTGCGGAGTTTTCTTATAATAATAGCTACCAGTCGAGCATTCAGATGGATCCATATGAGGCATTATACGGAAGGCGATACCGTTCGCCAGTTATCTGGTTTGAACCGGGAGAAGCTCGGTTATTGGGTACCGATTTGGTACAGGATGCCTTGGATAAGGTCAAGATTATTCAGGATCGACTTCGTAAAGTTAGTGATATTGCATTCATGGTTGGAGAAAGAATATTACTCCGAGTTTCACCTATGAAAGGTGTAATGAGGTTCTGAAGGAAGGGAAAGTTGAGCCCTAGGTATATCGGACCCTTTAAAATTCTTGAGAGGGTG
This sequence comes from Nicotiana tabacum, assembly GCF_000715075.1. NCBI lineage: Eukaryota > Viridiplantae > Streptophyta > Magnoliopsida > Solanales > Solanaceae > Nicotiana > Nicotiana tabacum. The sequence continues at coordinate 88,010,778 of NC_134103.1, forward strand.
GGTAAAGTAGCCTACAGGCTTGCATTACCACCTAGTTTATCAGTGGTTCATCCGGTGTTCCATGTGTCTATGCTCCGAAAATATCACGGTGATCCGTCCCAGGTGTTAGATTTCAGCTCAGTCCAATTGGACAAAGATTTGACTTATGAGGAAGAGTCGGTGGCTATTCTAGCCCGGCAGGTCCGACAGTTAAGGTCTAAGAGTTATCCTTCAGTTCGGGTGCAATCGAGAGATTAGCCGGTAGAGGCAGCTACCTGGGAGTCCGAGTCAGACATGCGGAGTAAATATCCACACTTATTCACCAGCTCAGGTACTTTTCCTAACTCCGTTCGAGGATGAACGTTTGCTTTAGAGGTGGAGAATGTGATGACCCAAAATGTTATTTTTAAATTTAATAAATAATTCGGTGTTGTGAGACCTCGAAAAGCACTATTTATCATTCCTCGACTTACGTGCACAGTCCATAAAATTATTTGAAAAGTTTTTATGTGAAAAATGGATTAAAATATGAAATAGAGCCTTAAAACTCAATTGAGTTGACTTTGGTCAATATTTTGGGCAAATGGACCCGGATCAGTATTTTGACAGTTACGGTAGGTTTGTATCGTGATTTGGGACTTGGGCGTATGCCCGGACTTTAATTTGGAGGTCCCTAGCTCAAGTTATGGCCATTTAACGGAAACTAGTAATTTAAAGGCTAAAGATTTCCAAGTTTGATCACGGGGTTGACATTTTGATATCGGAGCCGGAATCCGATTCTGAAAATTTGAATAGCTCTGTTATGTCATTTATGACTTGTGTGACAAATTTGAAGTCATTCCGGATTCATTTAATATGTTTTGGCACAGTTTTGCAAATTGAAAAGTTTAAAACTTAAAAGTTTGAATCGAGTTGTGAATTATAATTTCATTGTTATTTGACGTGTTTTTAGAGCCCGAGTAAGTCTGTATTATGTTACGGGACTTGTTGGTATATTCGGACGGGGTCCCGAGTACCCCGAGTGTGATTCGAATCGAAATCGGAACAAGAATTGGACTTAAGCAAAATCTGAAAGTTGCTGCTTCAGGTGCCTTCGCTTCTGCAAAGTCTTGGCCGCAGAAGTTGGCTCACAGAAGCGAGCCATGCCTCGCAGAAGCCGACAGTCCGTAGAAGCGAATGGGCTTTCGCAGAAGCATGACCGCAAAAGCGGCCCACGCGTCGCAGAAGCGGGAAAGGGGGAAGGGGCAGCCTTGCACAGAAGCGGACTCCGCTTCACAGAAGCGAGTCTGCAGCTGCGGAAATATGGTACGCAAATGCGGAAAAGACTGGGCAGAGCCCATAAATTCGGAAGTCTCCATTTTTACTCATTTTTGAGTTTTAAGTCTCGGATTTAGGCGATATTTAGGCCATTTTCACGGGAAAACATTGGGGTAAGTGTTCCTTATCCTATATTGATTATATTTCATGATTCCATACTCATTTACATCATGAATCCGTGAATTTATGGAAGAAAAATCAGATATTTATAAAATCTTTCAAAAATGAAAATTTAAGATTTGAAGGTCCATTTGACATCGGAATTGGATAATTTTTGTATGGTTGAACTCGTAGTGGAACGGGTATTCGGATTTCATAATTTTTTTCGGGATTTGAGACGTGGGTCCTACTGACAAATATTTAAATGAATTTTGGATTTTAATCCGAAGAATTAGTTAATTCATATGGAATTAATTTCTATAATTCGTATTGAGTATATCGAATTGTTTGTGAATAGATTTGACACTTTTGGAGACAAATTCAAAAGGAAAAGTTGTGGTCGAATATTTTATTGGAATTTAAAAAGCGAGGCAAGTGTCGTGGTTAGCCTTGACTTGAGGGAATAGAACCCTTAAATTATTTGTTATGTGAAATGCATGTGAACGATGTATAGGCGAGGTGATGAGTGCCTATACGTCGTCAAATTAATTGTTGCATAAGTATTTGAAAATCCTAAATTTATTTTAATATACGAATTAATTATTATAATAATTGTTTCTCTCATATTCTTTGGCAAATATTAATTCTTGAATTCCTGTAATAATTGTTACATGCTTATTTGATTTATATGCATTAATTTCTACTTGATATTTAGCATATTAAATATTATAATACCTATTTTCTCTCTGATTTCCATAATTATTTGCTACTTGTTATTGTTTATTTCATAAATGAATTATAATTATTGTATGCTTTGATGCTTAATAGTTTCTCATTGAACGTGGTATTTATTGGAGTATTTTTTATTATATTTAAGAGTTGGTAAAATATATTGGAGGAACGGGTTGCACGCCGCAACAGAATTAATTAAAATGAATATATTGGAGGAACGAGTTGCACGCCACAATACACTTATTAAAAGTCAATATTTGGGAGATTGTATTGCACGCCGCAATAGACTTATTTAAAAGTCAATATATACTTGATTAAAAATAATTATATGAGAGGATTGAAAATGAATATATTGTGGAAGCGGTTTGCACGCTATAAAGGAAATTGGTTGAAATAATAATGGATTATGATTGTTGAGTTGGCTTCAATTATTATAAATGAGTTACCTGATGTATTTCTATTATTTGTTGTTGTTACTAATATTACGTATAGGTTAATGTAAGTGAACCGCCTTAGCCTCGTCACTACTTCGTCGAGGTTAGGCTCAACACCTACCAGTACATGGGGTTGGTTGTACTGATACTATACTCAGCACTTGTTGTGCAGATTTCGGAGTTGGTCCCAGCGGCGTACCATAGACTTGCTCGGATTTCAGCTACTCAGAGGAGACTTGAGGTATAACTGCACGACGTTCGCAATTCTGAAGTCTTTAGCTGTATGTTTGTTTCCAAACAACTTTATTTTATTCAGACCTTTATTTGTATTATTCTAGAAGCTCGTGCACTTGTGACACCAATTCTGGGATGGTATTTAGACACCATTGTTTAATTATCGATTATTCACTACATTTCAGACTTTACTTCCACATTTGTTTCTTTGTTAATAATAAATTTAAAAATTGTTTTAAATTGGATAATATTATTCTAACGTTGGCTTGCCTAGCAAGTGAAATATTAGGCGCCATCACGGTCCGAAGGTGGGAATTTCGGGTCGTGACAAAACAACCAGTGATATGCACAGCAAGACAACAAGAACACCATTAATATCGCTCAACAATTAATAAATACAAGTACACCTAATTAAATCAAGTTCTTCAAATAAATGTCGTTCACATATAATTCTTCCAAATAACACTCTTTAAATATAATTCCCTCAAATAAATATCTTTCAAATACAATTCTTTCATAAAATACTTTCTAAATAAGAATCCTCCCAAATAAATATCTTTCAAATACAATTCTTTCATAAAATACTTTCTAAATAAGAATCCTCCCAAATAAATATTTTGAATATAATTCTTTCAATCAAAAAGTCACCATGTGACACCTCATTTCATAATCATAAAAATACGGGTCTCAGGCCATTTTCATAATTTTCGTAAACTCGGGTCTCCGCTCCTTTTTTATATTTCCACGGCACTATGTGCCCATAATTAAATCATCATATCTCCACGACACCTCGTGCCCTCATTTCATATCACAACTGCACAGACAATTTACATGCCAAATATCATTATCATTTAATCACAACACCTCGTGCCCACATTTCCTATCACAACTGCACAGACAATTCACGTGCCAATATCCTCATTATTTACTCACGGCACCTCGCGCCCACATTTTATTTTATAATCCGCCTGGCAATAGTCACAGGCTCCTAATTTCAACATAGATCGGATTGTTATCAATTTACCAACAACAAGACAATTTGCATAAGATATAAAAATAAACACAAGAAAAATTACAACATCACATGGGATTCACCAATACAACAACTCCACATCATCACATATCGTCCCTGACAATAGCCACCCTTATCTCTCCTATAGCCACCCTTATCACTCCTATAATAGCCTCCCTTATCTCTCCGCCCTGACAATATCAATAACCACCCTTATCGCTCATATTGCCACCCTTATCGCTCCTATTTCCACCCTTATCTACCCTTATCACTCCGCCCAGACAATATTCCAACAAGCATAACAACAGTGAAATTTCACCCTTATACCCGCATAATATCAACGGTGAAATGCCCCCTTATATCTTTAAAATAATAACCCACACAACATAATAATTTACACGGGAAATTATCACGGCAACATAACAAAATCAATTCATATCACAATTTGCCCAATGGCCACAACCAAAATCTCTAAAGATACAACCAAATCAATTAATTTCACAATAAATAGCCGAAGGCTCCACACAATGTGTATAACACCTCAAGAACAATCAACAGAGATAGAAAATAATCAGCATAAGGCAACACCTTCCTTAGTCCAAATTTACATAATTATATTAACATTTTTTTTTAAACTTGCTTAATTAATTATTTGCATAAGGAAAATTCACAATGAAATTAAATTCCAAGAAATATCAAACTAGCAATACTCACGAAATTACATTAATTTTCATGTAACAATCACATCAAATTATCATATAAAGACAAATTCAACAACAAGGATTTAGGCATGGCAAATAGATAATTTAATAAATGCCAACAATTATCCAATTTACTACACAATAATGCCTAAGACTTTAATCCAATAAAATTTGTACATATAAGCCCGAGTACGTACTCTTCACCTCGCGTACACGACTTTTCACATTTCACAAATGGCACATAAGACTCGATGCCTAAGGGGTAATTCCCCCCACTCGAGGTTAGGCAAGACACTTACCTTTTGAAGTTAGGCCGATATTCCAAAACAGCCTTCTTGCTTGAATTGACCTTCGGACCGCTCAAATCTATCCAAATTAATTGTATGACTTCATTAAAATTCATCGGAAATAATTTCGGATAATAATAAGTCGACTTAAAAATTTATTTCAAACAGTCAACAAAAGTCAACGCGGGGCTCGCCTCTCGGAACCCGACATAATTTTCATGAAATCCAAACACTCATTCTGATACGAGTTCAACCATACCAATTTTATCAAATTCCGATAACAACTCGACCTCCAAATCTTAAATTTTTGGTTTTGGAAGATTTTGCCAAAATCTTGATTTCTTCCATTAAAATCTGAATTAAACGATGAATATAATCATATATTCATGAAATATTAACACTTTAGGATATAGAACACTTACCCAAACCAAGTTTGTGCAAAATCTCTCAAGAATTGACCAAATCCGAGCTCCAAAAATCCAAAACGAAAATGGCGAAATGACCATTTTTGGTCCTTAACATTCTGCCCAGTTTCGCACCTGCGGACCATTTTGTCGCACCTGCGAGCTCGCTTTTGCGAGTGAAGACCACTGCCAACAAACACATCGCACCTGCGTACTCCTTTCTGCTTCTGCGCATTCACAGGTGCGATGCAACATGCGCATTTGTGCCTTCCTTTCCCGCTTCTGCGGTTTCGCAGGTGCGGGAATTTCTTCGCACCTGCGACCACTGCCATGCCCTTCCATCTTCGCTTCTGCGATGGCTCCCTCGCTTCTTCGTGGTCGCACCTGCGCCCAAAATTTCGCAGATGCGATGCCAAAAGCTTCTGCCCAGAAACAGCTGAAAATCCCAGCATTTTCAACAAGTCCAAATTCGATCTGAAACTCATCCGAGCTACCCGGGACCTCGTCCGAATTTAACAATAAGTCTAGTAACACTACCCGGACCTACTCGGGGTTTCAAATTACATCAAACAACATAGAAATTACGAATCACGCACCGAATCGAATTATAAGTTTTCAAATCTTCCAACTTCTATATTTTGCATTGAAACGTATTAAATCAATCCGGAATGACTTCAAATTTTGCACACAAGTCATAATTGACGTGATGGAGCTATTCCCATTTCCGAAATTGAAATCCGACCTCGTTATAAAAAATTCACCCTTCGATAGGACTTTTTAAAAATCTTCTATTTTTCAACTTTCGCCAAAATGCGTCGAATTGTCCTACGGACTTCCAAATCCGAATCCGGACATACGCCGAAGTCCAAAATAACCATACGAAGCTATTGATATCATCAAAATTCTATTCCGAGGTCGTTTGCTCAAAAGTCAACTCTCTGGTCAACTCTTTCCATTTAAGCTTCAAAGTGAGAAATTTCTCTTTCAATTAAATTCTAAATCTTCCGAAAATCCAACTCGATCACACCCGCGGGTCATAATACATATTACGAAGTTGCTCAGGACCTTAAGTCGCTGAACGGGGTGCTAATTCTTAAAACGACAAGTCGGGTCGTTACATAAGTTCACTACGGAAAGTTCAAAGGAAAACCTACTTATCCAGATGCGATTAATCCTTGCTTGCGAATCACACAGTGTTTCATGCATATTTCCGTGATATAGCCATTCCCCATTCATGTGGGGGATTGTTGGGTTATTTAAGCTATTTTAGCTTAAAAGAGGGTGAATAGGAAATGGAGAAAAAATAAAATATTTGAGTTTCCCTCCTTGACAAAGGGACATTGTCCCATATTGGAGGAGGAAAAGAATTTTGGTGGGTATATATATACAATTGCTCTTCTTTTAGCTCTTAAAGAGTTAAGAAGAAGGCAAGCCTCGCACCGTCATCGTCATCGTCGCTCGCTCGGCTCGGCTTCGGTTTCGGATTGGGATTGGGATTGGGATTTGGTCAAATGATCGATTGATTGATTAAGAGTTAAGAAGAAGGCAAGCCTCGCGCCGTCTAAGAAGAAGGCAAGCCTCGTTCCGTCTAAGAAGAAGGCAAGCCTCGCGACGTCATCGTCGCTCAGCTTCGGCTTCGGTTTCGGATTTGGATTTGGATTTGGTCAAATGATCGATTGATTGATTAATTTTTTTTGGACCAAATAATTCCCGTTTTAATTTGCGTAAATGGCCATTTACGTTATGGTTGTTTTACGTAACTGACCTCTGAAGAGTTACACCTCTTCGTTTGAACTCAACAGGTTGGGGCTATAAATTGCAGTCCTTCCATTTTCTCAGATTTTCCATATGAATTTTTGAATTCTTCTCCTTTCTTCTGCATTATTTTAACTACAAGGAAAGCAACAGTAAGTGTGATTTGCTACCGATCATTGTGTTCGCTGAAACACTGGGGTTTGAAGTACCGCTACACCAGTGTATAATTCGTTCTATCATGGGAAAAAATAATGCAAAACCTCGGGTACAAGGAGAGGATTAAATTCCTTAAGGAAACACTGTGAATTCAGTGGGCTCGAATTAAATTCTATTTCGTTTATATTTCTGTTTATATGTTATTTTCTCTTCTCCAGAATTAGTTTACAAATATAATTTACTAACAAAAACATTATGGCATGTACTGAAATGAATTTTATAAAAATATTTCATGTTGAAAGTATAATGTAAGTTGCCTTGCTTTATTTTGACATACTGAATGATTCCGGCTAAAAGTCGTGAACTTATGCGATTGAAATGGATTTGAAAGCACATTTAAAAAATATATATTTCTGTTTTGCCTAACCGGTCGAGCGGATGGCCAATCCTGTGAGTTTCTACTCGGTGTATTATTGCTCAGCTAGTTCTGGTACGCCAGTCATCTTGGATCATTAATATATATATTTGTCTAGTTGTTCACGAGGGGGATACGAAAATCATCATGTATGGCATCTTGAGGTATTCCATCATCATTGTTGCCCAGAAATTGTGATTAATAAATGTAATGATGGTTAATGAGGACAATGTTTCTTATGATGATAAATGAACGGCAAAATACATAGTTTATCCCCGGATCTATGGATTAAATCTCTATTACATATTTTTTGCGAACAAAAATTATTTTACATATTCAATATTTTCAAAGTGTGTCTAAGACACATCACTTTTGTCAAATGGCCCGCACGTGTTTAACAAAAAAAGATTGAGCACTTAAAACCTATATATATTCTGTCCAATTCCTTATGCAAGGTGACGTGTCAAGATGTTATTCTATTTTCTTTATATATTTCTTATTTTAATAAATAAAAAGAAAAGAGAAAAAAGCACTAGGTCCTTCATCCCCAATTGAACCCCTGCCATCATGTCCCTCACCTCACTGCCGTTCCCTGTTGGCCTCCGCCACATCCCCCATGGAGAAATTGGATTTAGTTTTTGGTAATTAGGGGGTAGAATTGTACTTTTAAGTGTTTTCTATTTTTAAGAAAATAATTATACGTGTTACAATTCTTTTAGTGCGTGATATGCACCTTCTTAAAAAAAGTGGTCAAAATAAAAGTGGTGTGTATTCGCTACACTTTGAAAAGGTTAAGTATATAGAATAATTTTCGACCGCAAAAAGTATGTTAAGGAGATTTGGTCCATAGTTCAGGGGTAACTTATGTATTTATAATTTGGAACTATTAAATATTTCAATTTTTAAAATATTTAATTAAACTCACTTATGCATATCAATTTTATATAACTCTTGCCCCATTATGAGATGGTTTGGCTATGATAAATAACGAGTATTTTAATATTTAGGTTCAATTTTTATGTTACCACATTTCAGGTACAGGACGGTTCATATGCGAGGTAGGCCCTGCTTCATCTTTACTTAAGCCTCAAGAAATGAGGTGTAAGCCTCGTGAATATTTAAAATTATTAATTTATAATTAATAAAATAGTATTATAATACCAAAAATATAGAACATACATTAAGTTTAAGAAAATTAATAAGGTTTACAAAAACTTATAGAAAACAAACATCTAGCATGTTTTTACAAATGCTCCACAAAAAGTGCTCCTTTGCTCTTATGCTGGCTATCCAAGATGCTTTGCAACATTACGACACCCGTTAATCACAATTACGAGCAGTTTAGAGCTCTCGTTGATGGGGTTGGAAAACTGCAGAACAAAGTTGATCTAATCCAATGTCTGATTGGAGACGCGAAATGGTGGGTTAAGCCAAATCAGGACAGATATGGAGAAATTACACAAAGAGAAGAAGAGGAGAGGGTTATCCCAAGGTCTTGTTCTGGAAGTGTAGGACAAGTTCAGAAGCTACCTTTTACAACTTGTTCTTATCTTGTGGATCATGCTAGTGGGCGTGCGACACATCATCCGACCCGATTAGGGCTTGCACTTCCAATAAAATAAAAGTATTTGCAAAAAAGTGATAAAAAGTCTTATTTGACTTTCAAAATAGTATCCCCTTTGTTTTAATCTATATAGCTTGATTCGGAGTACTAGGGTCAATGTTCTTGATTTTGACCATAAAATTAGACATCGATTTTACAAGTTTTTTAAAATAAAATTTACATAACTACATCCAAAAGTACTACAAGTCATACTAAATTATATTTCAAATTACTTATAAAATAGTTAAAAAAAATTGTGGTCAAATATGAATCTCATAGACTCCCCAAATAGTAACTAAGACATGAAACAGATGGAGTAATAGATTCACATAATTAAAATGGAGGAAGTATAAGATAAAAAGTGAAAGCGTATGACAAATATCCAAGTAAGCCCTTTGTGTCAATACATTACCTTGATTCTTGTTGTGAAAAACTTTATTAACACATATAAAAAATTGAGTAATTTAATTCAAAGTCCTAAAATATTAGATAAAGTTCTACGGTTGAAAACTTAAAAACTTAAAATGACAAAACTTTAAAGGGAGATTTATTACATTCATAATGTTATGACAATACATGAAATAATATAGCTTTTTGTATTAATAGAAAAGGTTATACAATTAACATAAGGAAATAATGAATTTTTAATTTATTTATTTTTTGTAACTTTTTGATAAAAATGGTAATTTTCTTGTGCTAAATAATTTTATATTAAAAAGGTAAAACAACGAATACAAGAAATAATGAAAATTTGTAACGATTAATTATAAATAAAATTTTATCCAACATATAATATACTTTTAGAAAGTTTGAGCAATATTTAGGCCTCATTTTTTTTAAAGATTAAGACATATGAATCTGAATACACATCTGAATATCAAGATGTGTATTAAAATTAAGACATCTGAATCTGAATACTCAACTAAATATTAATATCTGAATACTAAATGATTAAGACTGTTTGTTTTTTAACATCTGAATGTATAAAATATAACTTTACTTGAAAATTAATAAACATAAAATTTAAATAAAATACTAATTAATATAATATTCTATTAGTAAACTTATTTTTTTAAAATATGATATTTTAGTGGTGGTGATGACTAACGGTGGTGCTTGTGAATGCCGACTAGAAGCGATGATTAGTGGTGATTTTGGTTTATGGTAGCGGTTCTGGATAGTAGCTAGTGGTGATTGACAATGATGGCGATTATGGTCGAGGATGGTGGTGGTGGGTGGTGATAGTTAATAATATTGGGTGGTGGTGGTGGTAGTGGTTGTAATTGAGGAAGATGATGGTGGGTGGTGGTAATTTATAATGGTGCGCAGTACCGATTATAGTTGTAGATGGTGATGATGTGGTTAATTGTGGTAGTTGAGGTGGATAAGTGTGTGGTTGTGATTTAGAAATAGTGGTATGGTGATGGTGGGTGACATGATAGTAGTTGATAATGGTAGGCGGTGACGGCTGCTAATAATGGATATGAATGATAACATTTTAGTAAAATTAAGTCTTTATTATAAATTTTAATCATACAGACCTATTCATATCCATTAAGTGATGGTTTCCGTCACTGCACGTTAATTATAATCTCATTTGCATATGGGAACAGAAAGTAGCAACCAATTTAACTGTAGCATATTCTTTAGCACTTGCCAAAAATCAGCATATTCTTTAAAAAATTTTAAAAATGTAATGGTCATGTTTTGGCCCAAAATCAGCAATTGAGGTGATTTTAGGATTTTGAATTTGGGATTTGGAATTTTGCTAAAATGTGGACAAAATCTATGGCCAAACATGTGTTTGTCAAATAAATCTCAAATTTATTTTGGCAAAACTCATGACCAAACGGGTCCTAAATTTCTTGAACTTACATCGAAGCTCACAATAGCATTCCAATAGTATCTCCCCATTGAATTTAATATTTTATAATTACATTCTCTTTGAACACGCAGCATGATAAGTTGATAACTGCACTGCTAATTATCACTTTTAGTCTGTGCCAGAAACTATTATATTCAGTAGTCGAAAAAATATATAAAATTTATACTATAATTTTTGTATATAACATACAATATATATATATATATATATATATATATATATATATATATATATATATATATATTTATATATATTTTGAGTTGGGGACCTCGAAATTTAGCAATTTTTTAGGCGATTTTCACCATATGGATTGAAGTAAGTGTTTCCTACTCGATTTTCATTATATTTCATGATTCCATGATTATTTTCATCCTTAATTAATGAATTGAATGGAGAAAAATGGAAAAAATTTGTAAAACCTTTCAAAATGTAAAATGAGGATTTGAAGGGTGATTCAATATCGAAATTTGATAATTTTGGTATGGTTGGACTCATATCGGAATGAGTGTTCGAATTTGGTGAATTTTTATCGGGTTCCGAAGTGCGGTTCCGGGGTTGATTTTCGAGTTGACTTTTTAGTGTAAAATTAAAAGTCAAAGTTTTATTATCCGAAATTATTTCCTATGAGTTTTAATTATGTATGAAATTATTTTGCTAGATTTGAGCCATCCGGAGATTATTTCACACGAGAAGGCCATTTTAGAGTATCGGACTATCTTCGTTAAGGTATGTATCTTGCCTAACTTTATGTGGGGGAATTACCCCTTAGGAATTAAGTCGTTTGTGCTAATTTTGAAATGTGAAAGCCGTGTACGCGAGGTGACGAGTACGTACTCGGCTTATATGTGGGAAATTCTATAGGTTTAAAATCTAAGGCATCTTTTATGTATTTAATGGGAAATTGTTGGCACATTATTATATTTTTATTCGCCATGTCCACTATTACATGCCTTGTTGAAGTTGTAGTTACATGTACATTCTTTACTTTACTTGCCGAGTTTGCTCTTATATACTTATTTGAAATTTTTACCACCTAATCCATTTCGTGGATTATTTTATTGTTAAGTAGCTATTTCGTGGAGACACTTTCATTATTGATTTTATCTTCGAATAATTAAATGGAAATTTAAGTTATCAAGAGGCATTAATCTATTTTTCCTAAAGTTGTGATTAAAGGAGATATTGTTCCTTGCTGAGTTACTTTTCCATTCATGTTATTGTTATTGAGACTTTGAGTATATTGTAGTTGAGTCGTGGGCTCCTTATTGTGAAGAATACTGTTATTATTGATTTCTTTGACAAGTTGTGATATTTGGGCACTTGAGGTGTGATTTGTGATACGTTGTGATATTGATACACATGAGGTGGTATAAGGTTTGGGGTTGAAACGTATGCGGTGAGATAAGATGGGCTTGATACGCGTAGCTAGTAGGGGAACCACTAGAAGTCATGCAGTTTGATAAGGTGGGCTAAAACGCGAGATGCTATTTCAGAAAAAAAATAATTTTTAAAAACTAAATGCAAGGCTCTCGTGGTAATATAATAAAAGATTGTGAATTTATTTATGATTTGAGACTACGAGGCGGTACCTCGGTAGTAACTCTTATAGATACGTTTTATTTCTTCACTTGTGTTTGGCTGTTTTGTTCCGTATCATAACATCCTTATTTTCTTCTGTGATGCATTAATTGCCTTAGTTAGGTGTAGCTATTCTCGCTATATTTCTTTAATCGTCTCATTTCTATTGTTGTCATTATTGTTGTTGTTGTACTCAGTGTTATTGAGCCGAAGGTTATGAGTGGTTGTGGTATTGAAATAATTTTTAAGAAATATTGTGGCATATGGTCACATGTTATGCAAGTCATTATATTGTGTTGTTATGTTTTTGGCACACGTGATATTGTTGAGAGGATTGTCGGGGTGTTCGCATGTGAGTTGTTTGTGCTATTGTTATTATTGATATTTGCACATGAGGCGTGACAAGGCGGGCTATATATGTGGGCTGCGCATGTGGAGAGACAAGGTGGGAACATTATTTTGGGCGTGCGGCGAGACAAGGTGGGCATTTACTTTATTATTGCGCACGTAACAAGATAAAGTGGGCTATGTAAAGCCCCGAAAAATTTCGCTAAGGAATTTAAGATTTTGTGGTGCCGAGTTAGGCCAAAGTGCACTGAGGAGTTGATGAAAAATTTTGGCAGAAGAGGGCAATTATGCGGTCAGTTTCGCGACCGTAGAGCCATTTCGCAGGCCGCATAAGTGCCGCAAAGTGAAGCCGAAACTTGAGTTAATTTTAGGTCCATTGTGCAGGCGCATAATAGTTTCGCGGACCGCACAGCCCATCATAGAATCAACATGGAGATTTCTAGAGGGAAGTACTGCGGTGCATTATGCGACTGCAGAACAGGCCTGCGGGCCACAGACCTTCCGCAGACCCAACCCGAACGCCTAGTTTTTAGGACCATTTCAACGGTCCATTTTGCCGACCACATATCTATTGTGCGGTTGATTATGCGATCGCAGACGTGAGTTCGAAGGGTCCATTTTTTGATTTTATAACCCGATCCCATTTTGATATATAGCCTTTAGGGCTCATTTTGAAGCGAAAATCTGACATTTCTATTGCTGGTCAGTTTGCCCCATTCTTTGGGAAGAAACCTATTGTGTTTAAAGTTTCTATTACAAATAAATTTGAAGTTGTGATTTCCGAAATATTATATATGTTGATATTTATGATGATGATCCATGGAAGGAAAAAAATGAAAGTGTGGAATATGAAATACAGCCACCGTGCCATGAATAAAGAATCTTGTGAATAACCAAAACAGACAAGGAAATATTGTTGTTGTAAGTGGTTAAAAATACTAACGAAGATTTATACAATGTGAAAGATTATGTGGTGAATACATTTGTATTTATGTTATCTTTGTGTGCAAATCAATAAAAATATTTTTGGGAGTATCGTTAGTCACCGAGTAAGGGTGGGTTGTAACAACCCTCACCTAAAACTACACGTGCCAGTGTAGGAGTGGGTTGTGATTATTACCCTTATTTGGGATGAGAATGAAATATTGAGGTAATTATGATTATTCCCCTTAATTGGGATGATATTGGTAATAGCTATGAATTGGAAAGTCAACCCACACGACATATGTGGGAAGGAGGCCTAGCTGATCGGGTGGAGATCGGATGCCATGTTGTGCACATGGTGGTACTACTCTTGGTAACACCTTTCATTCACATCACATGTCAAACCACATTGTTCGTGGGGAGATGGCCTAGCCGATCAGGCGTGATTGGACTCTATGCTAAAAATACGGTAGTATATCAGTGCTAATGATCTCCCAACCAAAAATATATATTATTTTCGTATTTTGAAATTTGTTATGTTTTAACTGAACATTTGGATATTGTTGATTGTGACTTGCTGTTTCTACAGTTTTCTATTTCTTATGGGCATTCTATTTTTAAAAAGGGACATTTAGCTTTACATACTAGTACTATTCCATATGTACTAACGTCCCTTTTGTCGGGGGCACTGCATCTTCAATGGATGCAGGTGGTTCATCATCGGGTAACTTTGGTTCTCGTTAGCAGTTACTCCCTATTCAGCAAGTTTTGGTGAGCCCTACTCTATTCCGGGCCTGATATCACTTGATGTTGTATTTTGTGTTTTGAGGTATAGCCGGGGCTTTGTTGCCGACACTTCCATACTACTCTTCTATTGTACTTAGAGGCTCCGTAGAGAGGTTGTGAGTGGTGTTTGATGTTGAAAATTGAATTATAAATGTTGGTATTTGGCAACCATATTTTTCATTATACCTATAAACCTGTAATATTTTGAAAATCATGAATGAAACTGCTAATGAAAATGAAATGGGAGTTGTTAATGAAATCTTTTTAGCGTTTGATTAATGGAGTAAATCTCCTCTTTATTCTTGGATGAGTTTGAGTAGAAGTAAATCTAATAGGCTTGCTTGGCCGAGTTCACTCGGTTGAGCGTTGGTCGCGCTCCCCGAGTTCGGGGCTTGACGAGTTATGTCAGAGAATGATTTGTGATGACTTGTGACGGCCTGGGGACATTATGTTGATATTTATGTAGTGGTGTGCCTATCTTGTGTGAGTTGTGCCTTGTATATTTTGTGGTGATCGTTTCTTATGTGTCATTCATTGTCTCTACTCTAACTTGTTGACTGAGTTGTGAAAGAACACTTACACAAGCATACACGTAATTAATCACCCATATCGGTTTAGGAAGATGAATCTTGATGTTATTGGCACGTGAGTTGTCCGTGATATTGTGATTTGAGATGTGGGCACAAGGTGCCGTGAGTATATGATGGTGGGTTGAGACCCGTGATTTGTGATTATGAGATGAGGTACCACGTAGAGACTTTGTTGTGAAAAACTTGTGATAGACAGCTTGATTAATTGATTGTCCTTTGTGTTCTTTATCTGGTTTTAATGATGTTTTATTGTTATTCGTATTGCTTTACTGCCTATATGCACATGTTGAAATTGTTGCTACTTACTGATTCCTACATTCCATTATTAGTTGTATACCGTTATATTGCACAAGTAATTTGACTAGTGAGTTTCTTGACTATACCTTGTCACTACTCCACCGAGGTTAGTCTTGATACTTATTGGGTACCAACTGTGGTGTACTCACACTATACTTCTGCACATTTTTGTGCAGAACCAGGTATTGGAGATTCGGACTCGGGTAGAGTTAGCATATCAGTCGCAAGGATTCAAGGTAGAGCTACTTGGTCGTCGCAGTCCCTTTGAGTCTTTCCTTATATTGTACTATCAGCTATTATTTGAATAATATTGTATTTCGATCCTTGAGATCATTCCATGTATTCAGCTAGAGTTCGTAACTCAGTAATACAAGTCTTGGGAGGTTGTTATGACTATTGTCGTGTAGGCTTATTTTCGCTTTGTTTCGGTACTTGTATTAAATTCTGTTTCAAAAAAAGGTTTAAATTGTTATTGTAATCGATTTACCTTGTCTTAGAGACTAAGTTCCATCACGACGCCTGTGGTGGGATTTCGGGTCATGACACATACATTTTTGAATATACATCTAATAACCCCTTTTCTTTTTTGGGCATGTACATATTTGGGCCTACTGAGTTTCAAAAGAACTCAGGCCCAAACCAGCCTTGTTGCATTTTCTGGAAGGTCCATGTCAGCTGTAGCCGTATCTTTCAATTGTTGGGCTTACCTTCTTGAGGCCCAACTATGAGAGTCTAGTCTTTTTTTCCTCATTTTCTTCGTTATTAGTTATTGATTCCTTAATCTAGTTTACTGCTTTATTACTTTACCTACTGCCTTTGTCATTTTATTGTATTCCATTATCATGTATTTAACACTCATATATTAGATCTACTTTATCTTCATGCTTTAATATCACCTGAAACATAGGCAAACTTTAACTAATATAGGATTTAAAGAGAATTAGTTAGTAATTAATCTTCACTCCGCTAATTATAATTTGTTCATCTTGTTCACTCGCATCTCTTAAAAGATTTTTGAAGCCCACAATTTAATCAATGAAACAACAGACCCGTTTGTCATAAAGGAAATCAGAAAGAATTGTTGGTTTTTACTAACATGGAATGAACTCAGATTTTTTCATAAAAACAATAAGGTACTGTCACCCCAAATGAGTTTTCAAAGATCACTCCTCTTCAGATTTTTAAATCAAGGTACATTTAGAATCACTCTCTTAAAAACATCTTTAGAATCATATAAACATCTATTCCCCAAGTTAAGTACCTCCATAAATTAATTACAAGCCTTAAAATATGGCCTACTTTCAGAACTCTTTTAACCTTTCATAATTCTTTTATAATCTCACATCCTCCTTAAGTCTCGCATCCCATATATATATATATATATACCTTCCCTTTAATATATATATGCTATAATAGTAATTAAGCATAGTATAAATAGCTAATTCCTTAAAATTAGTCTAAGTCATATGGAGATACCTTAGGTAAATTTTAAGGGGTGCCTAACACCTTCCCCTTAGAAGAACAAGAACCCTTACTCATAATCTCACCGGTTTGCAGACCTATAAGGAACATGACTTAGTAATTAAATAGGTACCCTAGTATACCATTAAATATTAGGTGACGACTCTCTTTCATCAACAACAAAGAAACCACAAGTTGAATCCTGTCTTGACTAGTGCAAAATAGGGTGCAACGGGTTGAATTATACAAACACGTAAAAATAATACTAATAATAAAGAAAAAGAAATACTATGCATGAAGAAATAAACCCAGAAAACATACACCTTTTAGAGTTCGTTTGGAAAGCCATCTGGGAATTGGATTTGGGTATAATTATACAGTTTGGCATGTTTGTGTGGCCAAGTAATTACGTGTCAGCATGGAATTGGGTGTAATTGGAGAGGTGTAATTACACTCTCCAATTCTCAAGGGGGAGGGGGTGAGAATTGGTGGTAATTACACTGTGTAATTACATGGTTACTTTTTAATTTCTTTCCTTTTTGTTTTTATTTTAATTTATTTTCTCGATAACTTTTTATTTCCATTATTTTAATTCTTTTTACTTTCATTTTTTTTTTATTTTTACTTTTTATTCTTTTTAATTTTAAAATATATTTTTTTGTACATTGTTTATCTTTTATTTCTCTACCTTTACTTCTTGTGAATCTATGTTATTGCTCGTATATTTTATTTCTTATTTATTTTATTTTTTTCATTTAGCGCAACTGCATTATTATTCTAGTTTTTGAAACTACACCTCCTAATATTAGAAATAATGATCATTAACAAAATTGGCATATAATGGGTGATGTCATTAAAGTAGAATTACGTTCTTGAATGAGGCTATAATGTTTCCTAATATTAAGTTGTATTAGAACTTATTTTTATTATGTTGGAATTTGACATTGTAACGACCCGGCCGGTCGTTTTGAGTGTATTAGCCTCGTTCCCCTATTTACTGTTTCTCCCGTACCTTTTTCTGCTTATGTGACTTGCCGGGAGGTTTTGTTTTTTTATTTCGGAGTGTGTTGGGACACTTAGTCCCTAAAACGGGAGCTTAAGTCTTAGGATTTTGACCGTAGTCGGAACTGTGTGAAGACGACTCCGGAATGGAGTTTCGTCGGTTCCGTTAGCTCTGTTGGGTGATTTTGAACTTAGGAGCATTTCTGGATTGTGTTTTGGAGGTCCGTAGCTTATTTAGGCTCGAAATGGCAAAAGTCAAATTTTTGGAGATTTGGACCGATAGTGAAAATTTTGATGTCGGGGTCGGATTCCGATTCCGGAAGCTAGAGTAGGTCCGTAATGTTGATTATGACTTGTGTGTAAAATTTGAGGTCAATCAGACGTGATTTAATAGGTTTCGGCGTCGTTTGTAGAATTCGGAAATTTCAAAGTTCTTTAGGCTTGAATCCGGGTGTAATCGGTGTTTTTGATGGTATTTGAGATGGTTTGAGGATTAGACTAAGTTCATATCGGGTTATAGGACTTGTTGGTATATTTGGTTGAGGTCCCGAGGGCCTCGGGGTGATTTCGGGTGGTTAGCGGCTTGATTGGAGTTAGGAATTGCAGCTGAAGTGCTGGTGCTACTGGTGTAATGGCACCTGCGGAGTGAGAACCGCAGGTGCGAGCCCGCAGAAGTGAAGGAGGAGCCGCAGATGCGGCGAAGAAGGAGCTGGGCAGGAACTGTAGGTGCGATGCATTTCCGCACCTGTGATAGTTGCAGGAGCGGAGCCTGGGATTCTAAGTGGAATCCGCACCTGCGATGGTATTTCCGCAGGTGCGGCATCACAGATGCGACAGAGAGTCCGCAAGTGCGAGATTTCTGGACAAAACACTTAAATGCAAGGGTTCACGATTTTTGCTCATTTTCAACATTTTGAGCTCGGGTTTGGCGATTTCTTGAGATCATTTTTGAGGGGTTTCTTGAGGTAAGTCCCTTGTACTTATTTTTGATCAATAATCTTGCTTCCCCATTTATTTTTTCACCTAGTTAGTGTGTATTTAAGTTGGAATTTGGGAGTTTGAGACTAGGGATTTGGAAAGTTTGATTTGTGGATTTGAAGGACCATTTGGTGTCGGATTTTAGTAAATTTGATATAGTTAGACTCGTGAGTGAATGAGTGTTCATATTTTGTGACTTTTACCCGATTCCGAGATGTGGTCCTGTGTCGACATTTTAGGGCGAATTTCGGAATTTTTGTTAAAAATATTGATTTCATTAATTAGATGAGTCTATTATAGTTGTATTTATGATGTGCAATTGTGTTTGGCTAGATTTGGGCCATTCAAAGTCGGATAGTCGAAGAAAGGGCATTCTTACGAATTGATTGAGCTTGACTCGAGGTAAATGTCTTGCCTAACTTTGTGTGGGGGAAATCTCCTTAGGATTTGGAACTATTGTGATATGTGAGCGCCGTGTACGTGAGATGACGAGTACGTACACAGGCTAGTTGTTGTAAAACCTGATTTTTACTGAGCAGCAACCTATTTTCCTTTTATTTTGAGTTATACCATTTTAATGAGTATTTATCTGTTTTCATTCTTAATTGAATTATTCCAAAATGTGTAGCTATCCTGTTTAGTCTAATATCGCATGTCTATGTGCTTTAACTATTTACTTGAACTCTGTGAAGCATGCCTAATTGATTTCCTACTTTTTCCTTGTTCTTTATCAGTATAGCCATAGAAATCTTATTGTTAACTGTTGTATTTGTCGTTTGATCGGTGTATTTACTTTTGAGACTACGAGGAGGTTCCTCGGGAGTTCTCCCTGCATATTTACTTTGGGACTACAGAACAATTTTGCGGGAGATTCCCCTGTCTTGCATATTTACTTTGGGACTATGGAACGGTATTCTAAGAGATCCCCCTGTCTTTCATATTTACTTTGAGACTATGGAACGGTATTCCGAGAGATCCCTCTGTCTTGCATATTTACTTTAGGACTACGAAACTGTATTCCGGGAGATCCCCCTGCACATTTACGTTTGGGACTACGAGACGGTATCTCGGGAGATCCCCTGTTGTATTTCTGTCTATTGAGTTGTTACCTTCTATGAATTCTTTCTTGTTAAATTTCAAGTCTTTATTTTACTGCGATATTTCATTCTTGCCTTGCTTTATTATCATATTCCAGTAGGGCCCGGATGTGATGACCCAAAATGTCATCTTTAAATTTAATAAGTAATTATGTGTTCTAAGACCTCGAAAAGGACCATTTATTATTCATCGACTTAGGTGCGCAGTCCGTACAATTTTCCGAAAAGTTTGTATGTGAAAAATGGATTAAAATGTGAAATAGAGCTTTAAAACTCAAATGAGTTGACTTTGGTCAACATTTTGAGCAAACGGACCCGGATCAGTGTTTTGACAATTTCGGTAGGTCCGTATCGTGATTTGGGACTTGGTCGCATGCCCAGAATCGAATTCTGAGGTCCCCAGCCCGAGATATGGAATTTTGATGAAATATTAAAAGCTTGAAAGCTTAATAATTTTTAAGAAATTACCGATGTTGGATTTATTGACCCCGGGTCCGTATTTTGGTTTCGGAGCCCGGTATAGTTTCACTATAATATGTAACGACCCGATAGGTCGTTTCGAGTGTTATAGCCCCATTTCCCCCCATTTATGCTTATTTGTGTGTTATTCAGCTATGTTGAGTTGTTTTGAATTGGTAGTTTGGGTTCGGAGTAGTTTTGGAGTGAAATGAGGCACTTAGACTCTTAGTTAAAAAGTTAAGTTAGAAAAAGTCAACCAGAAGTTGACCTATGAGTAAACTAATTTGGATTGAGATTTTTATGATTCGGTTAGCTTTGTTGGGTGATTTTAGATGTAGGAGTGTGTCCAGAATGTAATTTGGAGGTCTGTGGTAGAATTAGGCTTGAATTATCGAAAGTTATAAATTTGGCGATTTTGGTCGGGAGTGAAAAATTAGGTATCGGGGTCGGAATGAAATTCCGGAAGTTAGAGTAGGTTCGCAGTGTCATTTGTGATGTGTGTGCAAAATTTGAGTTAATTCCGAGTTGATTTGGTATGTTTCGGCGCGGGTTTATGAAAGTCGAAAGTTCGAAAGTTCATTTAGTTTGATTTGAGGCGCGTTTCGTCGTTTAAATATTGTTATGCATGATTTGAGTCATTGAGTTGGTCTGTGTTATGTTATGGGACTTGTTAGTATGTTCGTACGGGGTCCCGAGGAGCTCGGGTGAGTTTCGGATAGGTTTGGGCTGTGTTGCGCTCGTTTTTCTTATGTTTCGACGTCGTTTCTTCTAGCATAAATAGTATCACATTAAGCAAATGAGCTCCGATTTCTATTTTGATTTAAGAATTAGATCCGTATCATAAGTACGGAGTCATAAAAAAAAGAATCGTCGAATTTGGGCATCGTATGAGGAATGTATGGTCATTTTACTAAACTAATTGGGTTGTTAGATTTTTCAGATTAATTACGCAATTGCCACTGAATTCGTATTTAAAAATCTGCATGATTTGCAAATATTAAAACCTCCATATCTCCTTCATTATAAGGTCAAATTGAGTGATTCAAAAGCCTAACTTGGCTAAATTTTCACAAGAAATCCATTGAAGGTATAAAAAGTGAGTTTTGGGATCGTTTGTCACAAGAAACGAGGTAGAATAGCTGGCAGGAAAATATATAAAACGAGGGTTTGTTCATTCGGTCATATTTTGAGTTGGGGAGCTCGAATTTGCGCGATTTTGGGGGAGATTTTCACCATAAGGATTGAGGTAAGTGTTCTATACTCAGTTTTGGTTATATTTCATGAATCCATCTTCGTTTTTGGGATTTGATTGATGATTTCAAAGTGAAATTGAAGGAGTTAGGGTTTGAGTTTTGGAGAGTTTAAGTGAGGATTTGAGGGACCAAACGGAGTCCGATTTTGATGCATTTTATATGGTTAGACTCGAGAGAGGACGAGATTTATTATTCTTCTATTTTTGACTAATTTCAAGACGTGGGACCGGGGGCGGGTTTTGGCCGATTCAGAGTTTTGGCATATTTATGTAGTTTTTATTGTGGAATTCGATTCATTAGACTATGTTGATAGTAGTATTCTAATTTTTGGTTAGATTCGGAGATTTTGGAGACCGAGTCCAGAGACGAGGGCATCCCAGAGTAGGATGTTACGCTGTTAAGGTAAGTAACAGTTTTAACTCTGGCTTTGAGGGAATAAACTCGAAGATTTGATATCATGTGATTGTTTGGAGGTGATACCCACGCTAAGTGACGGGCGTGTGAGTTTGCACCGCGAGAAATTGAGACTTGGTCCGTCCCGTGAGGCCTCAAGGCCATCATCTGTATTTATGTAGTTACTTGTTGTTGAACTTGTCTGCCTTCATGTTAGAGATCATGCTTAAGCTTTATTCATGCTCACATTATTTGTACTCAGTCATAGAAATTGTTGTACATATTTATCTCAGTCTCTATTATTTGCTAATATACTGTGATACTTGATGTGGGCTGTGTTCCCTTATTTGTTGATGATGGTAAGGCTAGTGAGGTACATGATTGAGTGAGGCCGAGGGCCTGATTGTGAGGATATTAATACCATAGCACATGAGTTATCCTCGTAGCATGTGAGTTGACCGTGCAGGTCCAGGTATTGATGCCATAGCACGTGAGTTGTCCGCATAGCACGTGAGTTGACCGTGCGAATCCAGGTATTGATATGATGGCACATGAGTTGTCCGTTCTTGGCGCTTGGGCTTTGGGAGCCCCTCCGGAGTCTGTACACACCCCCAGTGAGCGAAGAGTGTTGAGCGTTGAGTTCTGAGTGCGAGTGACATTGTTGTGAGGTTGCACTACTTTTGTTGTTGCTGCATTTACCTGTTAATTTTCCTTGTAGTCTTACTGATTTATGAAATTACATGTCTAATCCTGTTTGTACTTTAATTGTGAAAATAAATAATTGGACTGTTTTACTTAGCTCGTCACTACTGCTCAGTTCCTTAGTTATTTCTGTTACTACTGAGTCGGTTGTACTCATACTACACCCTGCACTTTATGTGCAGATCCAGGTGAGTTAGAGCGCGGCAATCGTTGAGTTCAGATCGGCTATCTGTGGAGATTGCAAGGTAGTTGCTAGCATCTGCAGGACCTTGTTACTCCTTTTATCATTTCTTCTTTTGGACAGTTAGACAGTTTATATATCTTAGTTTATAGTTTTAGACGCTCATGACTTAGTGACACCCTGATTTTTGGGGCTCGTTTCCGTATTTTTCTATATTATATTTAGAGTTGATTTAATTTATGAAAAATTTAAATGTTGAAATGTTTTATTAAATTCTTATAATCGATTTAGTAGTAATATTTTGGGAAGTAGGATTGCCTTGTAACACGATAGGCGCCATCACGACCATAGTTAAATTTTGGGTCGTGACAAGTTGGTATCAGAGCATAGGTTACATAGGTTTCACGAGTCATAAGCGGGTTTAGTAGAGTCTTTCGGATCGGTACGGAGACGTCTGTTCTTATCTTCGAGAGGCTGCATAACCCTTAGAAAATTTCACATTCTTGGATTCTTATCATGCGGTATTGATTCAACTTGAAGTGTAACTCTTTGAATTCCTTACACGCATTCGTATGCGCACATGAGCGCTCGGTATCAGTTGTGCATCGATTGCTTGTGATTCCCTAGATAAGGTGTGAAATGTGATTTCTGTGTGTTGATGTCGGGCCAGTCTGGAGGACATGAGGCTGGGTTTTGACTGTAGCTTGAGCACTAAGGTGTTGATTGTGTGAGCGTGTGCTTGTGGTACTTTTGGGGATATTTAAGAGAGTATTCAGCGGCTTATGAGCCTTAGGACGGTGTGGTTTTATGCTTGGATCTCGTGTGGTGAGTCTAGGTTGAGGATTGTGGTGTTATGGCGGGGCAAAGTATCAATCTGAAGATAATTTAGAAGGGACTCGGATAGATAGGGCATCTTGGTAATAGGTTGGATCGGCATGGTAATGGTATGATTAGTTCTTTGGCTGTGTATGAGGTAATGAGTTCTATAGGTGTTTTGTGGCAATGTCCTTGGGTTTTTGGTGGCCTGCGTAGCTTGGTTGAGTTAGAAGGATTCAGTCCTGACAGATTGGTTTTGAGCCATCGGGGTTCAGAGAGAGAGTTCTTGATGGTTTCTACCACGGTTAGAGATGTATATTTTCTACTGGCGTGAGGAGCATGTGCTTTCATATTGGGTTATGGATATGACTGGAGACAACTTGTTCAGACTTATACAGTATATAGGTTGCAGGATTCAGATCTTATAAAAATTGATTCCAAGGCTGGTGGGTTTGGTTGAATTGAGAAATTTCACTTATGTTGTGTTATCGAACCTACATTAGATATGGGTGGCATGGGATCACCCCCGGGTATGTGCAAGGTAAGGATTATGCGGTGGTTTGATGGTTTTGGGAACAACTCTTGGCTCATTCGAGGACGAACGTTTGTTTAAGAGGGGGAGGATGTAACGACCCGGTCGGTCGTTTCGAGAGTTATAGCCCTGTTTTCCCCATTTTTGCTTATTTGTGTGTTGTTCAGCTGTGTTGAGTTGTTTTGAATTGGTAGTTTGGGTTCAGAGTAGTTTTGGAGTGAAATGAGGCACTTAGACTCTTAGTTAGAAAGCTAAGTTAGAAAAAGTCAATCGGAAGTTGACCTATTAGTAAATGAATTTGGATTGGGATTTTTATGATTCGGTTAGCTTCGTTGGGTGATTTTATACTTAGGAGCGTGTCCGGAATATAATTTGGAGGTCTGTGGTAGAATTAGGCTTGAATTATCGAAAGTTATAAATTTGGCGATTTTGGTCGGGAGTGGAAAATTAGGTATCGGGGTCGGAATGAAATTTCGGAAGTTGAAGTAGGTTCGCAGTGTCATTTGTGACATGTGTGCAAAATTTGAGTTAATTCCAAGTTGATTTGATATGTTTCGACGCGAGTTTTTGAAAGTCGAAAGTTTATTTAGTTTGATTTGTGGCGCGTTTAAATGTTGTTATGCATGATTTGAAGCCTTGAGTTGGTCTGTGTTATGTTATGTGACTTGTTAGTATGTTTGTACGGGGTCCCGAGGAGCTCGGGTGAGTTTCGGATAGGTTTGGGATACGTTGCGCTCGTTTTTCTTATGTTTCAACGTCGTTTTTCAAGCATAAATGGTACCACATTAAGCAAATGAGCTCTGATTTCTATTTTGATTGAATAATTAGATCCGTATCATAATTATGGAGCCATAGCAAAAAGAATCGTCGAATTTGATCATCGTATGAGGAATTTATGGTCATTTTACTAAAATAATTGGGTTGCAGATTTTTGCAGATTACTTACGAAATTGCCACTGCATTCGTATTTAAAAATCTGCATGATTTGCAAAGATTAAAACCTACATATCTCCTTTATTATAAGGTCAAATTAAGTGATTCAAAAGCCTAACTTGACTAAAATTTCACAAGGAATCCATTGGAGGCATAAAAGCGAGTTTCGGGATCGTTTGACACAAGAAACAAGGCAGAATAGCTCGCAGAAAAATATATAAAACGAGGGTTTGTCTATTCGGTCATATTTTGAGTTGGGGAGCTCGGATTTGGGCGATTTTAGGGGTGATTTTCACCATAAGGATTGGGGTAAGTGTTCTCTACTCAGTTTTGGTTATATTTCATGAATTCATCTTCGTTTTTGTGATTTGATTGATGATTTCAAAGTGAAATTGAGGGAATTAGGATTTGAGTTTTGGAGAGTTTAAGTGAGGATTTGAGGAATTAAACGGAGTCCGATTTTGATGAATTTTATATGGTTAGACTCGGGAGAGGACGAGGTTTATTATTCTGCTATTTTTGACTGATTTCGAGACGTGGGCCCGGGGGCCGGGTTTTGACCGATTTCGGATTTTTGGCATATTTATGTAGTTTTTATTGTGGAATTCGATTCTTTAGACTATATTGATAGTAGTATTCTGATATTTGGTTAGATTCAGAGCTTTTGGAGACTGAGTCCAGAGACGAGGGCATCCCGGAGTAGGATGTTACGCTGTTAAGGTAAGTATTAGTTTTAACTCTGGCTTTGAGGGTATAAACCCGGAGATTTGATATCACGTGATTGTTTGGAGGTGATATCCACGCTAGGTGACCGGCGTGTGGGTTTGCACCGCGAGGGATTGAGACTTGTTCCGTCTCGTGAGGCCTCATGGCCATCATCTGTGTTTATGTAGTTACTTGTTGTTGAACTTGTCTGCCTTCATGCTTAGGCTTTATTCATGCTCAAATTATTTGTACTCAGTCATAGAAATTATTGTACATATTTACCTCAGTCTCTATTATTTGCTAATATGCTGTGATACTTGATGTGGGCTGTGTTCCCTTATTTGTTGATGATGGTGAGGCTAGTGAGGTACATGATTGAATGAGGTCGAGGGCCTGGTTGTGAGGATATTAATACCATAGCGCATGAGTTATCCACGTAGCACGTGAGTTGACCGTATGGGTCCAGGTATTGATACCATAGCGCGTAAGTTGTCCGCGTAGCACGTGAGTTGACCGTGCGGATCCAGGTATTGATATGATAGCACATGAGTTATCCGTGCTTAACGCTTGGGCTTTGGGAGCCCTTCCGGAGTCTGTTACCCCCCCCCCCCCCAGTGAGCGCAGAGTGTTGAGTGTTGAGTGCTGAGTGCGAGTTTTGAGTGATGGAGTGACATTGCTGTGAGGTTGCATTTACTTTTGTTGTTGCTACATTTACCTCTTTATGTTCCTTGTAGTCTTACTGATTTATGAAATTACCTGTCTACTCCTATTTGTACTTAAATTGTGATAATAAATAATTGGACTGTTTTACTTAGCTCGTCACTACTGCTCAGTTCCTTAGTTATTTTTATTTCTACTAAGTCGGTTGTACTCATGCTATACCCTGCACTTTATGTGCAGATCCAGGTGAGTTAGAGCGCGGTGATCGTTGAGTTCAGGCCGGCTATCTGTGGAGATTGCAAGGTAGCTGCTAGCGTCCGCAGGACCTTGTTACTCCTGTTGTCATTTCTTCTTTTGGACAGTTAGACAGTTTAAATATCTTAGTTTATAGTTTTAGACGCTCATGACTTAGTGACACCCCGATGTTTGGGGCTCATTTCCGTATTTTTCTATATTATATTTAGAGTTTATTTAGTTTATGAAAATTTAAATGTTGAAATATTTTATTAAATTCTTATAATCGGTTTAGTAGTAAGATTTTGGGAAGTAGGCTTGCCTTGTAACACGATAGGTACCATCATGACCATGGTTATATTTTGGGTCGTGACATAATATTTATGACTTGTCTGCCAAATTTGGTGACAATCGGAGTTGATTTGACGTGATTCGGATGTCCGGTTGTAAAAATATAAGTTTTAAAGTTTTCTTGAAAATTTCCTTTGATTTGGTGTCTGATTCGTAGTTCTTGGTGTTATTTTGGTGATTTGATCACGCGAGCAAGTTCTATGATGTTTTAGGACTTGGGTGTATGTTTGGTTTGGAGCCCCAAGGGCTCGGGTTGGTTTCGAGTGATTAACAGACCATTTTTGGACTTGGGAAAAACTGCAGAAATCTGCTTCTGGTATCCTTCTTCGCATTCGCGAGAGGGGGCTCGCGTTCACGAAAAAGAAACTGGAGGCAGGTGTAAATTACTCTTCACGTTCGCGAATAGGGGGCCGCGTTCGTGAAGGGAAAAGGGCAGTGTTCATCGCGAATGCGTGGAAGCGTTCGCATTCGCGTTCGCGTAGGGTGTATCGCGTTCGTGAAGACCAAATTTGGCAAGGCTTCGCGTTCGCGATATTGCCTTCACGTTCACGAAGATCAAAGTTTTAGCAGCAAAAACAAATGTGCTTGGCGAACGCGAGGCACTGACCGCGTTCGCGAAGGGTAAAACTCCGAGAAACAGAACTTAAGTTCTAGAAAATGGGATTCATCCCATTTTCAACCCTTTTCCATTTTTGAGCTCGGATAAGGCGATTTTTGGGCGATTTTTACGGGAAAGTATTGGGATAAGTGTTCCTTATCCTATATTGTTTATATTTCATGATTCAATACTCGTTTATATAATGAATCCGTGAATTTATGGAAGAAAAATCAGATTTTTATAAAATCTTCCAAAAACGAAAATTTAAGATTTGAAGGTTTATTTGACATCGGAAGTTGATAAATTTTGTATGGTTGGACTCATATCGGAATGGGTGTTCAGATTCCATAAGTTTTTTTGAGATTTTAGACGTGGGTCCCACTGTCGAATATTTTAATGAATTTTGGATTTTATCCGGAAAATTAGTAAATTCATATGGAATTAATTCCTATGATTCGTATTGAATATATCGAATTGTTTGTGAATAGATTTGAAGCTTTTGGAGACAAATTTAAAAGGAAAGGTTGTTGTTGAGTAATTGATTGAAATTTGTAAAGCTAGGTAACTGTCGTGGTTAACCTTGACTTGAGGGAATAGAACCCTTAAACTATTTGTTATGTGAAATGCATGTGAACGACGTATATGCGAGGTGGCGAGTATCTATACGTCGTCAAATTAATTGTTTGCATAATTACTTGAAAAATCATAAATCCTTTTAAATCATGAATTAATTATTATAATAATTTCTCTCCTATTCTTTGTCAAATATTAATTCTTGAATTCCTGCATTAATTGTTACATGCTATTTGAATTATGTGTCTTAATTGTTATTTGACATTTAGCATATTAAATATTAAACTGCCTATTTTTTCTCTGATTTCCATAATAATTTGCTATTTGTCATTGTTTGTTTTTAATAATTAAATCATAATTATTGTATGGTTGTTGTCTTATAATTTTATATTAATTGTTACATTTATTGGGGAAATTTCTTCTATAAGAATTGGTAAATAGATATATTGGAGGATCGGGTTGCACGCCGCAACAGAATTGATTGAAATGGATATATTAGAAGATCGGGTTGCACGCCGCAACAGACTTATTAAAAAGTCCATATTGGAGGATCGGGTTGCACATCGCAACAGACTTATTAAAAGTCAATATTTGGGGGATCGGATTGCATGCCGCAATAGACTTATTTAAAAGTCAATATATATACTTGATTAAATAATTATATGAGAGGATTGGAAATGAATATATTGTGAGAGCAGGTTGCACGCTGCAATAGAATTGAATATGAATATATTGTGAGAGCGGATTGCACGCTGCAACGAAAATTGATGGAAATGATAATTGGTTATGACTGCTGAGTTGGCTTCAATTATTATAAATGAGTTATCTGATTTATTTCTATTATTTGTTGTTGTTACTAATATTGCGTACATGTTAATGTAAGTGACCCGCCTTAGCCTCGTTACTACTTTATCGAAGTTAGGCTCAGCACTTACCAGTACATGGGGTCGATTGTACTGATACTGTACTCTGCACTTCTTGTGTAGATTTCAGAGTTGGTCCCAGTGGTGTACCATAGATTTGCTCGGATTTCAGCTACTCGGAGGAGACATGAGGTATAACTGCACAGCGTCCGCAGTTCTAAAGTCCCCGTCTATTTTACTTTAGCTGTGTGTTTGTTTCCAGACAACTTTATTTTATTCAGACCTTTATTTGTATTTATTGTAGAAGTTCGTTCACTTGTGACACCAATTATGGGATGGTATTTAGACACCGTTGGTTTTATGGATTATTCACTATATTTCAGAATTTACTTCCACAATTGTTCTTTGTTATTAATAAATTTAAAACTTGTTTTAAAAATTGACAATATTATTCTAATGTTGGTTTGCCTAGCAAGTGAAAAGTTAGGCGCCATCACGGTCCGATGGTGGAAATTTCGGGTCGTGACAGTTGGTATCAGAGCACTAGGTTACATAGGTCTCACGAGTCACGAGCAAGCTTAGTAGAGTCTGAAGGATTGGTACGAAGACGTCTGTACTTATCTCTCAGAGGCTATAAAGATTAGGAACAATATCCCTTCTTTCTTATTCTGTCGTGCGAATTTATTCTACCATCGATGATTGAATCATTCTACTCCTATTCTCTCGCAGATGGTGAGAACACGTAATACTTCTACCGATGGACATGGACCAGAGCCCCCGATGGAAACTATGGCCAGGGGTAGAGGTCAAGGTCGAGGTCGTGCTAGAGGCCGAGGCAGAGGCAGAGGTAGAGCTCAGTCCAGAGCTCGAGCAACTGCACCTGTTATAGAACCTCAAGTGGATTTTCAGGAGGAAGTTCCAGTTCAGAATGTACTAGTTGGACCAGTTCAGGTCCCGGAAGAATTCATAGCCACTCCAGTACTTCAGGACACTCTAGTCCGTTTGGTAAGTCTTATGAAGTGCGTGGCCCAGAATGGTACATTTCTAGTGGCACCGGCCGTCTCACAGGCTAGGGGAGGAGCACAAACTCCCACTACTCCCGCTCCGGAGCAGATGGCTCCCCAGAATCAGGCTCCAGCAGCCCCGCCAGTTGGGGTAGTTCAGCCAGTTGTTGCGGCACATACTGGTGAAAGGCCCGCCATGTCTTTTGAGGCCTTATTGAGACTGGATAAGTTTACTAAGCTCTTTCCAGTTCACTTCAGTGGTACACCTTCTGAGGACCCATAGGATTATCTTGAATGCTGCCACGAGGTGCTGTGAAACATGGGTATAGTTGAGACCAATGGGGTTGATTTTGCTGTATTTCAGAAGACGGAAACCGCCAAGAGATGGTGGAGAGATTATACATTGACCAGACCAGTTGGATTGCCTGCACTTCTCAGCTATTTCTGGAGAAGTTCCTTCCTATCACACTAAGAGAGGAATTTTGCAAGCAATTTGAGCGTCTACAGCAGGGCAGTATGACTGTTACTTAGTATGAGTCCCGTTTTGTGGACCCATCATGCTCTCCTTTTACTACCTACTGAGGGAGAGAGAGTGAGGAGGTTTATTGAGGGACTCACTCACCCTATCAGGCTTTAGATGGCCAAGGAGACCGGAAGTGAGATTTCTTTTCAGGCGACTGCTAATGTCGCGAGAAGGATCGAGATGGTTCTTGCACAGGAGAGAGGGAAGAGGTCTTATAAGAGGCCTCGTCAGTTCAGTGGTTTCAGTGGTGCCTCGTCTGGAGGCAGGGGTAATTTTGGTAGGGGCCATCCTCCCATACCGTTTCATTCAGCACTTCATGCATCTTCCGGTGCTTCAGGGAGTCACGGTCCTATTATGCCTTACTCTGGGCAGCCACCATTCGGTGCACATTCTGCTCCTATCAGTGCATAACCATTCCAGAGTTACTACAACGGTTATCCGGCCCATATGGGTTAGCTTCAACTTCAGCAGCCAAGACATCAGGATGGGTGTTATGAGTGTGGGAACATTGGTCACATCAGGAGGTATTGCCCTAGATTGGTGAGTAACAGATCTCAGCAGGACTCTGGTGCCATCATACCGGCACCAGTTGCTTCACCGCCTGCTCAGCCAGTTAGAGGTAGGGGTCAGCCAGCTAGAGGTGGAGGTCAGGCCATTAGAGCTGGAGGTCAGACCGTTAGAGGTGGAGGCCAGCCAGTTAGAGGTCGTCCCAGGGACGTAGTCTAGAGTGGTGGGGCTCAGCCCCAATTTTATGCTTTTCTAGCTAGGCCTGAGGCCGAGTCATCTGATGCTGTGATCACAGGTATTATTCCAGTTTGCCATAGAGATACTTCAGTTCTATTTGATCCAGGATCTACTTATTCCTATGTGTCCTCCTATTTTTCTTCATATTTGGTTGTGCCTTGTGATTCTATGAGTGCTTCTGTGTGTGTATCTACACCGGTGGAAGACTCTATTATAGTAAATCATGTCTATCGTTCGTGTGTGGTTACTATTGGTAGACTTGAGACTAGTGTGGATCTTCTACTTCTTGATATGGTAGATTTTGATGTCATCTTGGGTATGGATTGGATGTCACCTTATCATGCTATATTGGATTGTCATGCCAAGACAGTGACTCTAGCCATGCCGGGGTTACCTCGGTTAGAGTGGAAAGGAACTCCTGGTCATTCTGCCAGCAGGGTTATTTCTTATATGAAAGCTCGGCGTATGGTAGAGAAAGGGTGTCTAGCCTATTTGGCTTATATTCGCGATCCCAGTGTGGATGATCCTTCTATGGACTCAGTACCAGTTGTTTGTGAATTTCCAAAAGTATTTCCTGCAGATTTGTCGGGGATGCCACCCGATAGAGATATTGACTTCTACCTTGATTTGGCTCCGAGCACTCAGCCCATTTCTATTCCACCATACCGTATGGCCCCGCCAGAGTTGAAAGAATTAAAAGAGAAATTACAAGACTTGCTTGATCAGGGATTCATTAGACCCAATGTCTCGCCCTGGGGTGCACCAGTATTATTTATAAAGAAGAAATACGGCTCTATGCGGATGTGTAGAGATTATCGGCAGTTGAACAAGGCCACTATCAAAAACAAATATCCACTGCCAAGAATTGATGACTTATTTGATCAGCTTCAGGGTGCCAAGGTATTTTTGAAGATCGATTTGAAGTTTGGTTACCATCAGTTGAAGATTAGGGCAGCTGATGTCCCTAAAACAACTTTTCACACTCGGAATGGGCATTATGAATTCCTAGTGATGTCATTTGGGTTGACAAATGCCCCAGCAGCATTTATGGATTTGATGAATCGGGTGTTCAAGCCTTATTTGGATTCTTTTGTGGTTGTATTCATTGATGATATCTTGATTTACTCCAGCAGTCGAGAGGAGCATGAGCAACATCTTCGAAGTGTGCTTCACACTTTGAAGAATAATCAGTTATATGCCAAGTTTTAAAAATGTGAGTTTTGGTTAGACTCAGTTGCCTTTTGGGGCATGTTGTATCGACAAAAGGCATAAAGATGGATCCTAAGATGATAGAGGCTGTTCAGAATTGACCTAGACCTACTTCAGTTACAGAGATCTGGAGTTTCCTGGGTTTGGCAGGTTATTATCGTTGGTTCGTGGAAGGGTTTTCATCTATAGCAAGCACATTGACCAGACTAACCCAGAAGGGTGTCCCATTTAGATGGTCACACGAGTGTGAGTTGAGATTTCAGAAGCTCAA
The DNA here is from genome assembly GCF_000715075.1 of Nicotiana tabacum. Lineage (NCBI taxonomy): Eukaryota > Viridiplantae > Streptophyta > Magnoliopsida > Solanales > Solanaceae > Nicotiana > Nicotiana tabacum. The sequence continues at coordinate 88,043,856 of NC_134103.1, forward strand.
AACTGCTTTGACTACGGCGCCAGTGTTGGTATTACCCACATGTTCAGGATCGTATACAGTATATTATGATGCATCTCACATTGGGCTTGGTGCAGTATTAATTCAAGATGGTAGGGTGATTGCATATGCATCGCGGCAGTTGAAGGTTCACGAGAAGAATTATCCTATTCATGACTTAGAACCGGCAGCCATTGTTCTTGCGCTAAAGATTTGGAGGCATTACCTCTACGGTGTCTCGTGTGAGGTATTTACTGATCATCGTAGCCTTCAGTAACTATTCAAACAAAAATATCTTAATTCGAGGCAGAGAAAATGGTTGGAGTTGTTGAAAGACTATGATATCACCATTTTGTATCACCCCGGAGAAGCCAATGTGGTGGCCGATGCTTTGAGTAGAAAGGCTGTGAGTATGGGCAGTCTTGCATATATTCCGATTGGTGAGAGGCCATAAGCTGCAAATGTTCAGACTTTGGCTAATCAGTTCGTGAGGTTAGATGTTTCAGAACCCAGTCGGGTTATAGCTTGCACAATCGCTCGATCTTCTTTATATGGGCGCATCAGAGAGAGGCAGTATGATGATCCTCATTTACTTGTCCTTAAGGAAACGGTGCAGCACGGTGATGCCAAACAGGTTGTTGTGGGGGAAGATGGAGTTCTGCGAATGCAGGGTCGTATTTGTGTGCCTAATGTGGATAGGCTTCATGAATTAATTCTTGAAGAGGCACATAGTTCCAGGTATTCTATTCATCTAGGTACCTCCAAAATGTATCAAGATTTGTGGAAACATTATTGGTGGAGGAGAATGAAAAAGGATATAGTTACATATGTAGCTCGGTGTCTGAATTGTCAGCAAGTTAAGTACGAGCATCAGAGACCTGGTGGTTTGCTTCAGAAGTTAGAAATTCCTGAATGGAAATGGGAGCGTATCACTATGGATTTTGTTGTTGGACTCCCACGGACTCAGAGAAAATTTGACGCAGTTTGGGTTATTGTAGACAGGTTAACCAAATCAGCACATTTCATTCCAGTGGCAGTTACCTATTCTTCAGAAAGGTTAGCTGAAATTTACATTAGTGAGATTGTCTTCCTTCACGGTGTGCCCGTGTCTATTATTTTAGATCGAGGTACGTAGTTTACCTCACATTTCTAGAGGGCTGTATAACGTGAGTTAGGCACGCGGGTGGAGTTGAGTACAACATTTCATCCACAGACAGACGGAGAGTCAGAGCGCACTATTCAGATATTGGAAGATATGCTTCGCGCTTGTGTTATAGACTTTGGAGGTTCTTGGGATCATTTCTTGCCACTTGTGAAGTTTGCTTATAATAATAGCTACCAGTCGAGCATTCAGATGGCTCCATATGAGGCATTATATGGAAGGTTATTCCATTCGCCAATTGGCTGGTTTGAACCAGTAGAGGCTCGGTTATTGGGTACCGATTTGGTACAAGATGCCTTGGATAAGGTCAAGATTATTCAGGATCGACTTCGCACAACTCAGTCTAGGCAAAAGAGTTATGCCGAACGTAAAGTTCGTGATATTGCATTCATGGTTGGAGAAAGAATATTGCTCCGAGTTTCACCTATGAAAGGTGTAATGAGGTTCGGAAAGAAGGGCAAGTTGAGCCCTAGGTATATCGTACCCTTTGAAATTCTTGAAAGGGTGGGTAAGTAGCCTACAGGCTTGCATTACCACCTAGTTTATCAGCGGTTAATCTGGTGTTCCATGTGTATATGCTTCTGAAATATCATGGTGATCCGTCCCATGTGTTAGATTTCAGCTCAGTCCAATTGGACAAAGATTTGACTTACGAGGAGGAGCCGGTGGCTATTTTAGCCCGGCAGGTCCGACAGTTGAGGTCTAAGAATTATCCTTCAGTTCGGGTGCAATGGAGAGGTCAGCCGGTAGAGGTATCTACCTGGGAGTCTGAGTCGAACATGCGGAGTAAATATCCACACTTATTCACCAGCTCAGGTATTTTTTTCTATCTCCGTTCGAGGACGAACGTTTGTTTTAGAGGTGGAGAATGTGATGACCCAAAATGTCATCTTTATATTTAATAAGTAATTTTGTGTTCTAAGACCTCGAAAAGTACCATTTATCATTCCTCGACTTGCGTGCGCAGTCCGTACAATTTTTCGGAAAGTTTTTATGTAAAAAATGTATTAAAATATAAAATAGAGCTTTAAAACTCAACTGAGATGACTTTGGTCAACATTTTGAGCAAACAGACCCGGATCAGTGTTTTGACAATTCTGATAGGTCCATATCGTGATTTGGGACCTGGGCGTATGCCTGGAATCGAATTCCGAGGTCCCTAGCCCGAGATACGGAATTTTGATGAAAAATTAAAAGCTTGAAAGCTTAATAATTTTTAAGAAATTACTGATGTTGGATTTATTGACCCAGGGTCCGTATTTTGGTTCCGGAGTCCATTGTAAATGATATGACTTGTCTGCCAAATTTGGTGAGAATCGGAGTTGATTTGATGTGATTCAGACATCCGATTGTAAACATATAAGTTTTAAAGTTTTCTTGAAAATTTCCTTTGATTTGGTGTCCGATTTGTAGTTCTTGGTGTTATTTTGGCGATTTGATCGCGCGAGCAAGTTCATATGATATTTTAGGACTTGGGCACATGTTTGATTTGGAGCCCCGAGGGCTCGGGTTGGCTTCGGGTGATTAACGGATCATTTTTGGACTTGGGAAAAACTGCAGAAATCTGCTTCTAGTATCCTTCTTCACGTTCGCGAGAGGGGGCTCGTGTTCGCGAAGAAGAAACTAGAGGCAGGTGTAAATTACTCTTCGTGTTCGCGAAGAGGGGGCCGCATTCACGAAGGGAACAGGGCAGTGTTTATCGAGAATGCGTGGAAGCGTTCGCGTTCGCATAGAAGGCGAGGCCTGGCCGGGCACCAAGCGATAAAGCTTCGCGTTTGCGTAGGGTGTATCGCGTTCGCGAAGGCCAAATTTGGCAAGGCTTCACGTTCGTGACATTGCCTTCGCGTTCGCGAATAGCAAAGTTTTGGCAGCAAAAAAAAATGTGCTTCGAGAACGCGAGGCACAGACCGCGCTCGCGAAGGGTAAAAATCCGAGAAACAGAACTTAAGTTGTGGAAAATGGGATTCGTCCCATTTTCAACCCTTTTCCATTTTTGAGCACGGGTAAGGCGATTTTCACGGAAAAGCATTGGGGTAAGTGTTCCTTATCCTATATTGATTATATTTCATGATTCCAACCTCGCTTATATCATGAATCCGTGAATTTATGGAAGAAAAATCAGATTTTTATAAAATCTTCCAAAAACGAAAATTTAAGATTTGAAGGTTTATTTGACATCGGAATTTGATAAATTTTATATGGTTGGACTCGTATCGGAACGGGTGTTCGAATTTCGTAATTGTTTTCGAGATTTGAGACGTGGGTCCGACTGTCGAATATTTTAATGAATTTCGGATTTTATCCGAAAAAATAGTAAATTCATATGGAATTAATTCCTATGATTCGTATTGAATATATCAAATTGTTTGTGAATAGATTTGATGCTTTTGGAGACAAATTTAAAAGGAAAAGTTGTGGTTGAGTAATTGATTGGAATTTGCAAAGCGAGGTAAGTGTCGTGGTTAACTTTGACTTGAGGGAATAGAACCCTTAAACTATTTGTTATGTGAAATGTATGTGAACGACGTATAGGCGAGGTGGCGAGTATCTATACATCATCAAATTAATTGTTTGCACAATTACTTGAAAAATCATAAATCGTTTTAAATCATGAATTAATTATTATAATAATTATTTCTCTCATATTCTTTATCAAATATTAATTCTTGAATTCCTGCATTAATTGTTACATGCTATTTGAATTATGTGACTTAATTGTTATTTGACATTTAGCATATTAAATATTAAACTACCTATTTTCTCCCTGATTTCCATAATAATTTGCTATTTGTCATTGTTTATTTTTAATAATTAAATCATAATTATTGTATGGTTGTTGTCTTATAATTTTATATTAATTGTTGCATTTATTGGGGAAATTTCTTCTATAAGAATTGGTAAATAGATATATTGGAGGATCGGGTTGCACGCCGCAACAGAATTGATTGAAATGGATATATTGGAGGATCGGGTTGCACGCCACAACAGACTTATTAAAAAGTTCATATTGGAGGATCGGGTTGCACGCCGCAGCAGACTTATTAAAAGTCAATATTTTGGGGATCGGATTGCACGCCGCAATAGACTTATTTAAAAGTCAATATATATAATTGATTAAATAATTATATGAGAGGATTGAAAATGAATATATTGTGAGAGCGGGTTACACGCTGCAACAGAATTGAATGTGAATATATTGTGAGAGCGGGTTACACGCTGCAACGAAAATTGATTGAAATGATAATTGGTTATGACTGCTGAGTTGGCTTCAATTATTATAAATGAGTTATCTGATTTATTTATATTATTTATTGTTGTTACTAATATTGCATACGGGTTAATGTAAGTGACCCGCCTTAGCCTCGCCACTACTTCGTCGAGGTTAGGCTCAACACTTACCAGTATATAGGGTCGGTTGTACTGATACTGTACTCTGTACTTCTTGTATAGATTTCGGAGTTGGTCCCAACGGCATACCATAGATTTTCTCGGATTTCAGCTACTCGGAGGAGACTTGAGGTATAACTGCACAATGTCCGCAGTTCTGAAGTCCCCGTCTATTTTACTTTAACTATGTGTTTGTTTCCAGATAATTTTATTTTATTCAGACCTATTCTAGAAGCTCATGCACTTGTGACACTAATTATGGGTTGGTATTTAGACACCGTTATTTTTATGGATTATTCACTATATTTCAGAATTTACTTCTACAATTATTCTTTGTTATTAATAAATTTAAAAATTATTTTAAAAATTGACAATATTATTCTAATGTTAGTTTGCCTAGTAAGTGAAATGTTAGGCGCCAACACGGTCCGAAGGTGGAAATTTCGAGTCGTGACACCGGACCTGACCCCGTCACTACTCTACCGAGGTTAGGCTTGGCACTTACTGGGTACCGATTGTGGTGTACTCATGCTACTCTTCTGCACATAAGATCCAGGTGCTCCTTATCAGCTGCACTATCAGTGAGCCAGGACAACTTTGGAGATTTTAAGGTATATCTGTCGCGTCCGTAGACCTCGGAGTCCCCTTCTACTCTTCCCCATGTCCATTATCTTCTATATTTTTCTTTTGTTAGACTCTGATGTATAGAGGTACTAGATTTTTCTTCTGTAATTTGTGATTCACGATGTTCCGGGTTTTGAAAAATATTGTATAGTATGTTGAGGAGTTGGTTGTTGTACATGCCAAGCGGCATAATATTCAGTTATGTTGTTAAATTTATGTTTTTATTTTATTATTTCGCAAAAATTAGGCTTACCTAGTCGTAGAGACGTCATACGGAGGAAAAATTGGGTCGTGGCAGACATATGTTAAATTTTTTTTTTTTTGGATTTTGAAATTGTATTATATTTATGGTTCTAATTTACTTGTTTTAGTAGTGTTAGCTTGTTATTTCACATTGCATGTTATTCATTTTTTAGTTATAATTGATAGATTAGTTTTGTCAAATATTTGAATAATGTTATGACATTATATTTATAAATATTAATTTATTTTATCAAACATGTATTGCATGATGTTCTTACATAACACATTTTTTTTATTTTTATAATTAATTAAACTAAATATTATTAATTTGAAAAATATATATCAATTATTTTTACAAACTTTCACAATTGAATAACTTTTTCATTTTCCTACAAAAAAAAATTCGTTCGTAATTCAATTAGGTTTTAATATGTTACTTGCAGTTTATCTCAATATTTAAAGAGATAGTTTTCTTTCCACTTTGGAGTCGGAATAGAAAAATTTTAAAAAAATGTCGGAGTACATTCGTAAGCTTTAGTTGAGTAGTGACTATTATTATGCATATAAGGGAAAATTTTAGTAATATAATTATTCGTAAGCTTTAGTTGAGTAGTGATTATCATTCACATAAGAGAGAATATTACGTATATCAATATATTAGGAGAAGGAAAGTCGGTGAATTTGAAACCGTTATAATCCCGGCACAAGCTCTGCACATTGTGGTTCTAATTCAAAGTTTTTCAAGTTGTTATTCTTTCCTTTGCTCTGCACTTTCAAGAAACCTTCAAAGAAAGTCATTGCACTTGTAAGTTATTTTCTTTCCAAGGAATTATCAACATAAAATTTCTTCAAGAAAGCCATTGCAGTTGAAAGAAATTAGCAGAAATTAGCAATGAATGAGAATATCGATAATTGGTATAGTAAAGATAATCTTGATAGCTCTGACTATCAAGAACGTTCACCTAGCCCAGGTGTTCCTATTCCTCCTGGTCTTCCTGTTGATGATCTTGAAGATGAAGAACAGGAAACTACCTCAAATAATTCGGAAGATTACAGCAATGGGGAAAGTGGGAGTGGGAGTGAAAGTGAAAGTGGGAATAGTGAAAGTGAGAGTAGTGCAACAGAGCACTTTTCAAGTGCTGGAAGCAATGAAGCTTATGGTATGGAACAAACGAATTCTTCTGACGGTTCACAACGAATGGGTTCTTCTGGGCCCAATCGAGAAAGTTCTTCGGAAATTGATATCATGGATGTTTCATCCTCGGAAGACGTAAGAACAACACAAGGACATATTTGTAAGAATGATGAAGCGGCTATGGTTGAAACAGATACACAAATCCTTGAAACAAGGGCTGAAAATAGTATGGATACCAATCTTGATGAGCCAACAGAGGAGGACAATAAAAAAATAGAGGAACAATTTTCTGGAGGATCTACAGAACTTGCTAAATATCTGGACACAATTCTTGAGGAAACAGAGGAGGGTGATAAAGTGTAACGACCCGACTTGTCGTTTTAAGAATTAGCGCCCCGTTCAGTGATTTAAGGTTTCGAGCAGCTTCGCAATATGTAATATGACCCGCGGGTGTGGTCGAGTTTGATTTACGGATGATTCGGAGTGATTTGGGACACTTAGTCCCTAAAACGGAAGTTTAAGTCTTAGGATTTTGACCGTAGTCGGAACTGTATGAAGACGACACCGGAATGGAGTTCCGTCGGTTCTGTTAGCTCCGTTGGGTGATTTTGGACTTAGGAGCGTGTCCAGAGTGTGAATATGAGATCTGTAGCTGATTTAGGCTTGAAATGGCGAAAGTCGAATTTTTGGAGTTTTGGATCGGAAGTGGACTTTTGATATCGGGGTCGGGATGCGATTCCGAGAGTTGGAACAACTCCGTTATATTATTTGGGACTTGCCTACAAAATTTGACGTCATTCTGGGTTGGTTTGATAGGTTTCGGCACGAGTTTTAGAAGATGAAAGTTTTGGAAGTTCATAAGTTCGATTCGTGGTGCGATTTGTATTTTCGACGTTATTTGATGTGATTTGAGACCTCGAGCGAGTTCGTGTTAGGTTATGAAACTTGTTGGTATGTTTAGACGGGGTCCCAGGGGCCTCGGGTGTGTTTCGGATGGGCTACAGACCATTTCCTTCTATTTTTGAATTGCTGGTTCTGGTGTCTGATGTCCTTCTTCGCGATCGCGAAGATCCTTTCGCGTTCGCGAAGTGTCTCTGTTGATCGTCTCAATTTCCTTCTTCGCGTTGGCGTAATACGCCTCGCGATCGTGTAGCTCTGCACATCCCTTCACCGCGTTCGCGTTCGCGTCCCCCAGTTCGCGTTCGCATAGTGTTATTTTGGAAGGGAAATTATTTGTCCTTCGCGTTCACGATCTAACGTCCGCAATTGCGTACTTTTGCCTTTCCCTTCTTCGTGTTCGCAGCTCTCTCTTCGCGTTCGCGTAGAAGAAATTAGGAGCTGGGGGCTGTTGGCTATTTCTTCTTCGTGTTCGCATCAATTGCCCCGCGTTCGCGTAAGCTCCCGCCCATTGTTCATCGTGTTCGCCTCCCTTCACTCGCGATCGCGAAGGGTCTTTCTTGGCAGCCTCAATTCTCTTCTCCGCAATCGCGATGCATAGTCATCTGGGCAGAATTAAAGTCTCAAAAATGGGTTTTGAGTTCATAACACAAAAATCAAATTGGGAGCTCGGTAGAAGGTGATTTTTGGAGAGATTCTTGCGTGGGTGTTTGGGGTAAGTGATTCTTATCCAATTTTGATTAATTTCCATGATTATGCCTTTGAATCCATCATTTAATTTGGATTAATGGAGGAAAAAATCAAGATTTTTGTAAAATCTTCCAAAAAAGATAATTTAAGATTTGGAGGTTGAGTTGTTATTGGAATTCGATAAAATTGGTATGATTGAACTCGTATCGGAATGAGTGTTCGGATTCCATGAAAATTATATCGGGTTCCGAGTGGCGAGCCCCGCGTTGACTTTTATTGACTTTTTGGAATAAAATTTTAAGTCGACATATTATTTTCCGGAATTATTTCCGATGAATTATAATGAAGTTATGCAATTAATTTGGATAGATTTGAGCGGTCCGGAGGTCAATTCAAGCAAGAAGATGATTTTGGAATATCGGCATAACATCAAAAAGGTAAGTGCCTTGCTTAACTTCGAGCGGGGGAATTACCCCTTAGGCATCGAGTCTTATGTGCCATTTGTGAAATGTGAAAAGCTCTCACGACCCCAAATTTCCTCCGTAGGAGGTCTTGATGACACCTAGTCTCTAAGACTAGGTAAGCCTATCAATGCAGAATAATCATAAATATCTGAAATAAATAAACTATAATTCAAATAATTACAACTCCCAAAACCCGATAGAAATAAGTCACAAGTTTTTAAGAATTTATTCTCAGTGTCTCTATATAACAGAGTCTAAGAAAATAAGGAAGCAACATAACAAGAATAGAAGGAGACTTTGGAGTGTGCGGACGCTGGCAGATATACCTCGAAGTCTCCGTACACAGGTACTCACTGATGTCTGTGCTGGTAAAAAGTACCTAGATCTGCACAAAAAGATATGCAGAAGTATAGTATGAGTACACTACAGCGGTACCCAGTAAGTGCCAAGCCTAACCTCGGTAGAGTAGTGATGAAATCAGGTCAGGCCCTACTGGAAAATAATAATAAATGGCATGGTAAAATGTTTCACAATATAATAAAATAAAATGATAATGGAAATGAATCAAGTAGTAGGTCACCATTTAATTACACAAATAATGGCGAATAATACCTCGTGAAATAAAACAAAATTTCTTTTCAACTTTAAGAAAAATCACAACAAAATCAAAGGCAACTACGACCATAAATCAACATCAACAAGGGGCACTCCCGAGGTACCGCCTTGTAGTTCCAAATCATAAATAAATTCATAATATCTCATTTTCTTATCTCACCGCGGGAGCCTTTACAATTTATTTTAAAGAAAATATTTTTTCCAGAAATAGCATCCCGCATTTTAGCCATCCTTATCACACCGCATGACTTCTAGTAGTTCCCCCTACTAGCCACGCGTATCAAGCCACCCTTATCTCACCGCATGCGTTTCTATACCCAGACCTTATACCACCGCATGCATATCAATATTATAATATATCACAATTTGTACCTCAAGTGCTCAAATAATTTAACTTACCAAAATAATTCAACAATAATATTTTTCACAATAAAGAGCTCACGCCTCATGCCGAAATAAATCATCAATAATATGTTTTCCACAATAAAGAGCTCACGACTCCATCACAATGAGTACGAAAATCTTACAAAAATATTCAGGAATAAATAATTCGGCAAAGTAATATTTTAAAATCTTTAATACGTTGCTTCAATACCAAATTTAAAATGTCAAATACCTCATATTAATAATATTTATTTTAAAAAAAATCAATCTTCAAATAATGCACAGAATAAAAGAAACCAAATTTCAACTAAACAGGTAAAACAATTAGCAGAAAAAAGGCCAAGCAAATTTAAAGTATATAAATCAAATCAATGATGGAGAATATAACAAGATTTAATAATTTAATTAATATGCAACAGTGATTTACATAATTTAAAAACATAATCCTTCACATTTAACCCGTGTACATACTCGTCACCTCGTGTACACGACTTTCATCACGTTATAATTAATACTAATCCTAGGAGAAATTTTTCCCACACAAGGTTAGACAAGTCACTTACCTCGACTTGCTCCAATTTAACCAAGTAGTATGCATTTTCCTCTATTTTTCGATTCCGGTCGACTCGTATCTAGTCATAATTAATTCGATACAATCAACAAAAATTATAGAATCAATTCCATAAGAAAATATTATATTTTTCAATAAAATCTGAAATTAACTCAAAAATGGTCTCGAAATCCGGCGAAAGTTATGAAATACGAACGCCCATTCAACCACGAGTCCGACCATACCATTTTTACTAAAATTCGACATCAACTTGACCTCCAAATCTCAAATTCTCATTCTGAAATCCCTAGGCCCAAATCCTCTAATTTCACCTCAAAAACATGTAATCTATTCGAAATATTCAATGATAATCCAATATAATTGACTAACAATGATCACATATGACTTACCTCAAGATTTTCCATGATTTCTCGCTCAAAAATCGCATCACATGCTTTTGGAAATGTCAAAAATAACAAAATTTTCCGGACCCTTCTATTTTTTACACTGCCCAGTGCTTTCGCACCTGCGGACAAAATTCTCGCACCTGCGGTCCCGCATCTACGGTGAAACACTGCATCTGCAGAAATTAATCAGTCCAGCTGCCTTCGCATCTGCAAGCCTTGGACCGCATCTGCGCCTTCGCAGGTGCGGAAAATTCCATCGCACCTGCGCGCATGCCCGCACCTGCGCCCTTCCTCACGCTTCTACTAAAGCGCTTCTACGCAACATTAGCCGCATCTGCGGCATCACACCTGCGGCTAATTTCTCAAAGGTGCGATTACACCAGAAGACAGAAAGTTTCCCAGATTTCTTCTAAGTCCGAATTTGATAGGTTAACCATCCGAAACTCACCCGAGACCCTCGGGACCTTAACCAAATATATCAACATGTCCTAAAATATTATACGAACTTGCTCGTGCGATCTAATTGCCCAAATAACACCTAAAACTACGAATCAGACACCAAATCAAAGGAAATTTCCAAGAAAACATTAAAACTTATATTTTCACAACCGGATGTCCGAATCACGTCAAATCAACTCCGTTTCTCACCATATTCGGCAGACAAGTCATAAATATTATAGTGGACCTATACCGGGATTCGAAACCAAAATACGGACCTGGTGTCAATAAATCCAACATCAGTAAATTCTTAAAAATCATTAAGCTTTCAAACTTTTAATGTTTCCTCAAAATTCCATATCTCGGGCTAATGACCTCGGAATTTGATTCCGGGCATACGCCCAAGTTCCAAATCACGATACGGACCTATCAGAACTGTCAAAACACTGCTCTGAGTCCGTTTGCTTAAAATGTTGACCAAAGTCAACTCAGTTGAGTTTTAAAGCTCTAATTCACATTTTAATCCATTTTTCACATAAAAACTTTTTGGAAAATTTTACGGAATGCGCACGTAAGTCGAGTAATGATAAATAGTATTTTTTGAGGTCTTAGAACACAGAATTACTTATTAAATTTAAAGATGACATTTTGGGTCATCACATTCTCCACCTCTAAAACAAACATTCGTCCTCGAACGGAGTTAGAAAAAGTACCTGAGTTGGTGAATAAGTGTGGATAAAAGCTGCGCATATCATGCTCTATCTCCCAAGTCGCCTCCTCGACCGGATGACTCCTCCACTGAACCTTCACGGAAGCAATGTTCTTTGACCTCAACTTTCGAACTTGCCTATCCAACTGTACCGAACTGAAGTCTAACACATGAAACGGATCGCTGTGATATTTTCGAAGCATAAAAACATGGAATACCGGATGAACTACAGATAGACTAGGTGGTAGTGAAGTTTGTAAGCCACCTCTCCAACTCTCTCAAGAATCTCAAAAGGCCCAATATACCTAGGGCTAAACTTGCCCTTCTTTTTGAACCTCATCACACCCTTCATAGGCGAAACCCGGAGCAATACCAGCTCACCAACCATGAATGCAACATCACAAACCTTCCGATCTGCATAACTCTTCTGTTTCGATTGGGCTGTACGAAGTCGATCTTGAATCAACTTAACCTTTTCCAAGACATCCTGAACCAAGTCTGTACCCAATAGTCTAGCCTCGCACGGTTCGAACCAACCCACTGGAGACCGGTACCGCCTACCATACAAGGCCTCATACGGAGCCATCTGAATGCTCGACTGATAACTGTTGTTGTAAGCAAATTTCGCAAGTGGTAAAAACTGATCCCAAGCACCCCCAAAATCTATCACACACGCACGAAGCATATCCTCCAGTATCTGAATAGTGCGTTCGGACTGTCCGTCCGTCTGAGGGTGAAATGTTGTACTCAACTCTACCCGAGTACCCAACTCACGTTGTACTGCCCTCCAGAACCGTGATGTAAACTGCGTACCCCAGTCAGAGATGATAGATACCGGTACGCCGTGAAGTCTGACAATCTCGCTAATATATACCTGAGCCAGCTGCTCTGAAGAGTAAGTAGTAATCACAAGAATGAAATGAGTTGACTTGGTCAATCTATCCACAATCACCCATACTGCATCGAACTTCCTCTGAGCCCGTGGATCCCAACAACGAAATCCATAGGATCCGCTCCCATTTCCATTCTGGAATATTTAACTTCTAAAGCAATCCACCCGGTCGATGATGCTTATATTTTACATGTTGACAATTTAGACACCGAGCTATATACCCCACTATGTCTTTCTTCATCCGCCTCCACCAATAATGTTGTATCAAGTCCTGATATATCTTTGCAGCACCCAAATGAATGGAGTACCGTGAACTGTGAGCCTTTTGGAGAATCAATTCACGCAAACTATCTAAATTAAGCACACATAGACTGCCCTGCATCCGCAATACACCGTCATCTCCAATAGTGACTTCCTTGGCATCACCGTGCTGAACTGTATCCTTAAGGACAAGCAGATGGGGGTCATCGTACTGATGCTCTCTGATTCGATCATAAAGAAAATACTGAGAAACCACACAAACCAAAACTTGACTCGGCTCGAAAATATCCAACCTGACAAACTGGTTGGCCAAGGCCTGAACATCCAAGGCTAAAGGCCTTTCTGCTACCGGTAAATATGCTAAGCTTCCCAAACTCCCCGCCTTACAATTCAAGGCATCGGCCACTACATTGGCCTTTCCGGGATGATAGAGAATGGTGATATCATAATCCTTAAGCAACTCCAACCATCTCCGCTGCCGCAAATTAAGATCTTTCTGTTTAAACAGATGTTGTAGACTCCGGTGATCAATGTAGACCTCACAATGGACACCGTACAAATAATTCTGAATTATCAAAACAAAATAAAATATTGAAGAAAACGACTACATATTCATCATTCTTAAAATTACTACTCCAATCATTTTCCTGCTTAGGTGAATATTAAGACAATGAGAGGATACAAAGTACTAAACAGAGATAGAACAACAGAGATTTAGAGCTGAACAAAACTATTTCATTAACTTCATAATCCACACGCATCTTCCATCAAAGACATGTTTCCTATCCAATTAGCAATCCAAGGTTCAAAGGAAGTACCTGGGCAGTAGAGAAACAAGCAAACCGGAACCAAGTAAGGGTGAAAGAGCTGGAATAGAGCTTAGCAACACAGAATCAGCAAAATCAGCGACAAAAACAGCAATTCCCCGGCTCACGAACAACCTTCCGAAACCCAGGAAGAAAGAAATCGAACTTTGAAATCGGTCTCTTCAAACCCCCATTGGAAATTCCAGCTTTTCTTTCTATCTTTTAGGGGCCTTTGATTTTCAGACCTTCATTTAATTTTCCTAGCTTTCGTTTCAGCTATGTGTGTTCAAAACGCGAGTGGGCGAGCCTCCATCTCTGTGTGAGTGTGATGGTGAGTGTGTGTGAGGTCAGAGTGTATGCGTGTGGCCCTACTAGAAAATAATAATAAATGGCATGGTAAAATATTTTACAATATAATAAAATAAAATGACAATGGAAATGAATCAAGTAGTAGGTCACCATTTAATTATACAAATAATGGCAATTAATACCTCGTGGAACAAAATAAAAAAAAATTCAACTTTAAGAAAAATCACAACAAAATCAAAGGCAACTACGGCCATAAATCAATATCAACAAGGGGCACTCCCGAGGTACCGCCTCGTAGTCCCAAATCATAAATAAATTCACAATATCTCATTTCCATATCTCACCGCGGGAGCTTTCACAATTTATTTTAAAGAAAACTCTTTTTCCAGAAATAGCATCCCGCGTTTTAGCCATCCTTATCACAACGCATGACTTCTAATAGTTCCCCCTACTAGCCACGCGTTTCAAGCCACCTTTATCTCACCGCATGCGTTTCAATACCCAGGCCTTATACCACCGCATGCATATCGATATCACAATATATCACAATTTGCACCTCAAGTGCTCAAATAATTTAACTTGCCAAAATAATTCAACAACAATATTTTCCATAATAAAGAGCTCATGGCCCATGCCAAAATAAATCATCAATAATATTTTTCCATAATAAAAAGCTCACGGCTCCATCACAATGAATACGAACAAAAATATTCAGGAATAAATAATTCAGCAAAATAATATTTTAAAATCTTTAATACGTTGCTTCAATACCAAATTTAAAATGTCAAATACTTCATATTAATAATATTTATTTTAAAGAAAATCAACCTTCAAATAATGCATAGACTAAAAGAAACCAAGTTCCAACTAAACAGGTAAAACAATTAGCAGAAAAAAGGCCAAGGTTATTTAAAGTATATAAATCAAATCAATGATGAAGAATATAACAAGATTTAATAATTTAATTAATATGCAATAGTGATCTACACAATTTAAAAATATAATCATTCACATTTAATCCGTGTACACACTCATCACCTCGTGTACACAACTTTCATCACATTACAATTAATACCGATCCTAGGAAAAACTTCCCCCACACAAGGTTAGACAAGTCACTTACCTCGACTTGCTCCTATTTAACCAAGTAGTACGCCTTTTCCTCGATTTTCCGATTCCGGTCGACTCGTATCTAGTCATAATTAATTTGATACAGTTAAAAATAATTATAGAATCAATTCCATAAGAAAATACTATATTTTTCAATAAAATCCAAAATTAACTCAAA
Organism: Nicotiana tabacum; assembly: GCF_000715075.1. Taxonomy (NCBI): domain Eukaryota; kingdom Viridiplantae; phylum Streptophyta; class Magnoliopsida; order Solanales; family Solanaceae; genus Nicotiana; species Nicotiana tabacum. Next base: position 88,059,114 of record NC_134103.1, read on the forward strand.
AATTATCTCGGAATCCGGCGAAAGTTAGAAATACGAACGCCCATTCAACCACGAGTCCAACCATACCATTTTTACTAAAATCCGACATTAACTTGACCTCCAAATCTCAAATTCTCATTTTGAAATCCCTAGGCCCAAATCCTCTAATTTCACCTCAAACACATGTAATCTATTCAAAATATTCAATGATAATGCAATATAATTGACTAACAATGATCACATGTGACTTACCTTAAGATTTCCCGTGATTTCGCGCTCAAAGATCACCTCACCTGCTTTTGGAAATTTCAAAAATGACAAAATTTCTCGGACCCTTCTGTTTTGTACACTGCCCAGTGCTTTCGCACCTGCGGACAAAATTCTAGCACATGAGGTCCCGCATCTGCGGTGAAACACCGCATCTGCAAAAATTAGTCAGCCCAGCTACCTTCGCATTTGCGAGCCTTGGACCTAACTGCGCCTTCGCAGGTGCGGAAAATTCCATCGCACATGCGCCCTTCCTCACGCTTCTGGGCAAGCGCTTCTGCACAACATGAGCCGCATCTGCGGCCAATTTCTCGCAGGTGCGATTACACCAGAAGACAGAAATTTTCTCACATTTCTTCTAAGTCCGAATTTGATCAGTTAACCATCCGAAACTCACCCGAGACCCTCGGGACCTTAACCAAATATATCAACATGTCCTAAAATATTATACGAACTTGCTTGCGTGATCAAATTGCCCAAATAATACCTAAAACTACGAATTAGATACCAAATCAAAGAAAATTTCCAAGAAAACTTTAAAACTTATATTTTCATAACCGGACGTCCGAATCATGTCAAATCAACTCCGTTCTCACCAAATTCGACGGACAAGTCATAAATATTAAAGTGGACTTATACCAGGCTTCAGAACCAAAATACGGACCCGGTGTCAATAAATCCAACATCAGTAAATTCGTAAAAATGATTAAGCTTTCAAACTTTTAATTTTTCCTCAAAATTCCATATCTCGGGCTAGGGACCTCGAAATTTGATTCTGGGCATACGCCCAATTCCCAAATCACGATACAGACCTATCGCAACTGTCAAAATATTGATCCGTGTCTGTTTGCTCAAAATGTTGACCAAAGTCAACTCAGTTAATTTTTAAAGTTCTAATTCACATTTTAATCCATTTTTCACATAAAACTTTTTCGAAAAATTTTACGGACTGTGCAGACAAGTCGAGTAATGATAAATAGTGTTTTTTGAGATCTTAGAATACAGAATTAATTATTAAATTTAAAGATGATACTTTAGGTTATCATAAAAGCCGTGTACGCGAGGTGACAAATACGTACTCAGGCTTATATGTGCAAAACATTCATTGAGTTAAAGTCTTGGGAAAATTGTGTAGTAATTTAGATAATTGTTAGTACTTACTAAATCATCTATTAACCATGCCTAAATTCTTGTTGTTGAACTTGTTTTTATATGATAATTTGATGTGATTGTTACTTGAAAATTTATGAAATTTCGTGAGTGTTTTTGGTTTGATATTTCTTGGAATTTAATTTCAATAATATGAATCTTCCCTATGCAAATAATTAATTAAGCAAGTTTAAAAATAAGTCTTAATATAATTATCTAAGTTTTGATTAATGAAGGCTTTGCCTTATGCTGAGTAATTTCTATCTCTATTGATTGTTTTTGGGTGTTATACACATTGTGTGGGGACTTTGGCTATTTGTTGTGAAATTAATTGACTTGGTTGTAGCTTTGGAATTTGGTTGTGACCATTGGTCAAATTGTGATATGAATTGATTTTGTTATATTGCCATGATAATTTCCCGTGTAAATTATTGTGTTGTTTTAATTATTATTTTGAGGATATAAGGGTGGCATTTCACTATTGATATTATGTGGGTATAAGGGTGGTATTTCACTGTGGTTGTGTTTGTTAGAATATTGTCTGGGCGGAGCGATAAGGGTGGCTGTAGGAGCGATAATAGTGGCTATTGATATTGTCTGGGTGGAGCGATAAGGGTGGCTATAGGAGTGATAAGCATGGCAATAGGAGCAACAAGGGTAGCTATTGCCAGGGATGATATGTGATGATGTGGGATTGTGGTGTTGGTGATTTTCATGTGATGTTGTGATTTTCTTGTGTTTATTTTTATACCTTGTGCAATTTGTCTTGTTGTTGGTAAATTGATAACAATATGATTTATGTTGAAATTGAGAGTCTGTGGCTATTGCCAGGCGGATTATAAAATAAAATGTGGGCACGAGGTGCCGTGAGTAAATAATGAGGATATTAGCACGTGAATTATCCGGGCAGTTGTGATATGAAATGTAGGCACGAGGTGCTGTGATGAAATGATAATGATATTTGACACGTGAATTGTCCATGCAGTTGTGATATGAAATGAGGGCACGAGGTGCCGGGAAAATATAATGATTTAATTATGGGCATGAGGTGCCGTGGAAATATGAAAGATGGGTTGAGACTCATGTTTACAAAAAAAAATATGAAAATGGGCTGAGACCCGTATTTTTATGATTTTGAAATGAAGTGTCACATGGTGACTCTTTAATCGAAAGAATTATATTCAAAATATTTATTTGAAAGGATTTTTATTCAAGAAGAATTATATGAAAGAATTGTATTTGAAAGATATTTATTCGACATAATTATATTTAAAAAGAGTTTTATTCGTAAGAATTATATGTGAAAGATATTTAATTGAAGAACTTGATTTAACTGGGTGTAATTATATTTATTAATTGTTGAGCGATATTAATGGTGATTTTATTGTCTTACTGTGCATATCATTGGTTGTTTTATGTTGCCTTGTTGTTATTTGTTTCCTATTATTTTGTATATTATATTGCACAAGTTATTAGACTAGTGTGTGTCTTGACTGTACCTCGTCTCTACTCCACTGAGATTAGTCTTGATACTTACTGGGTACCGACCATGGTATACTCATACTACACTTCTGCACATTTTTGTGCAGAGCCAGGTATTGGAGATAACGGACTTGAGCAGAGTTAAGGTGGGATCGTAAGGATTCAAGGTAGAGTTGTTTGGCTGCTGCAATCCCTTGGATTCTTTTCATTTCATTGTACTGTTAATTTGTAATCAAACAGTATTGTTTATTCAGTCCTCGTGATCATTCTATGTATTCAGTTAGAGTTCGTGACTCAGTATTACTAGTCTTGGGAGGTTGTATATTCATATTTGTTCCGCTATTAGTTTGATTACTTATTTAATTCAAAAAAAAAAAGAAACTTGCTTCAAAATGTAATTGAAATCGGCTTACCTAGTCTTAGAGACTTGGTGCCATCACGACGCCTGTGGTTGGATTTTGGGTTGTGACAAGTGGTATCTGAGCCCTAGGTTCATAGGTTCTATGAGTCACAAACTCTTCTAGTAGAGTCTTGCGGATCGGTACGGAGGCATCTGTACTTATCTTCGAGAGGCTACTGAACTGTTAGGAAATTTCCACTTCCTTCATTCCTGTCGTGCGGAATTGTTGATTGTGGAAGTTGAGCTTTTGTATCTGTATTCTCTCACAGATGGTGAGGACACGTGCTACCGAGTTAGCTGAGCAGGCATCCGCACATACTGCTGGGGCTGCAAGAGGCCAGGGCTGAGGTAGAGGTCGAGGAAGGACACGTGCCGTGACTAGAGCTCCTGTCAGAAAAATAGTTGAGGAGCCACCAGTAGATCTTGTTGAAGGACAGGTACCTGAACCACCTGTTGTTACCCCCAGACTTCAAGAGACTTAGGCACAATTCCTGAGTATGTTTGGTACATTAACCCGGGCAGGATTGATTTCTGTTGCACCAAATATTCTGCAGATTGGGGGAGTAACTCCGACTCCTACCATAACTCCAGAGCAGCAGGTTCGCGTTGGTCAGGTTTCAGGTGTAGCACCGTACAACCTGTTATTCCGGTTCGGCCCGAGGTCAGGCCAGAGGCATCAGAAGAGGAACAAAAGAGACTTGAAAGGTTTAATAAATATGATCCACCTACTTTCAGTGGCACAGCTACAGAGGATGCCCACGAATTTCTGGAAAATTGTCATCGTATTCTCCACACCATGGGTATTGTGGAGGTGTGCGGAGTTGCCTTTACTACATTTCAACTGTCAGGCGCAGCATATCGGTGGAGGTAAATCTATGAAAAAGGTTGACCAGCTGATGCAACACCACCAACTTGGGCTCCATTTTCGAAAATGTTCTTGAAAGAGTTCGTTTCCTAGACTCTCCGAGATGCGTGGCGCACGGAGTTTGAATGGTTGCATCATGGCACTATGACAATGTCAGAATATGCTATCAGGTTCCATGAGTTAGCCCGTCATACACCTATCTTAGTTCCTACAGTCAGAGAACGGGTCCACAGATTCATTGAGGGGCTCGATTATGATATTAAAATATGCATGGCTCGAGAGTTGCAAACTAATGCTCCATTTTAACAAGTAGTGGAGATTGCAAGGAAGATTGAGGGTGTTTTAGGCGAGGAAAGGGAGTCCAAGGACAAAAGGTCTCGTAGATCTAGAAGGTTCAGTGGATTTTACTCTTCAGCTAGGACCCATTATAGCGGAGGCTCGAGCAGTCGGTCAACTTAGTCCGCACATCAGATTACTCGGGGTGCTCCAGCTTATAGTGCACCACCGACACGAGATTCTTATAGTGGTTATTCCAGTTATCTGGCACAGACTCAGTATGAGCAGCTGCTACCTCAGAGGGGTTGTTATAAGTGTGGTGATACTAGGCATATCATGAGAGATTGTCCCAGACTTGGGAGGGGTGGATTTCATCAGAACACTGCAGCTACAAGCTTTATTCCAATTGATACTCCACATGCACAGTCAGCTAGAGGTGGAGGCCAAGCGGGTAGTAGGAGCCTAAGAGGTGGAGGCCCGACCCGTTGATATAATCACTATGATTTGGATGAGGTCAATACACCAGATGGTGTCGTTATAGATACGATCCTGATTTTTATTATAAAAGGATATTTTCCCTTAATTTGATTCGGTTCTGAATATTGAGGTGAGTCCTCCTATTATGCTCCACTTATGGGTGAGCTTCGTAAATTTGTGACCCACTTATATGTTTATCCCTGTTGGGAGATTTAAAGATGTGAGCCCGTGCCTGTCATTTTATTTTTGTATACCATTGAGGGCTATAAGTCCAAAAGTAATTTTTATTATTCATTACAGTGGGTTTAATGTGTTTCGGAATAATTAATTCCGATCTTTATGAATTATATGCCCTATCGGTATGAGGGTCCATTGTGTGTTGTGAAAACTGTTTATGAAATATATTGAAAAGAAGAAAGAAAGGAAATTGAAATTTCAATTGGCACAATGTACAAAATACTTGTGATTCAGAGTTGAGGACGAGATCCTCGCATTTTTATGTGATGTGAAATATTTATGAGTTTAAAATTCTCCCTTTGTGAAAATTAATTTGTACAATAATATTAATAGGGAGTCGTGCCTGTTAGGCTTATCTAATAACTCTTGTATATTTTCTGTGCATATTCAACCATTTTCGTGCTGTAAACATTGAGTTTTAACCTATGAGATGAGTGCCACGGGTGGAGTTAAATGTGACTCATTAATCCGAGTAGGTAATCATGAGGTCTTCATGCCCCACATTCTGTTGTCAGTGTTATGAAAATTCGAAATGAGGTAGTGGTTAATATGAGATTAATTGATGATGTTGGAATTAATTATGAACAGCTTTTAAGACCTGAGATGTGGTGATGAGCATACATATGATGTGCTTCATATCCTAATGTCATTATGATAATGCAGTGCTTGTAATGCTGAGATTGGCGTTATTGATATATACCTTGTGGTATTTTATTGGGTTGTGGATGTGTTGTTAGGAGTTATTTTGGTGTTACTCTAGCAGGTGGAAAGGCCCATTTACAAGGGAGACTCTGCCGAAATTGCTGAAAAATTTGGGAGTTAGTAAAATTTGGAGTATTGAGATGTGCGACAGAAGAAATAAGTTATGTTATGTGTTTGAGGGCGAATAATCCTAAGCGGGGGAGAATGTAACACCTCAGAAAGAAATTTTGAAGTACTTCAACGCTATCAAGAAAGTTAATATGTGCGTAGGCACAAGTTGCTATAGCCAGTTGAGGCTAATACCGTGCGTTATTCTGAAAATCAGGCCTTTTGAAAAGTTTGAAGTGTAAGAAATTGGCCTTAAAGTTTACAAATATGGATAAAAGAAATAATCTCAAGTGATATGGTATTGTCGGGCTTGTCTCAAATGCGGTAATGTGGGGATCAATCGTGAGTATATGTGTAAAAGTAAAATCATCAATTTGGTAACCTCAGAACAATTCTTAGCACGTTCGAGGACGAAAGTTTGTTTAAGAGGTGAAGAATATAACGACCCGACTTGTCGTTTTAAGAATTCGCTCCCCGTTCAGTGGCTTAAGGTCTCGAGCAGCTTCACAACATGTATTATGACCCGCGGGTGTGGTCGAGTTTGATTTGCGGATGATTCGGAGTGATTTGGGACACTTAGTCCCTAAAACGGAAGCTTAAGTCTTAGGATTTTGACCATAGTCAGAACTGTGTGAAGACGACTCCGAAATGGAGTTTCGTCGGTTCTGTTAGCTCCGTTGGGTGATTTTGGACTTAGGAGCGTGTCCGGACCCTGAATCCGAGGTCTGTAGCTGATTTAGGTTTGAAATGGCAAAAGTCAAATTTTTGGAGTTTTGGACCGGAAGTCGACTTTTGATATCGGGGCCAGAATGCGATTATGAGAGTTGGAACAACTCCTTTAAGTTATTTGGGACTTGCCTGCAAACTTTGACGTCATTCCGGGTTGGTTTGATAGGTTTCGGCACGAGTTTTAGAAGTTAGAAGTTTTGGAAGTTCATAAGTTTGATTCGTGGTGTGATTTATATTTTCGGCGTTATTTGATGTGATTTGAGACCTTGAACGAATCCTTGATAGGTTATGGAACTTGTTGGTGTGTTTAGACGGGGTCCCGGGGGCCTCGGGTGTTTTTCGGATGGGCTACGGACCATTTCCTTCTATTTTTGAATTGCTGGTTCTGGTGTCTGATGTCCTTCTTCGTGATCGCGAAGATCCTTTCGCGTTCGCGAAGTATCTCTGCTGATCTCCTCAATTTCCTTCTTCGCGTTCGCGTAATATGGCTCGCGATCGCGTAGCTCTGCACATTCCTTCACCGCATTCGCGTCCCCCAGTTCGCATTCGCGTAGTGTTATTTTGGAAGGGGAATTATTTGTCCTTCGCATTCGCGATCTTACATCTGCGATCGCATACTTCTGCCTTTCCCTTCTTCGCGTTCGCATCTCTCCCTTCGCGTTCGTGTAGAAGAAATTAGGAGCTGGGGGCTGTTGGCTATATCTTCTTCGGGTTCGCATTAATTGCCCCGCGTTCGCGTAAGCTCTTGCCCATTGTTCATCGCATTTGCCTCCCTTCACTCGCGATTGCGAAGGGTCTTTCTTGGCAGTCTCAATTCTCTTCTCCGCGATCGCGACCCAATCTCCGCGATCGTGATGCATAGTCATCTGGGAAGAATTAAAAGTCTCAAAAATGGGGGTTTGAGTCATAACATAAAAATCAAATTGGGAGCTCGGTAAAAGGCGATTTTTAGAGAGATTCTTGCGTGGGAGTTTGGGGTAAGTGATTTGTATCCAGTTTTGATTAATTTCCATGAATATGTCTTTGAATCCATCATTTAATTCGGATTAATGGAGGAAAAAATCATGATTTTTGTAAAATCTTCCAAAAACGAAAATTTAAGATTTGGAGGTTGAGTTGTTATTGGAATTTGATAAAATTGGTATGGTCGAACTCGTATCGGAATGGATGTTCGGATTCCATAAAAATTATGTCGGGTTCCAAGGGGCGGGCCCCCGCGTTGACTTTTGTTGACCTTTTGGAATAAATTTTTAAGTTGATGTATTATTATCCGGAATTGTATCCGATGAATTTTAATGAAGTTATACAATTAATTTGGATAGATTTGAGCGGTCCGGAGGTCAATTCAAGCAAGAAGATGATTTTGGAATATCGGCATAACTCCAAAAAGGTAAGTGTCTTGCTTAACCTCGAGTGGGGGAATTACCCCTTAGGCATCGAGTCTTATGTGCCATTTATAAAATGTGAAAAGCCGTGTACGCGAGCTGACGAGTACGTACTCGAGCTTATATGTGCAAAAACTTCATGAGTTAAAGTCTTGGGCAAATTGTGTAGTAATTTGGATAATTGTTAGTACTTACTAAATCATCTATTAGCCATGCCTAAATTCTTGTTGTTGAACTTATTTTTATATGATAATTTGATGTGATTGTTACTTGAAAATTTATGAAATTTCGCGAGTGTTTTTGGTTTGATATTTCTTGGAATTTAATTTCAATAATATGAATCTTCCCTATACAAATAATTAATTAAGAATGTTTAAAAAGAAGTCTTAATATAATTATCTAAGTTTGGATTAATGAAGGCTTTGCCTTATGCTGAGTAATTTTTATCTCTATTGATTATTTTTGGGTGTTATACACATTGTGTGGGGCCTTTGGCTATTTGTTGTGAAATTAATTGACTTGGTTGTAGCTTTGAAATTTGGTTGTGGCCATTGGGCAAATTGTGATATGAATTGATTTTGTTAAGTTGCCGTGATAATTTCCCGTGTAAATTATTATGTTGTGTTAATTATTATTTTGAGGATATAAGGGTGGCATTTCACCGTTGATATTATGTGGGTATAAGGGTGGCATTTCACTGTGGTTGTGTTTGTTGGAATATTATCTGGGCGGAGCGATAAGGGTGGCTATAAGAGCGATAAGGGTGGCAATAAGAGCGATAAGGGTGGCTATAGGAGTGATAAGGGTGGCAATAGAAGCGATAAGGGTGGCTATTGTCTAGGACGATATGTGATGATGTGGGATTGTGGTGTTGGTGATTTTCATGTGATGTTGTGATTTTCTTGTGTTTATTTTTATACCTTATGCAATTTATCTTGTTGTTGGTAAATTGATAACAATATGATTTATGTTGAAATCGAGAGCCTGTGGCAATTGCCAGGCGGATTATAAAATGAAATGTGGGAACGAGGTGCCGTGACTCAATAATGAGGATATTGGCACGTGAATTGTCCGTGCAGTTGTGATATGAAATGTGGGCACGAGGTGCTTTGATGAAATGATAATGATATTTGGCACGTGAATTGTTCGTCCAGTTGTGATATGAAATGAGGGCACGAGGTGCCGGAAAAATAGGATGATTTAATTATGGGCACGAGGTTCCGTGAAAATATGAAAAATGGGCTGAGAGCCGTGTTTACAAAAAATATGAAAATGGGTTGAGACCCGTATTGTTTTATGATTTTGAAATGAGGTGTCACATGGTGACTCTTTAATCGAAAGAATTATATTCAAAATATTTATTTGAAAGGATTTTTATTTAAGAAGAATTATATGAAAGAATTGTATTTGAAAGAATTGTATTTAAAAGATATTTATTCGATGAAATTATATTTGAAAAAGAGTTTTATTCGTAAGAATTATATGTGAAAGATATTTAATTGAAGAACTTGATTTAACTGGGTATAATTGTATTTATTAATTGTTGAGTGATATTAATGGTGATTTTATTGTCTTACTGTGCATATCATTGGTTGTTTTGTGTTGCCTTGTTGTTATTTATTTCCTATTATTTTGTATATTATATTGCACAAGTTATTAGACTAGTGTGTGTCTTGACTGTACCTCGTCTCTACTCCACTTAGGTTAGTCTTTATACTTACTGGGTACCGACCGTGGTGTACTCATACTACACTTCTGCATATTTTTGTGCAGAGCCAGGTATTGGAGATAACGGACTTGAGCAGAGTTAAAGCGGGATCGTAAGGATTCAAGGTAGAGCTGCTTGGTCGTCGCAGTCCCTTAGAGTCTTTTCATTTCATTGTACTGTTAATTTGTAATCAAACAGTATTGTATATTCGGTCCTCGTGATCATTCTATGTATTCAGTTAGAGTTTGTGACTCAGTACTACCAGTCTTGGGAGGTGTATATTCATATTTGTTCCATTATTAGTTTTGATTACTTATTTAATTTTAAAAAAATGGCTTCAAAATGTAATTGAAATCGGCTTACCTAGTATTAGACACTAGGTGTCATCACGACGCCCGTGGTAGAATTTTGGGTCGTGACATAAAGATAAGGTTGAAACAGATAAACAAGTCCCTAAAACAAGTGCTGAAAATAATATGGATACCGATCTTGATGAGCCAAAAGAGGACGGTGATGAAGATATTACTCAATCAAATAAAGAAATCCCTCCGAGGACTGATGAATATGCTGAAAATTGGGTATCCAATTTTAATGAAATATATGAGCCAACAGATGATAAGAATGATACACAAATGGCTGACTCATGGGTAGCTCAAGGGCGAGGCTAGTAAAGCCTTTCCGCAAAAATTTTGAGGCCCCAAAAAGTGTTAATGGTAAAATACGTAATAATATTTTGACTTAGATAATATTGAAGTTTGTAGAAAAAAGTATAAAATCTGTGTAAAAAAGGTTTTAAAAAATAAAGAATATTTATCTTTTAACATAAGAAATATTCTAGAACTTTGAATTAAACTACTCAAATCTTCGTTTTAGCAAATAAAGTTTTTTACATCAAGATCCAAGGTAATGTATTGCAAACATATGGCTAACATCTTATTAACTTGAATTAACCCTTGATAATATAAATAATAATATTACTAAATAAAGCTAAAAGTCATATATCTTGTATAAATACTATTATATAAATAAGTACAGGAAGAAAAAAAGACAACATCAAAGTTTTTGCATATACTTGTATAGGTGTATAAAATTTAGATTCTTATTAAAATTCGGCTTTAGGCCACTAAATTCGTTGAGCTGCCCTTTGGCTGAATCTGCTTCGGAATCTAGCCATGATGACAATGAAAAATTAAGTATACAACAAACTCAAAGCAATGTAAAGGAGGCCTTTAATCTTTTTAGTTCAGGTCCAGAGCCAATTCATTCTTCAGTTTAATGCCAAAATTCAACCTTATTCGCTAATTGTATGTTCTTATCCTTAATTTGTTGTATTGTTAGCGGCATTTATGATTTGACTTTTATTCAAAGTATCATCGGGAGTCTTTGGAAGACTTGAAGGGGTATATATGTATACAGTGCAAATATCACTTGCTGTTTAGCATCATATATACAGACTAACAAAAGCAATGTCCATAAAAGAAAATCAAATAGAAATTTGGGATCTTCAGTTTTGTGATAAATGCCTGCTTTCTTGACTCATTTGACCCCCCGATATTGTTTTGGTTCCACAATTGTTGTGTCTCTTATTCTCTTCATGTTTTCTCTCTAAAATAATAATGGGTATGAGGGATGCAGCATGGATACTTTCTCTAAGATGATAATAGGTACGAGGTTAAACAATGAAAAGAAGAAGATAACTGTATTTAAGAGTTAATACCTTAAATTATCAAGTTTTTGTCAGTTTTCGACTTAATTTATTCAGTCTTCCCAAAACTTTTGAACTATATTGCCCTTCATATTTAAACTTCATCACTACCTATCTGGTATAACGTGTGTAATAACTTAGTTGGGAGCGCGTGACAGTTGAAAAAAATTATCAAAATGGTCCACGTGACAGAATGTAATGACTGATTAGCCTAACCCTCTTTCAAATTTATTTTCTTAAAAACAATTCTCCCTAGTTCCTTTATATCAATATTTCTTCCTCTTCTTTTCGTCATTCTTCCATATTATTTTCACCCTTCTTCTTTATTTTTTTAACCTTCTTTTTTTTTTGTAACTAACTATTTTTTATATTAATCACCAGTAATCTTTACATAGCCATAGCCTGCTTATAACTCAGCAGCTATCAAACTTACACATCCAAAATCTATACTAACTTTCTATATCAAAACATAAAATATTGCACCATACTACTGATCCCAATGGTAGCTCATAAGTTAAATATGTAGACTATCTCTCGTGCAATACCATCAGCTTATCTGCTTCTCTTTTCAAACAGCCGTAGGTTCCTTTCTATGCAAATGGAGTGAACTATCTCAACAGACACCATCCTGAAGACTTGTGCTTGTTGTGTTTTATCCTTAGCACATTGTATAACCCAGTGCATATGTTGTTCCCAAGTGTCTACAGCCATATCTTGTCTTTGTATCCATTGCAAGATTCTGTGCCACAATTCCTTGGAAAATCGACATTTGACAAACAAGTGTTCCCTGTTCTCATCATGTTCTTTACATAAATGGCACCTGGAATCTACAGCTAGTCCCCATTGTATCAACCTATCTGCAGTCAGCAATCTCCCATGTAGTTGTAGCCACACGGTAAATATAGATTTTGGCTTGGCATTGTTTTGAAACATCAAGCATTTCCAATTAACCCTTGGTCTGTCTCCCATCAGCTGCAAGTAGAAGCTTATGTATTTTTTTAACTTTCTTCTTTATTTTTTTTACCTTTTTCTTCCGTTCTCTATATGAGTTTCCTCTGAAAAATTTCGCTGTCTTTTGTTTCCTCTTAAATGGTTAATTCTCTTTTTTGTTTTAGTCTCCTTTCGTGTCTTACACATATTATTGAAAGAATACCCATTTTAATCATCTTATAAAAAATAACACCTTGTAGAGAATATAGTTGAATCTCATGAACCTTGTTCGTGTAATCTAGATTTAGAGAATGTAGTTAATGGCTGATCAGTTTCTTATTTGCAAAATTTTATTGTGTGTAATTTTGTTTATATAATATAAGATGATTTAACAGAAATACAACATTATATGCCTTCATTTATTTTTTTATTGTGCTTCAAAGTGAATGCAAATAAGGACTTATTCAATTGGAGTCTAGCATAAATCACAATCATAATTAAACCTAAAATTAATATATTACATTACATACTATCTTGGCCAAAGCTCCTAGAATTAATTAGTCATCCGAGAGTAATACATCACAAGTATACTACAAAAAATAAAACTCTGTATGAACCTATAAGTTAATAGAGTTTGACTGGCGCACCTCTAAGAATTTAACATGGAGTTTTAATATATATATATATATATATATATATATATATATATATATATATATATATATATATATATATATAGTGAATGTATAAAAATTGGGGACACCAGATAGTCTAAGTAGGTAACTGGTAGGGGTGTATAAGAAAAATTGATAAACCGCACCAAACCAATAATTCGAGTCAAACCGAAAAAAAAATCCGATTGTGGTTTGATTTTGGTTTGGTGTTGAAAAATAATCCGACCATAATTGGTTTGGTTTGGTTTTAACTAAAAAAAGTCAAACCGAAACCAAACCAACTAGACATTACATTTATAATTTTATACAAATTAATTGTGATGACCTGATAGGTCATCTAGAGTTTTAAACCTTAATTCTATGTTTTGAAATCTCAATTATCTCATTTTAGCCTTCCTTGATTTGCATGCGCAGTGCATGCCTTTTTTCGGAAGGCTTTTATGTTAAAAATTGATAAAATGTGAAATTCTACCTTATAAATCTATTTGAGTTGACTTCGATCAACGTTTTGAGCAAACGGATCCGAATTCATATTTTGACGGTCTCGGTGGGTCCGTATCGTGATTTCAGACCTGAGCGTATGCCTGAAACTGAATTCGGAGGTCCCTAACTCGAGTTATCGCAGTTTGTCGAAAATTTGAAGTTTAAAGGTTTAAAGACTTTATAAATTTGACCAATGTGTGATTCTGTTGATACCGGCTCCGTATTTTAGTTCCGGAACTCGGTATAGGTTCATTACTATATTTATGACTTGTCTGCAAAATTTGGTAAAAACGGAGTTGGTTTGACGTGATTCGCGAGTTCGGTTGTTAACATAAAAATTCTAAAGTTTCAGTAAAAATTCCATTTGATTTGGTATCCGATTCGAAGTTCGAGGTATTATTTCGGCGATTTGATCACGCGAGAAAGTTCGTATTAGGTGTTTGGACTTATGTGCATGTTTGATTTGGAGCCTCGAGGGTTCGGGTGAGTTTCGGATTGGCTACGAAAGGATTTTAGACTTAGAATCATAGCTGGTGTTCTTCTGTTTCTGGCGCAAGCCTCAGACCTTGCAATTGCGAGGTTTGGCTTTGCAATTGCGATAGGGCAGGCTTCCTGTCAGGTTCGCATTTGCGACTATTTCCTCGCATTTGCGAAAAATAGCTGGGCACCAATGGTTCGCAATTGCGACCAATTTCTTCGCAGTTGCGAAGTGGGCTGGGGGAAGCAGTGTTCGTATTTGCGATCAAAATGATCGTAATTGCGAGGAGTTCAAGTTCGCAATTGTGAACAAACCATCGCAATTGCGATGGCAGTAGAAATGTGAGACTTTCGCAATTTCGAATGATTTCTCGCATTTGCGGGGTTCGCAATTGTGAATCCTAGGTCGCAATTGCGACATCTACGGCTGAACATAAGATTGGAAAAACGGGATTTTAGTTCATTCTCTCAAATTTTCAAACCTAGAAACCTTAAAGGTGTTTTTTCCAAGAGCTCTTCTTCGCCAATTCATTGGTAAGTGATTCTAACCTATTTTTTTTCAATTACCCATTACATTTCATAAGATTTCAACCTAAAATCTAGGATTTTCATGGTAGAAATTGAGGGTTTGGGGAGAATTAGGAATTTTTGTAAAATTAGAATTTAGACCTCAAATTGAGGTCGGATTTTGAAACAAACTACATAACCGGGCTCGGGGGTGAATGGATAATCGGGTTTTAGTCCAAATTTTAGATTTGGACCAAGCGGGCCGGGGAGTTGACTTTTGTTGAGTTTTTCAATAATGACCTAAATTGAACCTTTTTCATTCGTGGGTAGATCTTAAAGCTTATTTTGAATCATTTGGTTGATAATTTGCTAGATTTGGTTGGCTCAGAGGCTTGTTCGAAAGGCAAAGCCGTGGTTGAGCTTTGAGTTGATTTTTAGAGCGAGGTAAGCATCATGGTTAACCTTGACTTGAGGGATTAGGACTTGTTTGCCTATTTGCTACATGGTTAAATATTGGGTACAACTTCTATGTGAGGTGACGAGTACTTATGCGTTGTTGTTGGGTTAAAGCATGCGGGTGGGACTTGTTTCTTGTGATTTACTCCCTTCTTTGATTATGATATCCATACTTAGACTAGCTTATTACTAAATTGATCGGTGTTTCCACATTTTCGGGCTAATTGTAATAATTGAGTATTGCTTTTGAAGTTGAGGTTGCCATTGTGGAACCGTTGTTGATGTAAGGTTTATTCTTGCTTATTCTATCTCCCAAATTGTTATATGTTCATTGTCACATGGTAAGGGAGTGTTAAAGCATGAAGGGTGATGCCGTGTCGATTATTGTTACATTTTTTATTTATACATAGTGAGAAAGAGAGTTAAAGTACGAAAAGTAATGTCGTGTCATATTTATTGTTTCATGATAAAATTGAAAGTAAAAGAATGAAGGGTGATGTCGTGCCGTATTTATCATTTTATGGAGAGATTGAGAGTAAAAGCACGAAGGGTGATGTCATGCCATTTTTACTATTTCATGATGAGGTTGTGAGTAAAAGCACAAAGGGTAATGTCGTGCAGCTTTTATTCATTATGTTATCCGTTTCATTGGTTGAAGGTTTATTTACTGTTTCATGTGTCATTTCCTGTTATCTTGTGCCCCTTTTCGCATGTCCCCTCCCAATAGTAAATGTTTAATCTTTATTTGTTGCTATTGTAATGACCCGACCAGTCGTTTTGAATAGTACAACACCGTTTCCCCATTTACTGCAAAATTTATGCTTTACAGTTGTTATGTGACTTGTCAGGTTAATTAGTTCGGGCCTGGTGAGGTTTTGAAATGAATGGAGACACGTAGTCTCCAACAGGAAAGCTTAAGTTAAATTAATGGACCAGATGGTGAAATATGTATAAACGACCCCAAAATAGATTTTTAATTATTCCAATAGCTCCGTATGGTGATTTCGGGCTTAGGAGTATGTCCGGATATTTATTTTGAGGCTCGTAGCTAAATTAGGCTTGAAATGGCAAAAATAAAAAATTTCAGTTGAAAGTTTGACCGGGGAGTTGACTTTTGATATCGGGGTCGGAATCCAGTTCTGAAAATTTTTCATAGCTTCGTTATGTCATTTATGGCTTGTGTGCAAAATTTGAGGTCAATCAGACTTGATTTGATAGGTTTCCGCATTGAATATAGAAGTTGGAATTCGTTAGTTTTTATTAAGCTTGAATTGGGATATGATTTGTAGTTTTAGCGTTGTTTGATGTGATTTGAAGTTTCGAGTTGATGTCGAGGATTCATGGTTTTAGCATTGTTTGATGTGATTCGTGGTTTTAAATAAGATTTGAGGATTTGGAGGTCGAGTTGATGTCGGATTTTGGTAAAATTAGTATGGTTGGACTCGTGGTTGGATGAGCATTCATATTTCGTGACTTTTGTCGGGTTCCGAGACGTGGGCCCCACAGGCAATTTTTAAGTGCAATTTCAGATTTTTATTGGAAAATGTAGAATTTCATATGGAATTTATTCCTATAATTTGTAGTGACTGAATCAAATTTATTGTGACTAGATTCGAGGCATTCGGAGACCGATTCGTGAGGCAAAAGCATAGTAGAATAAAGAATTACGCGGTCCGAGGTAAGTAACACCTTCAAACTTGGTTCTGAAGGTTCGAAGCCCCGAATTATGTGTTATGTGATTGGTATTTAGATGACGTACATGCCAAGTTACAGGCGTGCACCGTGAGAATTGTGACCTGGTTGATTCCATGGCACTATATAGTGATCCTATCTTGTTGATATCCGTGTTTTCATCATGCGATAAAGTAATTGAGTTGTCAATCATGCTAGATGTCATGTTTAGGCTTTATGTCGATACCTTAGGGACCCATAATGGTCATTTCTTGCTGTCACCTTATTGATTTCATTGATACTTTGTACTCAGTCATATTCATTCATTTTATACCATATCTCAGTCTTAGTTGTTATTTATTGATATATCATATCATTGTTTCGGGCTAGTTTTCATGACATATTTGAGCCCGTGAGTGAGACTAGAGAGATTGATGATTGAGTGAGGCCGAGAGCCTGATTATGAGTGACAATTATGGGATCGGGCTGCACGCCGCAGCGGTTATACTAATTTTATGATAGCGCTTGGGCTGTAGGAGCCCCTCCGGAGTCTGTACACACACCTAGTGAGCGCGGTTGATACTATTGAGGGATAGATCTTCCATGAACATGGATCTTGTCCGAAGCATTTGATACCTGGAGATGAATCTTCTCTATAGGGATGGAATGGCCTTCCTCGGTACTGGGTGACTAATGGTCAGTGATGTATATAATCCGGGATGGATATTCCCTGGGCCGTATAGGCCATATACAGTATCAAGTGGTTGAGCATTTGAAGGTGTGAGCACATGAGGCTGTCAGCATAGTGCATCACATATAGCATGTGCATTGGCATGTAGAAGTAGAAGAGTTATATTCTTCACATTGTTCAGACTTGCCTACGTGTCTGCACATTTATTTCTATTTTTAACTGTACCGGTTGAGTTTCTGCACTATTATCTTCTATTTTGAACTGTGCTGGTTGAGTTCGTCACTATTGCAGTCCAAAGGTTGGACTTGTTACTTACTGAGTTGGTTGTACTCATGTTACTCCCTGCACCTTGTGTGCAGATCCAGGCGTTTCTAGTTACGGCGGCTATTGATTGAGGAGCCAGATCCCGAAGACTATCGAGGTAGCTGCATGGCATTCGTAGGCCTTGACTCTCCTTCTTTATCTCTATCTGTATTTCAGATTTTATTTCCTAGACACTGTAGTGGACTATATTCTGGTTTAGACGCTCATATACTCTGTGACACCCCGATTTTGGGATAGATTGTATCGTATTTTGGATTATTTCTGTTTTCAAAAAGGGTTTTCTTAAATATTAATTGATTCCGTCTTTATTTTCAAAGCTTTTACTATGTTGAGATGTTGAGTAGTGGCTTGCCTAATTCCACGATATGCGCCATCACGACGGTTGGTTTTGGGTCGTGACAAGTTGGTATCAGAGCCTAGGTTACATAGGTTTTACAAGTTATGAGCAGGTTTAGTAGAGCCTTGCAGATCGGTACGAAGATGTCTCTACTTATCTTCGAGAGGCTGCAGAACCCTTAGGAAAACTTCACTTTCTTGTATTCTGTCGGGCGAACTTGTTGATTCCGGAAACTAAATTTTTATTATTCCATTCTCTCACAGATGGTGAGGACACGTACTTCCGGATCGGATGGCCAGCCACCAATGCCACCACTTAGGTCCGTAAGAGGCAAGTGCCACAAGAAGCCAGGGCCGTAGTAGAAGCCGAGGTAGAGGTCGAGCTGTAGCTCCTACAGCAGTTGGAGCAGCACCTGTGGCACCACCAGTTGCTCCAGCTCAGGAGCATATTCCAGATATAGCTGGGCCGATAGGGCCAGCTCAGGCACCAGCTGTGCCTATTGTGATTCCAGGCCTTCAGGAGACTTTGTCCCAGATATTGACAGTTTGCACTGTCCTTTCCTAGGTCGTTTCGGCTCAGGCCGTACCTACCACTTC
Source organism: Nicotiana tabacum (assembly GCF_000715075.1). Lineage (NCBI taxonomy): Eukaryota > Viridiplantae > Streptophyta > Magnoliopsida > Solanales > Solanaceae > Nicotiana > Nicotiana tabacum. The sequence goes on from NC_134103.1 coordinate 88,077,729, forward strand.
TCAGGCCGGGGGAGGTACTCATACCCCTGTTGCCCGTACCCCAGAGCAGGCAGTGCAGGGACTTCAGGTACCGGGGACATTACCAGTCCAGGCGGTCGTAGCTGCTCAAGCCCATGTGGTTCCTGTATGACTGATGATGAGCAACATAGACTAGAGAGGTTTGGTAGACTCCAGCCTCCATCCTTCAGCGGGGCAGAGTCGGAGGATGCCCAGGGTTTCTTGGACAGATGTCAGAGGATCCTCCGCACAGCAGGTATTTTGGAGACCAGTGGGGTCTCGTTCACTATTTTTTAATTTACTGGGGCTGCTTTCAACTGGTGGGAGGCTTATGAGAGGCGTAGGCTGGTCGGTGCAGCGCCACTTACATGGCAGGAGTTCTCCATTCTCTTCCTAGAGAAGTATGTGCCACAGTCCCGCAGAGAGGAGTTGCACAGACAGTTTGAGTAGTTGCGTCAGGATGATATGACTGTGACGCAGTATGAGATGATATTTTCTGAGTTGGCCCGTCATGTGGTTTGGATGGTTACCACTGATAGGGAACGTATTAGGAGGTTCATTGATGGCCTCAGATATCAGCTGCGGATACTTATGACTAGGGAGAAAGTGTCTGGTGCTACTTTTGATGAGGTTGTTGACATTGCTCGGGAGATAGAGTTGGTCCACAGCCAGGAGCGGGTCGAAAGGGAGGCTAAGAGGTCTCGTGGATCAGGTGGTTTTAGTGGTGTTCCTTCTGGAGGTCAGTGCTACCGTGGAAGGAGTCGTCCCTATAGGTATAGTCAGACGGCTCGTCCAGTTCATCGTGGTGCATCATCTGGCCATGGTTCACAGAGTTCTCAGCAGGGTCACTCATCTCTCAGTGCCCTTCCAGCTCAGAGTTCGTCTCATGCACCATCAGCTCAGGGTTCATCTAGGTCGGTTCCTTCTAGCAGTTATCCAGGTGCTCGAGGCTCCCTTCCGTCCCCACCGCCATTCGCAGGGAGAGGTTGCTTTGAGTGTGGATATTTGGGTCATATCAAGAGGCATTGTCCCCGCCTCTCAGGAGGTTTAGCTCAGCAGAGGAGTCAGCCTTCGACTTCAGCACCAGTTACTTCACCACCCGCCCATCCAGCTCGAGGTGGAGCTCAGTCAGCTAGGGGTCTCCCAAGAGGGGGAGGCCGATCAGGTGGCGGTCAGGCCCGATTCTATGCTCTTCCCGCAAGACCATATGCCATTGCTAGTGATCACAGGTATTGTCTCAGTGTGCCATAGGAAAGCTTCTATATTATTTTACTCTAGTTCCACGTATTCGTATGTTTCATTATATTTTGTTCTTTATCTGGATATGCCTCGTGAGTCCTTAATTTCATTTATTTGTGTATCTACACCGGTGGGCGATACTATTATTGAGGACCGTGTGTATCGGTCGTGTGTGGTAACTATTGGAGAACTGGAGACTAGAGTTGATCTCTTATTGCTCAGTATGGTTGATTTCGATGTGATCTTGGGTATGGATTGGTTGTCTCCATGTCATGTTGTACTGGACTATCACGCAAAAATCGTGACGTTGGTGATGCCGGGATTTCCAAAGTTCGAGTGAAAAGGTTTTCTAGATTATGTTCCCAGCAGAGTAATTTCTTACTTAAAGGCCCAACGAATGGTTGGGAAGGGGTGTCTATCATATTTGGATTTTGTAAGAGATGTTGATGTAGACACTCCTATTATTGATTCTGTACCGGTAGTACGAGACTTTCCGGATGTGTTTCCTACAGATTTGTCGGGTATGCCGCCTGACAGAGATATTGATTTTGGTATTGATTTGGTACCGGGCACTCAGCCCATTTATATTCTACCATATCGTATGGCCCCAACAGAATTGAAAGAATTAAAGGGGAAATTGCAAGAACTACTTGATAAGGTCTTCATCGGCCCAGTGTATCGCCTTACGGTGCTCCAGTCTTGTTTGTAAAGAAGAAAGATGGTTCCATGCGCATGTGTATTGATTATCGTCAGCTGAAAAAAGTTACAGTGAAGAACAGGTACTCATTGCCTCGTATTGATGACCTATTTGATCAGCTACAAGGTGCCAAGGTATTCTCAAAAATTGATTTGCGGTGTGGGTATCACCAGTTAAAAATTTGGGATTCAGATATTCTAAAGACGGCATTCAGGACTCGTTATGGTCACTATGGATTTCTCATGATGTCTTTTGGTCTGACCAACGTCCCAGCAACATTTATGCACTTAATGAATAGTGTATTCCAGTCGTATCTCGATTCATCTGTTATAGTATTTATTGATGATACCCTGGTGTACTCACATAGCCAGGAGGAACATGCACAACATTTGGGTATTGTATTACAGAGGCTGAGAGAGGAGAGGCTTTATGCCAAATTCTCTAAGTGTGAGTTCTAGCTTAGTTCGGTGGCATTCTTGGGACACATAGTGTCCAGCGAAGGAATTAAGGTGGATCCAAAGAAGATAGAGGCAGTTTAGAGTTGGCCCAAGCCATCTTCAGCTACTGAGATCCGGAGTTTCCTCGGTTTGGCAGGGTATTATCGCTGATTTGTGGAGGGTTTCTCTTCTATTGCTGCACCTATGACCAGATTGACCCAGAAGGATGCTCCGTTCAGATGGTCTGAGGAGTGTGAGGAGACCTTTCAAAAGCTCAAGATAGCTTTTGACTACAGCCCCAGTATTGGTGTTTCCTAGAGGTACAGGGTCTTATATGGTGTATTGTGATGCGTCGCTTATTGGTCTCGGCGCGGTGTTGATGCAAGACAGTAGGGTGATTGCTTATGCGTCTAGACAACTGAAGGTGCATGAAAAGAATTATCATGTTCACGACCTTGAATTAGCAGCTATTATTCATTCCTTGAAGATTTGGCGACATTATTTGTACGGCGTCCATTGTGAGGTCTATATTGACCATCGGAGTCTACAACAACTGTTCAAACAGAAGGATCTCAATTTGCGACAGCGGAGGTGGTTAGAGTTACTTAAAGATTATGATATCACCATCTTGTATCATTCGGGGAAGGCCAATGAGGTGGCCGATGCATTGAGTCGAAAAGCGGAGAGTTTGGGTAGTTTAGCATATCTACCGGTAGCAGAGAGGCCATTAGCATTGGAGGTTCAGGTCTTGGCTAATCAGTTCGTGAGATTAGATGTTTCGGAACCCAGTCGGGTTCTAGCTTGTGTAGTTTCTCGGTCTTCCTTATATGACCGCATTAGGGAGCGCCAGTATGATGATCCCTATTTACTTATCCTGAAGGACACAGTGCAGCGCGGTAATGCCAAAGATGTCACTATCGGAGATGATGGGATGTTGAGGATGCAAGGTCAGATTTGTGTACCAAATATAGCTGGGTTGCATGAATTGATTCTTGAAGAAGCCCACAGTTCGCGGTATTCCATTCATCCGGGTGCTGCAAAGATGTAACAGGACTTGAGGCAGCATTATTGGTGGAGAAAAATGAAGAAATACATAGTTGGGTTTGTAGCTCGGTGTATAAATTGTCAGCAGGTAAAGTACGAGCATCAGAGATCAAGTGGATTGCTTCATAGACTTGAAATTCTGGAGTGAAAGTGGGAGCGTATCACCATGGACTTCGTAGTTGGGCTCCCACGAACTTCAAGGAAATTTGATGCCATTTGGGTGATTGTGGATAGATTGACCAAGTTCGCGTATTTTATTCCAGTTTGTACTAATTATTCTTCGGGGCGGTTAGCGGAGATCTATATCCGCGAGATTGTTTGCCTTCATGGTGTACCAGTGTCCATCATTTCAGATCGAGGCACACAATTTACCTCACAGTTTGGGAGAGTAGTGCAGCGGGAGTTAAGCACACGGGTTCAGCTGAGTACAATATTTCACCCGCAAACGGACGGACAGTTCGAGCGCACTATTCAGATATTGGAAGATATGCTACGCGCTTGTGTTATTGATTTTAGGGATTCTTGGGATCATGTTCTACCAATCACGGAGTTTGCTTATAATAATAGCTACCAATCGAGTATTCAGATGACTCCGATGAGGCTTTATATGGGAGGCGGTGTAGGTCTCCGGTAGGTTGGTTTGAGCCGGGTGAGGATAGGCTATTGGGCACTGACTTAGTTCAGGATGCCTTGGAGAAGGTTAAATTGGTTTAGGAGCGGCTTCGCACGGCACAGTCTAGACAGAGAAGTTATGCCGACAGGAAGGTCTGTGATGTGTCTTACATGGTTGGGGAGAAGGTTTTGCTGAAAGTTTCGCCGATGAAGGGTGTTATGAGATTCAGGAAGAAGGGTAAGTTGAGTCCTAGATATATTGGACCATTTGAAATACTTAAAAGGATCGGAGAGGTGGCTTATGAACTTGCCTTGCCACCTAGTCTATCGGATGTTCATTCAGCGTTTCATGTATCTATGCTCCAGAAGTATATTGGAGATCCATCTCATGTTTTGGATTTCAGCACAGTGCAATTGGGTGGTAATTTGACTTATGATGTGGAGCCGGTGGCAATTTTAGATCGGTAGGTTCGAAAGTTGAGATCAAAGAACATAGCTTCAGTGAAAGTGCAGTGGAGAGACCAGCCAGTTGGAGAAGCTACTTGGGAGACTGAACGGGAGATGTGGAGCAAATATTCACACCTATTTGAGACTCTATGTATTATTCTAAACTCGTTCGACGACGAACGTTTTCTTAAGAGGGGAGTATCACGACCCAATTTCCCCTCCGTGTGATGTCGCGACGGCACCTAGTCTCTGTGACTAGGTAAGACTAACACTTGCGGAATAATGAAATGTAAACATAAATTCAACAACTAATTGTAGCAATAACACCATAGCTGAATACCATGCCGCTTGGCATGTACAATAACCAACTCCTTAGTATACTACATAGCATTCCCAAAACCCGGAACATCATGAATCACAAACTACAGAAAGAAAATCTAGTGTCTTTATACATCAAAGTCTATCAAAATAAAATACAGAAGATAATGGACATGGGGAAGAGTAGAAGGGGACTCCGATATCTGCGGACGCGGCAGATATACCTTGAAGTCTCCAAAGCTGTCCCAGTTCACTGATAGTGCGACTGATAAGGAGTACCTGGATCTGCACACGAAAAACATATGCAGAAGAGTAGCATGAGTACACCACAATCGGTACTCAGTAAGTGCCAAGCCTAACCTCGGTCGAGTAGTGACGAGGTCAGGTTAGGGCCCTACTGGTATATAGATAATAACACAAGATAAAATGAAATATTGCAGTAAAAATAAGTACTGAAATTTAACAAGAATGAAATCATAGCAAGTCAACAGCTCAGTACACATAAATAACAACAGGGGATCTCCAAGGATACTGTCTCGTAGTCCCAAACGTAAAAGTGCAAAAACAGGGAGGGGGAGGGGTCTACCGGAATACCGTTCCGTAGTCCCAAAGTAAATATTCAGAGTAAGGCGATCTACTGGAATACCGTTCCGTAGTCTAAAAGTAAATGTGCAAAAATAGTAGGGGATCTACCGGAATACCATTCCATAGTCCCAAAGTAAATATGCAGAGCAAGGGGATCTATCGGAATACCGTTCCTGTCACGCCCCAAACCTAGGGAGGCGTGGCTGGCACCCGGGCCATACTGGCCCGAGCGAACCACTCTGTAACTCTTGTTTTGGTAACTATCATGGGCCAACATGGCTCGTAGTCCCAAAGTAAATATCCAGAGTAGGGGGATCTACTGGAATACCGTTCCGTAGTCCAAAAGTAAATGTGCAAAAATAGTGGGGGATCTACCGGAATACCATTCCATAGTCCCAAAGTAAATATGCAGAGCAAGGGGATCTATCGGAATACCGTTCCTATCACGCCCCAAACCTGGGGAGGCGTGGCTGGCACCCGGGCCATACTGGCCTGAGCGAACCACTTTGTAACTCTTGTTTTGGTAACTATCATGGGCCAACATGGCCACAACTCGTAATGTATAACTATAAGTGGGCAAACGCTGTATCAATGAACCGTCGTTCTTAAAACATGAATACATAGGGGCCGTCAAGGCCTCTGACATACTGTACAAAATGAACCTTTGTCTATAAAGCCTCTAAGATTATGCGACATCAAATGGGATAGGGTACCGGCCTACCCATAAGTCTATAGAAAAACTCTGACATGATGACTCATAGACTCGGCTTCACTCCGAATGAGGTGGAGTCTTACCGATCCTTCGCTGAATGCTAACCTCGTCTACTATGAGGGCTCGTCAAACTGATTATCTATACCTGCAGGCATGAATGCAGCGTCCCCAATAAAAGGACGTCAGTACGAATAATGTACCTAGTATGTAAGGCGGAACTCAAACATAATAATAAGTCAACACTAATTAAAGAGATATATGAATCAACCTGAGTCTCTGTATATGCGTACTTATTATACTTATATATAATGCTTCTCTTCGAGACTCTTATCCATATCGTATGATCCATGACTGCCCAACTAATCAGTGGAAACTGCCCGACCGGCCGTAGCGCGGTGGTAAATGCATGATATCCCTACCGGCCGTAGCTCGGTGGTAAATGCATGACTGCCCGACCGGCCGTAGCTCGGTGGTAAATATGTAACTGCCCAACCGGCCATAGAACGGTGGTAAATGAATATGCATGTCTGCCCAACCGGCCGTAGCACGGTGGTAAATGCATGAAGATGCATGTATTACTATATTATAAATATTAACATCTTTATCATAAACCTCAATAGAGACTTAGGAACGTACTTAGACATACTTGAATATAACTTTACCGGAATGAATAACATAGATATCCTTAACTGTTAAGAGTAGAACCATTTATGGAATAACATTATGTTTACGTATCGTTACTTGGATCATGCCAAAAGAAAAGGAGGGATAGCCTCAACATACCTTTAATGTCAACTTCCTACTTGTATTTGTGAACAATCTCCTTTACGCCTCAATCTCGAATTACTTCCGGCTTAAAGATAGCACCACGAGTTTGAAGGAACTAAACGAACGTATAATTGGCGTGACTAAACCCTCTGTTCGGTTTTGTTTGTCATAGTTCCATAGAGAGCAGCCCCAGAAAAGCTTCTCCAAAAATGCCTAAGCCCGAGTCCAAAATGTTGAAATAAGACTAAAATCGCGAACCCTTGCTTTTAAACCTTCTGCCCAAACATTTCACACCTGCGGCCATTTATCCGCACCTGCGGAGCCGCTTCTGCGGAAGTCACTTATCCGGCTACCTCCGCTTCTGTGACTACAAGACCGCATATGCGCCTATCGCAGGTGTGGAAAACCCATCGCACCTACGGCTCAACCTCGCACCTGCACCCAGCATACCACTTCTGCGACCAACGCAAGTGCGGGATAACCTTCGCACCTGCGACCTCTGCTCACTCCTCCTTGGCCTCTTCTGCGGTTCCATCCTCGCTTTTGCGGGCTCGCACCTGCGGTTCCTACTCCGCAGGTGCGGTTACACCAGCAACAACAGCACTTCAGCTGCCTCTCAAATCCCAAACCAAGTCCGAAAACCTCCCGAATTCCACCTGAGGCCCTCGGGACCTCAACCAAACATGCCAACAAGTCATATAACCCAATACGAACTTAGTCGAACCTTCGAATCACCCAAAACAACATCAAAACACATATTACACCCGGATTCAAGCCTAAAGAACTTCTAAACTTCCGAATTCCGCAAACGATGCCGATAACTATCAAACCTCATCCGATTTACATCAAATTTTGCACACAATTCCTAAATGATACCACGAACCTACTCCAATTCCCGAAAATCAAATCCGACCCTGATATCAAAATTTCCACTACCGGCCAAAATTCTAACTTTCGCCAATTCAAGCCTAATTCTACTACGGACCTCCAAATCATATTCCGGATGCGCTCATAAGTCTGAAATCACCTAACGGAGCTAATGGGACCATCAAAAATCAAATCCGAGGATGTTTATACATAAGTCGACATCCGGTCAACTTTTCCAACCTAAACTTTCAATTAAGAGACTAAGTGTCTCAATTCACTCTGAAATCACTACGGACCCGAACCAACCAACCCGGTAAAATATATAACAGCTGTAGAACACAAGCATAGCAGAAAAAATGGGGGAACGGGGCTATAACTCTCGAAACAACCGGTCGGGTCGTTACATCCTCCCCCTCTAAAACAAACGTTCATCCTCGAACGGGTCTAGAAACATACCTGGAGACTCAAATAGGTGTGGATATCTGCTTTGCATCTCCCGCTCGGTCTCCCAAGTGTCCTCCTCCACGGGCTGACCTCTCCACTGTACCTTCACTGAAGTTATATCCTTTGACCTCAACTTCGAACTTGCCACTCCAAAATGGCCGCCGGCTCTATATCATAAGTCAAATCACCATCCAACTGAACCGTGTTGAAATCCAAAACATGAGACGGATCACCGGCGTACTTTCGGAGCATAGAAACATGAAATACTGGATGCACACTCGACAAGCTAGGTGGAAAGGCAAGCTTGTAAGCCACCTTCCCGATCCTCTGAAGTATCTCAAAAGGCCCAATGAACCGAGGGCTCAACTTTCCCCTCTTACCAAACCTCACAACACCCTTTATGGGTGATACCTTTAGCAAAACCTTCTCCCCGACCATGTAAGACACATCACGGACTTTCCTGTCAGCATAGCTCTTTTGCCTAGACTGCGTTGTGCAAAGCCGCTCTTCAATCAATTTCACCTTGTCTAATGTATCCTGGACCAAGTCTGAACCCAAAAGCCTAGCCTCACCCGGCTAAAACCATCCCACCATAGATCTATACCGCCTCCCGTACAAAGCCTCGTACGGAGCCATCTAAATACTCAACTGATAACTGTTGTTGTATGCAAACTCCGCGAGCGGCAGAAACTGGTCCTACGAACCCCCAAAATCAATGACACAAACACGTAGCATGCCCTCTAATATCTGGATAGTGCGCTTGGACTGTCCGTCCGTATGAGGGTGAAATGTTGTGCTTAACTCAACATGAGTACCCAACTCTTGTTGCATGGCTCTCCAAAACTGCGATGTAAACTGCGTGCCTCTGTCTAAAATGATGGAAACTGGGATACCATAAAGATGAATAATCTCTCGAATGTAAATCTCAGCCAACCGCTCTGAAGAATAAGTAGTGCCAACTGGAATGAAGTGTGCGGACTTGGTCAGCCGATCCACAATCCCCCAAATAGCAGCGAACTTACTCGAAGTCTGTGGGAGCCTAACTACGAAATCCATGGTGATCCGCTCTCACTTCCACTCTAGGATCTCTAACCTCTGGAGCAAGCCACCCGGTCTCTGATGCTCATACTTTACCTGCTGACAGTTGAGACACCGAGCTACAAACCCAACTATATCTTTCTTCATCCTCCTCCACCAATAGTGCTGTCTCAAATCCTGGTATATCTTCGCGGCACCTGGATGGATGGAATACCGCGAGCCGTGGGCCTCCTCAAGAATCAACTCCTACATCCCATCTACATTGGGCACACATATCCGGCCCTGCATCCTCAATACCCCGTCATCACCAATAGTCACATCCCTGGCATCACCTCACTGAAATCTGTCCTGGAGGACAAGAATATAGGGGTCATCATACTGACACTCCGTGATATGATCATAAAGAGAAGACCTAGAGACCACACAAGCCAATAGCCGACTCGGATCAGAAATATCCAATCTGACAAATTGGCTAGCTAAGGCCTGAACATCCAACGCCAATGGCCTCTCTGCTGCTGGAAGATATGCTAAGCTCCCCAAACTCTCTGCCCGACGGCTCAAGGCATCAGCCACCACATTGGCCTTCCCAGGGTGGTACAGAATGGTGATATCATAGTCCTTAAGAAGCTCCAACCACCTCCACTGATGCAAGTTAAGGTCCTTCTGCTTGAACAGATGCTGCAAACTCCGGTGATCAGTGTAAATCTCACAATGAACTCCATGCAAATAGTGCCGCCAAATTTTCAAGGCATGAACAATAGTTTCTAACTCAAGATCATGGACAAGATAGTTCTTCTCATGGGTCTTCAACTGGCGCGAAGAATAAGCAATCACTCTACCCTCCTGCATCAGAACACCCCCAATACCGATCCATGAGGCATCACAATACACTGTATAAGAACCAAAAGCTGATGGCAGAACTAGAACTGGAGCCGTGGTCAAAGCAGTCTTGAGCTTCTGAAAGCTCTCCTCGCACTCATCCGACCACCTGAATGGAGCACCCTTTTGGGTCAATTTGGTCAAGGACGATACAATAGATGAGAAACCCTCCACAAAATGATGGTAATAGCCCGCCAAACCAAGAAAGCTCTGAATCTCCGTGGCTGAGGATGGTCTGGGCCAACTCTGCAGTGCCTCTATCTTCTTCGGATCCACCTGAATACCCTCATTGGACACCACGTGACCCAAGAACGCCACTGAGACAAAATTCACACTTGGAGAACTTTGCATAAAGTTTCTCCTCCCTCAATCGCTGTAACACAATCCTCAGATGCTAGGCATGCTCCTCCTGGCTACGAGAGTACACCAGGATGTCATCAATGAATACAATAATGAACGAGTCAAGATAAGGCTGAAACACACTGTTCATCAAATGCATGAACGCTGCTGGGGCATTGATCAGCCCAAAAGACACAGGGAATTCATAATGGCCATATCGGGTCCTGAAAGCTGTCTTAAGAATATCCGAGTCCCGAATCTTCAGCTGGTGATACCCTAACCTCAAATCAATCTTGGAGAACACCCTCGCTCCCTAAAGCTGGTCAAACAAATCATCGATACGTGGCAAAGGACACTTTTTCTTGACTGTGACCTTGTTCAACTGCTTGTAATCAATGCACATTCTCATAGTACCATCCTTCTTCTTTACAAATAGAACTGGTGCACCCCAAGGTGACACGCTAGGCTGAATAAACCCCTTATCAAAGAGTTTCTGAAGTTGTTCCTTCAACTCCTTTAACCCCGCCGGTGCCATACGATACGGTGGAATAGAAATGGGCTGAGTGCCCGGCACCAAATTAGTACCAAAGTCAATATCCCTGTCAGGCGGCATGCCCTGCATGTCTGCAGGAAACACATTCAAAAAATCACACACCAAGGGAACAGAATCAATAGCAGGGGCCTCTGCACTAATATCCCTCACAAAGGCCAAATAAGATAGACAACCCTTCTCAATCATTCGCTGAGCCTTCAAGTATGAAATCACTCTACTGGGAACATAGTCTATAGAATCGCTCCACTCAACCCTCGGCAACCCCAGCATCGCCAACATCACGGTCTTAGCGTGACAATCTAGAACAACATGACATGGAGACAACCAATCCATACCCACAATCACGTCAAAATCGACCATACTAAGCAATAAATGATCTACTCTGGTCTCCAGACTCCCAACAGTCACCACACATGACCGATATACACGGTCCACAATAATAGTATCGCCCACCGAAGTAGATACATGAACATATGAAACTAGGGGCTCACGGGGCATATCCAAAAAATGAGCAAAATACGAGGACACATATGAATAAGTGGAACCAAGGTCAAATAATATAGAGGCATCTCTGTGGCAAACTGAGACAATACATGTAATCACAGCATCCGAAGCAATGGCATCTGGTCTGACAAGGAGAGCATAGAAACGAGCCTGGCCACCCCCTGATTGGCCTCCCCCTCTCGGGCCACCCCTAGCTGATTGAGCCCCACCTCGAGCTGGCTGGATAGGTTGTGGAGCTGTTGGTGCTGGTGCCATCAGTTGAGTACTCTGCTGTGGATCCCCACTCAACAACCTAGGGCAATTTCTCTTAATGTGACTAAAATTTCCGCACTCGAAACAACCCCTCCTCTGATGGAACTGCTGCTCCTGATGCCCCGAGGAACTACCCGTGAAAGCTTGAGCTGACGAGGCATGGTGAGAACTCTATGCTGGTAGTGCACTGAATGATGACTAGCCCTATTGATAATCATGTGACCCGTGGCCAGATGGTGTACCATGGTGAACTAGGCAAGCCGTCTGAGCATGTCTGAATGGACGACCCATATCGTGCTGGAACTGACCCCAGAAGGAATACTGCCAAATCCACCCTGTCCACGAGGCCTCTTGGCCTCCCTCTCAACCCGCTCCTGACTGCGAACCATCTCAATCTGACAAGCAATGTCGACAACCTCATAAAAGTAGCACTAGACACTCTCTCCCTGGTCATAAGCAATCGCAGATGAAAAGTGAGGCCATCTATGAACCTCCTGATCCTCTCCCTGTCTGTGGGAACCAACCAAATAGCATGTCGGGCCAACTCCGAGAACCTCATCTCATACTGCGTCATGGACATATCACCCTGACGAAGCTGCTCAAACTGCCTGCGCAGCTCCTCTCTGTGGGACTGAGGCACGAACTTCTCCAGGAAGAGAACGGAGAATTGCTGCCAGGTAAGGGGTGTTGCGCCGACCGGCCTACGCCTCTTGTAAGCCTCCCACTAACTGAATACAGTCCCAGAGAACTGAAAAGTAGTAAACGAGCCCCCACTGGTCTCCAGAATACCTACTGTACGGAGTATCCTCTGACACCTGTCGAAGAAACCATGTGCATCCTCTCCCTCTGCACCACTGAAAGAAGGAGGCTGGAGCCTCCCAACCCTCTCCAATCTACGCTGCTCATCCACGGGCATAGCAGGAACCACATAGTCCTGAGCAGCTGCAACTGGCTGGGCTGATGGTGCCCCCGGTGTTTAGAGTCCCTGTATCACCTGCTCTGGTGTGCGGGCGGCAGGAGTGTGTGTGCCTCCCCCAGCCTGAGAAGTGGCTACTACCGTCAAAACAGAGACCGCCTGAGCAAGGCCGGTGCACACGATACGCGGAAGGAGTGGGCTATATAGCACACGCAAATTTAGGAATCGGGCAGGATTCTAGTTTTATGCCGTAAAACGCCAAAAAACAAAGAACGGTCATGGAGGGGCGATGACTATAGTTCCTTACGTCATATTTGATGGCCCAAAAAATTTTTAGGCGATCCAGATCCTGGGGCCCGTGGCCACGCGGAAGCATATAGCACACAAAAATATAGAAATCGGGTGAATTCTAGTTTTATGGCCATAAAATGCCAAAAATAGAGAAACGAGTATGGCGTGACGGTACTATGGTTCCTTAGCTCGTATTTGGCCCGGTAAAATTTTAGGCGATCTAGACGGTGGGGCCAGGGCCGACGCGGAATGCGTGGGCTATAGCACACGAAAACTTGGTAATCGGGCAAAATTCTAGTTTTATGAGGAACGGTCATGGTGGGGCAGTGACTATAGCTGATTAGGTAATATTTGATGGCTCGAAATATTTTTAGGCGATTCGAGTCTAGGGGACCAGGTACACACGGAAGGCGTGGGCTATAGCACACGAAAAAATAGGAATCAGGCGGTATTCTAGTTTTATGCCGTAAAATGCTAAAAAAATGAGGAACAGTCATGGCTTGGCGGTGACTATGGTTCCTTAGGTCGTATTTGGCCCTGAAAACTTTAGACGATCCGGATCCTGGGGCCTGGGCCCACGCGGAATGCGTGGACTATAACACCCGAAAATATGGGAATCAAACGGAATTCCAAGTTTATGGCCGTAAAACATCAAAAACGTGAAACAATCATGGTGGGCGGTGACTATTGTTCCTTAGGTCGTATTTGATGGCCCAAAAAGGTTTTATTCGATTCGGGTCCTGGGGCCCGGGTCCTAGGGCCCAGACCCCCACGGAAGGCGTGGGTTATAGCATACGAAAATATGGGAATCAGGCAAAATTCTAATTTTCTGACCGTAAAACGCCAAAACAAAAAGAACTGTCATGGCGGTGTTGTGACTAGTTGTTTAGATCATATTTGATGGCCCGAAAACTTTTTCGGCGATATAGGTCTTGGGGCCTGTGCCCATGCGAAATTCATATAGCACACAAAAATATAAAAATCGAGTAAATTCGTAAGGTCTTATTTGATTGCCCGAAATAGTTTTAGGCGATGTGGGTCTTAAGACCCAGGCCCACACGGAAGGTGTGGGCTATAGCACAGAAAAATATGAGAATCAGAAAAAATTCTTATTTTATGGCATAGAAATTATTTAGGCGATTCAGTCCAGGGGGTCGAGCCCACGCGAAAGGCGTGGGCAATAGCACCCGAAAATATGGAAATCGGGCAAAATTCTAATTTTATGGCCGTAAAACGCAAAACAAACGAGGAACGATCATGAAGAGGTGGTGGCTATGGTTCCGTAGGTTGTATTTGATGCCCCGGAATAATTTTAGGCAATCAAAGTCCTGGGGCCTCGGCCCACACAGAAAGTATAGGCTATAGCACAGGAAAATATGGCAATCAGGTGGAATTCCAATTTTATGGCCGTAAAATGCCGAAAAACGAGGAAAGGTCACGGAAGGGCGCTGAATATGGTTCCTTAGGTAATATTTGATGGCCCAGAAATATATTAGGTGATCCGAGTTCGGGGGCCAGGCCCACGCTGAGTGAGCTATAGCATACAAAAATATGGGAATAGGGTGAAATTCTAGTTTTATGGCCATAAAACGCAAATAATGAGGAACGCGCATGGCGAGGCGGTGAATGTGTTTCCTTTGATCTTATTTGATTGCCCAGAAAAATTTTAGGCGATCCGAGTCCGGGGGTCGAGGCCCACGCGAAAGGTGTGGGCTATAGCACACGAAAATATGGGAATCAGGCATAATTCTAATTTTACAGCCATAAAATGCAAAAAAAAAAGAGAAACTATCATGGCGTGGCGGTGACTATGGTTCCTTAGGTATTATTTAATGGCTCGCAAAATTTTTAGGTGATGAGAATCTAGGAAGCTCAGCCCACGCGGATGGCGTGGGCTATAGCACACGAAAATATAGGAATTGCGCGGAACTTCAGTTTTATGCCATAAAATGCCAAAACACGAGGAACGGTCATGGCGGGGCAATTATTGTGGTTCCTTTGGTCGTATTTGATGGCCCAAAAAACTTTTAGGCTATCCTGGTCCTGGGGCACTGGCCCACGTGGAAGGCGTAGGTTATAACACGTTTTCCACCTAATTAGCGAGATTTTGAAGTGAAATTTGGGGATTTCCGGCTTGAGAATTGGAGGGTGGATTTTGGGGATTTGGGTGACCAATTGGTGTCGGATTTTGATGAATTTAGTATGGTTAGACTTTTGAGTGAATGGGCTTTCAGGTTTTGTGACCTTTGTCAGATTTTGAGATGTGGGCCCGGGGCCGGGTTTGAGCCGATTTTAGATTTTGGGCTATAATTTATTTTCTTGTGGAATTGATCCCTTTAGCCTTTATTGATTATCTCGTACTATTTTTGGCTAGATTCGGGACATTTGGAGGCTGATTCGAGGGGCAAGGGCACTTCAGAGTAGGATTTTGCACAGTTGAGGTAAGTAACAGTTTTAAATTGTCTTGAGGGTATGAAACCCTGGAATTTGGTATGATGTGAATATTTGGAGGTGACGCACATTCTAGGTGATGGGCGTGTGAGTGTGCACCGTGAGGGATTGTGACTTGATCCGTCCCGTGAGACTGTAAAGTCGAATAGCCTATTGTTGCTTACATGTTTTCCTTGTTTTCTAGCAATTTGACTGCCTTTCATGTTAGAAATCATGTTTAGGCTATGTATTGGTAGTGTAGAGACCCGCAGGGGTCATGATACCTGTTGAATTTTCCAGCTTATTGATATTGTACACAGTCGTAGCATTTCTTTTTATTTCCTGTTGATACATTATAGCATTCTGTTTTGGGCTGATTCCCTTTCATTACTGAGGGCCATGAGACTAGAGAGGTTCACGACTGAGTGAGGCCGAGGGCCTGTCTGTGAGTTATTGATACCGTAGCATGTGAGTTGTCCGTGCGGATTCTGATATGATACTATAGTACGTGAGTTGTCCGTGCAGATTTTGATATGATACTATAGCACGTGAGTTGTCCGTGCAGCACATGAGTTGTCCGTGCGAATTTTAACATTTGGGCTGTAGGAGCCCCTCCGGAGTCTGTACACCCCCAGTGAGCGCAGGTACCTATTGAGTGTATGTATTAAGGGCTGAGAGCCAAGTGTTGAGTTATTGAGAGCTTGAGTGACTGTACCCTGAGAGGTTGCATTTGTCTTCTTTGTTGCTGTATTTAGATGATTCATGCTACTATTCCGAACTCCCAGAAATTATTATAACTAGTTTTACTTGAACTTAGTAAATATGCAACTGATTTGACTCATATTGCCGGAATCGACTCATGTCTGCTTTCATTGTTGAAATTATTGAAATGAACTGTGTTGTATAGCTCGTCACTACTTCTCAGTTTCTTATTTATTTCTTGCTTAGTTGATTGTACTCATACTACACCCTGCACTTCATGTGTAGATCCAGGTGTGTCTGGTTACGGAGGTCGTTGAGTTCGTGCGCGATCAAGTATCAGAGACTTACGAGGTAGTTGCTGGCATCCGCATACCTTGTCTCTCCTTATATGCTATCTTTCTTTTCTGTATTGTTTTTATTAGACTGACTATCTAGATGCTCATGACTTGGTAACACCCCGATGTTTGGGGCTATCTTTCCGCATTATATTTGAGTCAAACTCCTTTTTTTTTAATGAAAATCTTGTTATGAAAAAGGCTTTTGATTTATCTTTTTATGAAATGTTGAAGTATTATTTTTGAAAATTGGCTTGCCTAGTATCACCGATAGGCACCATCACGACAGGTTAGAGTTTTGGGTCGTGACATTGTGCCTGACTTGAGACTTGTTGTTCTTGAGCACTTTGAGGATGTGTAACAGGTTCCCCATCTGGTTCTTATCATTAAGTTTGTTAGATCATCAAAACATAATAGGTCACATAACCTATCAATAATTTCTCCCTTTTTGATGATGACAAACTTGTAATTGAGGTTCCCTGAGAGCCAAAGTTCCATACAATATTCCCCCTGAATTGTTCCCCCTCAATCAATTTTCCCCCTTTCGGCATCACAAAAAGAGTAGTCACAAGTAATAAGCAGAAAAGAAGTCTAGCTTGGTTAACTCATGCCATATGTGTGCACACAAACATGGCTAGGAACATAGCATAAGAGTAAAGCATGCATAGTAAAGGGACGGGAAACTCATTAAATGTAAATAAAAGGGAGCAGGATTAGCAGTATCATTTGTTACATAACCATTCAAAACATAAAGCAACTTAAAAAGTACCAGCCACCAAAAAACAACAGACCAAAAGGAACAAGATATAGGACAGACAACTTTGAACTGGATACTGGAAAGAGGAACTATATTAAGAAGCACTAGAGGGGGGGAGGCAAGGATGAAGAGGCAAGAGTTCGGAGGAGAATATCCAATCGGGCATTTGCAGACACTTGCTCGTTAAGCAGCCGCTCCTTCAGGTTAGAAAGCAAATGCATATAAAATAAGATCGCATATACGAGATTATTTATTTCTTGTTCTTATATTATTTATATAATTAAATCAAAGGCCGAAGAAAAAAGCTATTGATTAATTAGAGATAATTTTCCGACGTTTCTATGTATGTGTAACAAGGATGGTAGTCCTCTCTCCTTGGTTACCTTCCATGTAGGCTTTTGTACGTGCAAAGAAAGAAATAGATCTTGGGTTTTGTGAGGCTAGTGGCTCACGTTAGCAGTAGATCTAAAGGAAACTAAAAAATTAACTAAGAAATCCTCACAGACGGCGCCAAACTGTTTAACCAAAAATATAGATCTTGGTTTTACCAATTATATTTATATGAAGAAGAGTTAATCTTAGTTAAAAATAATATCCAAAAGATAAAGCTACCGGTGTCAAGACAAAATTACTAGTATATTTTCTCTAGATGGCAATGAATATAAGTAACGATAACAATATTCAATGATCCAAAAAGATAGAATATAGCATTAAATATTAATAAATAGCAATAAATAATGTTTAAGTAAATAAAATATGTGAGTCACCCGACCAAGGGTGAGATCAGTGGATATTCTTTCTGACAATGATGAATGATTGATAAGTCTTTGAACACTGTGCCAAACTGTTAGACCAAAAATATAGATACCAGTATCAAGACAAATTAATTTTAGGAAGAAGAGTTAATCTTAATTAAAAATAATATCCAAACGATAAAGCTATCGGTATCAAGACAAATTAACTAGTATATTTTTTCTAGATAGCAATGAATATAAGTAACGATAACAATATTCAATGATAAAAAATAATGGAATATGGCACTAAATAGTAATAAATAATAATAAATGATATTTAAGTAAATAAAATTTGTGAGTCACCCGACCAGGGGTGAGATTAGTGGATATTCTTTCTGAAAGTGATGAATGATGCCTTTGAACACTTAGGTTGTTCTTGAATCCGATGGAAATGGTAGATAAAAATCTTAGTAAAAATATTATTTTTGTATGCTTTCAATAGGACCAGATTTTATGTATAAAGTCAAAGTGTATTTTTACAAATGAATATCGCATGTCCCATATCATTGTATCTTTTTCTATATATATGGAACATACTCCTAGAAACCCTAATAATACATATGCATAGAATATTCACTAGAATATTCCCTTTTAAACTGTTACAACTTTGTTCCAGATGCTTCAACCTTAACCTTGAATTACGATGACTTTACGACTTTGATCTTTCCCGACTCTTCGACCACACCCTTCATCGCTTCAAGGTTGCTTCGCCTTGGGGTCGTTCTTCGTGGAGGCCTTACTGATAGCACGTGATGGTCGATGGGGGTCATAATGGTGTTGATGTGGCTTGCCTATATTTTTTAACCCATACAATTACCAGATAAATCATACCATACTACCAGATAATTAAACTATCTAACTATGAAACAAGACAGTTTAGCAGCTTATTCCGATGGTTTATACTTTGGTGCCAAATATATCACGACAACACTAGTAATTATCTTCCACGATTACAGGCAAAAGAAGAAGAAAAAGATTGCTTATACTATCTTTAATTATTTGGTGTAAACTAAGGGTACACCAAATTGTATAGAGAACTTGGTTGTCTATCAGTTTTTACATAACACACACGCAACGGTAAGTAAAAGACACAACAAAGTTTTACGTAGAAAATTCCCAGCTCACGGGATTAAAAATTACGACCTACCCTCGTAGGATTTCAACTTCACTAACTGAGCAAACTTTAGATTATAACTTATTGTAATCTAGGAATTAACCTCTTAATCACTCACCTACTTATAATATATCTATTACAAAGCACACACTTTGACTAACTCTAGTCAAAACACAAACACATGGTTTATGATTTTACAAAAATCTCCTACAGAAATGCTTCTAAGTAAGTTGGGTAGGAGTTACAAATAGATAACACTAACAAAGATACAACAATACTAAGGACATATGATAGACTTAGTACTGGGATCTGGTCTTTGGTTCTATTGTTGCTTTGTTCTTCACTGACTTGAAAGTCGGCAACACACTTGAGAGAGAATTGATGATTTAGGGTTTTGCAAGTGTTTGCATTTCCCTTGTCTCATGTTGGTAATATAAAAGTGAGGTCATTGGGATGATGTATGTAATTATCCGGTACAAGGCATGCTCATGAAGTGACTCGCACCTAGGCAATCTTCCTAGCCCAGCATTACCCGCACCTGCGCACTCCCCACGCGCACCATAGGCGCCGCACCTGCGACTCTTTCTTCCACAGGTGCGAAAATAGCAGTAGCAGCAGCTTCAACTGCATTTTCCAACTTCGACAAATTCTTTAACCACCCGGAATCACCCTGAGGCCCTCGAGAACTCAACAAAAAAATACCAACATTCCAACTTAGTCGAACCTTCGAATCACTCAAAACAATATCAAATCATCAAATTACCCTCGGATTCAAGTCTAAGAACTTCTAAATTTCCAAATTCGGCAACCGATACCGAAACCAACCAAACCGCGTCTGAATGACCTCCAATTTTGCACACACATCACAAATGACACTACGAACCTACTCCAACTTCCAGAATTCCATTCTGACCCTGATATCAAATTTTTCACTGCCGACCGAAATTGCCAAATTTCTAATTTTGCCAATTCAAGCCTAATTCTACCACGGACCTCCAAATCACATTCCGGATGCACTCCTAAGTCCAAAATCACCTAACGGAGCTAACGAAACCATCAAAATTCAAATTCGAGATCGTTTACACATAGGTCAACATTCAGTTGACTTTTCCAACTTAAGTTTCTACTTAAGAGACTAAGCGTCTTAATTTACTCTGAAACCACTCCGGTCCCGAACCAACTAACCCGATATAACATAATATAGCTGAATAACACAAAAAGAAGTAGAAATAGGGGAAATGGGGCTATAACTCTAGGTACGGAGACGTCTTTACTTATCTTCGGGAGGCTATGGAACAGTTAGGAAAATTTACTACTTTAATTCCTTGTCGTGCAAAAATTATTGACTTCAAAAAAATTCTAAACTTTTGTATTCTATTCTTTCACAGATAGTGAGGACACGTACAAGCGGATCTGATGACCAGGCACCCGTGCCCCCTGCTAGAGCCACGAGAGGTCGGGGCCGGGGTAGAGGCCGAGGACGTCCACGTGGTATTTCCAGAGCACCTGCACGAGCTGCTACAGAAGAGCCCCCAGTAGCTCCAACTGGAGGGCAGACACCAGAGGTACTTGTTTCTGCACCAGCCCTCCAGGAGACTCTAGCCCAGTTTCTGAGCATGTTCAATACCTTAGCTGAGACTGGATTGATTCTACCTGCAACTGCCATATCTCAGGTCGGGGAGGAGCACAGACTCCCGTCACCGGTACTCCTGAGCAGCGGGTTCAGGTCGACCAGGTTCCAGAGATTGTACCAATATAGCCAGTAGCTCCAGCTCAGCCCGAAGTTAGGGCAGCAGCTTTTGAGGTGGAGCATCTCAGACTTGAGAGGTACAAGAAGTACCACCCACCTACCTTTAGCGGATTAGCTACAGATGATGCTTAGGGTTTTCTAGAGGAGTGTCATCGTATTCTCCGTACTATGGGCGTAGTTGAGACGAGCAGGTTTTTTTTTACTACATTCCAGCTTAGAGGAGCAGCATATCAGTGGTGGCGTGCTTATGAGCTGAGTAGTCTAGATGAGGCAATTTCACTTACATGGACTCAGTTCTCGGACATATTTTTGAGAGAGTATGTCCCTTAGAGCCTCAGGGACTTATGGCGCGTGGAGTTTGAGCAGCTGCGCAAGGGATCTATGACTGTGTCAGAGTATGCAGTCCATTTCAGTGATTTGGCCCGACATGCACCGACCTTGGTTGCCACAGTTTGAGAGAGGGTTCGACGGTTTATTGAGGGACTCCACCCCAGCATCCGGATTAGTATGGCCAGGGAGTTTAAGATGGATATTTCTTATCAGCAGGTTATGAGTATTGCTAGGAGATTGGAGGGCATGCTTGCCCGGGACAGAGAGGGGAGAGAGACCAAGAGGTCTCGAGAGATTGGTTATTATTCTGGTGCTCGTGCCCCAACAGCTCACCATGGTAGGGGTTATATGAGTCTTCCCGTTCAATGTTCCAACTCCTTCTAGGCCCCATGAGCCTTATTATGCACTGCCAGTATCTAGTGTGCCTCCTGCACGGGGTATTCCTAGCGGCCAGTCCAGCAGATCTGGCCCGAGCCATCAACAACAGCCACGCCCTCCCAAATCTTATTTTAAGTATGGCAACACTCGCCATATGGTGAGGGATTGCCCCAGATTTAGGAGGGGTGCACCTCTACGAACTTCTCAGTCATAGCGTGCTCCATCGGATCCTTAGGCTATGATTACAGCACCAGCTGCCACCCCACCTGCTCAGCCAGCCCAAGGTGGAGGTCAGGAAGGTAGAGGTTACCCTAGAGGGGGTGGTCAGGCCAGATATTATGCCCTTCATGCTCGTACAGAGGCAGTCGCTTCTGATTCTATCATTACAGGTATTGTTCCGGTCTATCATAGAGATGCGTCGGTATTATTTGACCCAGGCTCTACATATTCCTATGTGTCCTCTTAGTTAGCCCCGTATTTGGGCGTATCTCGGGATTCTTTGAGTTTTCTTGTTTATGTGTCTACTCCTGTTTGAGATTCTCTTGTTGTAGACCGCATGTATCGGTCGTGTTTGATTGCTCTTAGTGGTTTTGAGACCAGAGCCGATTTATTATTGCTCAGCATGGTAGACTTTGATATTATTTTGGGCATGGACTGGTTGTCACCCCATTATGCAATTCTTGATTGTCACGCTAAGACCGTGACGCTGGCTATGCCAGGTTTACCGCGATTAAAGTGGAGAGGTACCTTAGAGTATACTCCCAGCAGAGTTATTTCCTTTCTTAAAGCTCAACGAATGGTTGAGAAGTGGTGTGACACGTATCTAGCTTATGTGAGAGATGTCAGTATTGATACCCATACAGTTGAGTCAGTCCCAGTAGTGAGGGATTTTCCAGATGTATTTTCAGCTGATCTTCCGGGCATGCCGCCTGACAGAGATATTGATTTCAGCATTGAATTGTTGTCGGACGCTCAACCCATCTCTTTTCCTCCATATCGTATGGCTCCTCCTGAGTTATAGGAGTTGAAGGAGAAGTCACAGGAATTGCTTGATAAAGGCTTCATTCGGCCCAGTGTGTCACCTTGGGGTGCTCCTGTCTTATTTGTGAAGAAGAAGGATGGTTCTATGCGGATGTGTATTGATTACCGCCAGTTGAACAAAGTCACAGTGAAGAACAAGTATCCATTGCCTCGTATTGATGACTTATTTGATCAATTACTGGGTGCCAGAGTGTTTTCCAAGACTAACTTACATTCAGGTTATCATCAGTTGAAAATTCGGGAGCCAGATA
Organism: Nicotiana tabacum; assembly: GCF_000715075.1. Classification (NCBI taxonomy): domain Eukaryota; kingdom Viridiplantae; phylum Streptophyta; class Magnoliopsida; order Solanales; family Solanaceae; genus Nicotiana; species Nicotiana tabacum. The sequence continues at coordinate 88,100,550 of NC_134103.1, forward strand.
TACCGAAGACTGCTTCCAGGACCAGATATGGTCACTATGAGTTTCTTGTTATGTCTTTTGGACTGACCAATGCCCCAGTAGCTTTTATGCACTTGATGCACAGTGTGTTCCAGCCTTATCTTGACTCATTCGTCATTGTGTTTATTGACGACATTCTAGTATACTCCTGGAGTCGGGAGGATCATGAGTAGCACTCGAGGACTGCGCTTTAGACCTTGAGAGAAAAGAAGTTATATGCAAAATTTTCAAAGTGTGAGTTTTGGCTAGACTCAGTGCCATTCTTGGGTCATATAGTATCGAGTGAGGGGATATAGGTGGATCCGAAGAAGATTGAAGTAGTGTAGAGTTGGCCCAGACTGTATTCAATTACAGAGATCCAGAGTTTTCTTGGTTTGGCGGGGTATTACCGTCTATTTCTAGAAGGTTTCTCATCTATTGTAGCTCCTATGACCAGGCTGTCCCAGAAGGGTGCTCCGTTCAGGTGGACAGGGGAATGTGAGGAGAGCTTTCAAAAGCTCAAGACAGCTTTGACTATAGCCCTGATATTGGTATTGCCTACAGGTTCGGGGTCTTATACTGTATATTGTGATGCATCGCAAATTGGTTTCGGCACGGTGTTGATGCAGGATGGTAGGGTGATTGCCTACGCGTCCAGACAACTGAAAGTGCACGAAAAGAACTATCCTGTCCGCGACCTTGAGTTAACATCTATTGTTCATTCCTTGAAGATTTGGCGGCATTATTTGTACGGTGTTCCTTGTGAAATGTACACCGATCACCGGAGTTTGCAGCATCTGTTCAAGCAGAAGGATCTTAATTTGCGTCAGAGGAGGTGGTTGGAGCTGCTTAAGGGTTATGATATCACCATTTTGTACCACCCTGGGAAGGCCAACGTGGTGGCTGATGCTTGAGTCGCCGGGCGGGGAGTTTAGCATATCTACCAGCAGCAGAGAGGCCATTGGCATTAGATGTTTAGGCCTTATCCAGCCAGTTTGTGAGATTGGATATTTCTGAGACGAGTCGAGTATTGGCTTGTGTAGTCTCTCAGTTTTCTCTTTATGATCGTATCAGGGAACCTCAGTATGATGACCCACATTTGCTTATCCTTAAGGACACAGTCCAGCACGGTGATGCTAAGGAGGTCACTATTGGAGATGATGGTGCATTGAGGATGCAGGGCATGCTATGTGTGCCCAATGTAGATGGTTTGCGTAAGTTGATTCTCCAGGAGGCTCACAGTTTGCGGTACTCTGTTCATTCGGGTGCAGTAAAGATGTATCAGGACTTGAGGCAACATTACTGGTGGAGGAGTATGAAGAAGGAAATAGTAGAATATGTGGCTCGATGTCTAAATTGCCAGCAGGTGAAGTATGAGCATCAGCGGCCAGGTGGGTTGCTTCAGAGGTTGGAGATTCCGGAGTGGAAATGGGAACGGATCACTATGGATTTCGTTTTTGGACTCCCACGGACTCAACGGAGGTTTGATGCAGTTTGGGTGATTGTGGATAGGCTGACAAGTTGGCTCATTTCATTCCTATGATGACTACCTATTCTTCCAAGCAGCTAGCTCGAATCTACATCCGTGAGATCGTCAGGCTTCATGGCGTACCAATATCTATTATCTCTGATCGGGGTACGCAGTTTACATCACAATTTTGGAGAGCCGTACAACAAGAGTTGGGTACTCGGGTTGAGTTAAGCACAACATTTCACCCTCATACGGACGGGTAGTCCGAGCGCACTATTCAGATACTGGAGGATATGCTCCGCGCTTGTGTGATAGATTTTGGGGTTGCTTGGGACCAGTTCTTGCCACTTGCGAAGTTTGCTTACAACAACAATTATCAGTCCAGCATTTAGATGGCACCGTATGAGGCTCTATATGGTAGGCAGTGTCGGTCCCCAGTAGGTTGGTTCGAGCCGGGCGAGGCAAGGTTATTGGGTACGAACTTGGTTTAGGATGCCTTGGAGAAGAAAAGGTGATTCAAGATAGACTTCGCACAACCCAGTCCAGACAGAAGAGTTATGCGGATCAGAAGGTTTGCGATGTTGCATTCATGATTGGAGAGCGGGTCTTGCTCCGGGTTTCGCCCATAAAGGGCGTTATGAGGTTCAGAAAGAAGGGCAAGCTAAGCCCAAGGTTCATTGGTCCTTTCGAGGTGTTGCGGCATGTTGGGGAGGTTGCTTATGAGCTTGCCTTACCTCCTAGTCTAGCAGGAGTTCATCTGGTGTTTCATGTTTTGATGCTCCGGAGGTATCACGGAGATCCGTCTCATGTGTTGGATTTCAGCTCTGTCCAATTGGACAAGGATCTATCTTATGTTGAGGAGCCAATGGCTATTTTAGACAGGCGGGTCAGAAAGCTAAGGTCAAAGAACATTGCTTCCGTGATGGTACAGTGGAGGGGACAACCGGTCGAGGAGGCAACTTGGGAGACCGAGCAGGATATGCGCAGCCATTATGCTCATCTTTTCACCACTTCAGGTATGTCTCTATACTCGTTCGAGGACGAACGATTATTTTAAGAGGGAGAGGATGTAACGACATGGCCGGTTATTTTGAGAGTAATAGCCCCGATCCCCTATTAACTACTTTCCCCATATCTATTTTCTGCTATTGTGACTTGCCGGGAGGTTTCGTTTTGGTTTTTGGAGTGTTTTGGGATACTTAGTCCCTAAATGGGAGCTTAAGTCTTAAAATTTAGACCGTAGTCAGAATAGTGTGAAGACGACCACATAATGGAATTCCATCGACCCCGTTAGCTCCGTTGGGTGATTTTGGGCTTAGGGGCGTATCCGGATTGTGTTTTGGAGGTCCGTAGCTCAATTAGGCTTGAAATGGCAAAAGTCGAATTTTTGTAGTTTTGGACCGGTAGTGGAATTTTTGATATCTTGGTCGGATTCTCATTCCGAAAGTTGGAGTAGGTCCATAATATTTATTTTGACTTGTGTGCAAAATTTGGGGTCAATCGGATGTGGTTTTGTTGGTTTTGACATCAGTTGTTGAATTTGGATGTTTTAAGTTCTTTAAGTTTGAATTTGTAACGACCCGACCTGTCGTTTTGAGTATTACATCCCCGTTCCCCCATTTACTGCTCCGTTTGTGCTTTATAGCTGTTGTATGACCTATTGGGTTAGTTAGTTTGGGTCCGGAGAGAATTTAGAGTGAAATGAGATACTTAGTCTCTTAAATGGAAAGCTTAAGTTCGAAAAATTGACTGGATGTTGATCTAGGTGTAAACGACCTCGGATTCGAATTCTGATGATTTCAGTAACCCCGTATGGTGATTTTGGACTTACGAGCGTATCCAGAAAATTATTTGGAGGTCCGTACTGGAATTAGGCTTGAAATGGCGAAAATTAAATTTTTGGGAAGTTTGACCGGGGGTTGACCTTTTGATATCGGGGTCGGAATCCGATTCTGAAAATTGAAATACCTATGTTATGTCATTTATGAATTGTGTGCAAAATTTGAGGTCAATGAGATATGATTTGATAGGTTTCGGCGTTATTTGTAGAAACTTGAAATTTGAAAGTTCATTAGGCTTGAATTGGGGTGTGATTAAGGGTTTTAGCGTTGTTTGAGGTGATTTGAAGGTTCGACTAAGTTCGTATGATATTTTAGGGCTTGTTAGTATATTTGGTTGAGGTCCCGGGGGCCTCGGGTGAGTTTCGGATGGTTAACAGATCAAATTCGGACTTAGAAGAAAAAGCTGAAGTTTCTGCCATCTGATGCAATCGCACTTGCAAAAATTCCATCGCAGATGAGAGCTCGCAGAAGCGAGCCTGGCAAGCGCAAATGCAGGCAGAGGGCTGTGAGGCAGTGGTTGCAGGTGCGAGGGAAATTCCACACCTGCGATGAGTGCAGATGCGGTCCCTTGATCGCAGAAGTGGAGGCAGGCTTAAGTGATTTTTCTGCAGAAGCGGAGCTTTGATCGCAGATGCGGAAATGGAGCCGCATGTGCGAAACTCCTAGACAGAATTTTAAAAACAGAGGAGTCCGAGATTTTGTCATTTTTGACATTTCCAAAAGCGGGTGAGGCAATTTTTGAGCGAGAAATCATGAAAAATTTTGAGGTAAGTCCCTTGTGATCCTTTCTACCCCATAATATTAAATTATCATCGAATAATCCGACTAGATTACATGTTTTTGAGGTGTAAATTGGGGATTTGAAAATAAGATTTGAAGATTTGGGGGTCGAGTTGAGGTCGGATTTTGGTAAAATTGATATGGGTAGGCTCGTGGTTGAATGTGCTTTCGGATTTTATAATTTTTGTCGGGTTCCGAGACGTGGGCCCCACAAGCAATTTTTGAGCTAAATTTTGGATATTTATGGAAAAATTGTATTTTCATATGGAATTAATTCCAATAAATTTTATTGACTGAAACAAAATATTTGTGACTATATTCGAGGTATTCGGAGAACGATTTGCGAGGCAAAGACATAGCAGAGTAAAGAATTTCGCGTTTTGAGGTAAGTAACAGTTATAAATCTTGTCCTGAGGGTATGAAACCCCGGATTTTATGTCATGTGATTATTTTGGAGGTGACGCACATGCTAGGTGATGGGCGTGTGGGCGTGCACCGAGGGAATTGTGACTTGGTCCGTCCCGTGAAACTGTAAAGTTGAATAACTTGTTGTTAGCTATATGCTCTCTATGTATTGAAGAAATTTGACTGTAAATCATGTTAAAAATCATGCTTAGGCTATGTGATAGTATTGTTGGGACCCACAGAGGTCGCGTACTTGTTGAATTATTTGCTAATTGTTGTCTTGTGCTCATTCATGATTTTACTTGTGCATCATAGCTCAATCTTTCTTGATATTTGTTGATTTACTATGTTATCTTTGTTTGGGTTGATATTTGTGATTTCCGAGAGCCCGAGAGACTAGAGAGGTTGAGGACTGAGTAAGGCTGAGAGCCTGTCGGTAAGGTAAGGATACTATGACACATGAGTTGTCCGTGCAGGATATTATAGCATGTGAGTTGTCCGTGCGGATTATAGTGCTTGGACTGTAGGAGCCCCTCTGGAGTCTGTACACCCCTAGTGAGCGCGGGTACCCATTGAGTGTGAGTGCTAAGGGCTGAGAGCCGAGTGGTTGAGCTGTTGTGACGAGTTGAGTGACTGTTGCCCTGAGAGGCTGCACTTGCTTTTCATTTGTTATTGCATTTAGTTGCTATCTGTCATTCTTGTGAAATTCTCTCAAAGATTCTATATTCGAATTACATGAACATAAATTGTATAAAATTGATTTGACTTAAACTGTTGGATTTGAAAGCATGTCTATTCTTTGCTGGAATTACTGAAAGTGAACTATAAATGTGTAGCTCGTCACTATCTTCAGTTCCTTAGTTATTATTGTTACTTGCTGAGTTGGTTGTACTCATACTATACCCTGCATTTCGTGTGCAGATCCAGGTGCTTCTGGACATAGCGGGTGTTGATTCTCTCGTACAGTTGATCTTTCGGAGATTCAGAGGTAGCTGTCGTGTTTCGCAGACCTTGTCTCTCCTTCCCTATCTCCTTGTTTACCGTATTTTGGTCTTAGACTATTATAGACCGTATTTTTTTTCTTTCCAAACTTGTATTCATATTAGATGCTCATGTACTCAGTGACACCGGATTTTGGGAGTGTTATATATGTATTTGTGAATTTTCTTCCACTAAATTTAGATATTATGTTTTCAAACTCAAAGGATATGGGAGTTTATTGAGAGTGTCGGCTTGCCTAGTACTGAGATAGGCGCCATCACGACGAGTGAGATTTTGGGTTGTGACAGAATCGGAGGATGATTCATGATTTTAGCATTGTTTGATGTGAATTGAGGTCTCGACTAAGTACGTATGGTATTTTAGGATTGGTTGGTATGTTTAGTTGAGGTCTTGTGGGCCTCAGGTAAGTTTTGGAGTGAGTTTTGAGCAAGTACGGATATTTCGGCACTCTAATATTGTTCTGGGGATCTTTGGAAGTGCGGACCGCACATTTTTGGAGTGATGAAGCAAAAGGGAAGTGCGGACCTCAGGGGAATTATGGGGACCGCACAATTTTGTGTGCGGCCGCAGAGGAGTGTGCGGGCCGAACAATTTTGTGTGCGGCCGCACTCAGGAACTCTCAGATTCGCTGGTCCAAGTTCGGAAGCTTATATCTGTTGATCTACGAGGAATTTTGAGTTGATTCAAAAACTAAAGTTGTAGACCTTCGTGTCTAGTTTCCATAAAGATAAAAAAGTTATCATTTGGACATCTGTAGAGAAAGTTATGGCCAAAATACTAAAGCCTGGCAGTGCAGTCACCAAGAGAGTGTGGCCGCACAATATTTGTGCGACCGCAGGAGCTGGGATGTGCGGCCGCACCTGGAATTGTGCGGACCGCACATGGTGAGTTCAGAGAATGTACTATATAACCGAGACTTAGGTTATTATTTTATTTTTGGACCTTGGGAGCTCGGTTTGAGACGATATTTCGTGGATTTTTTAAGAAATTCATCGGGGTAAGTGATTCTAACTCGGATTTGGTTAATATACATGAATATATCACTGATTTATCATTTAATTAGTACTTTAAGATGGAAATTTGGGAAAAATTATAAAAACTTCATAAACCACAAATTGAGGATTTGAAGGTCGAGTTGTGATCGGAATTGGCTAATTTTGGTTTGGTTGGACTCGTGAGTGAATGGGTGTTTATATTTTGTGACTTTTACCCGATTTTGAGACATGGGCTCGGGGAGGCTTTTTAGGCATTTTTCTAATTTCTTGCTTTAGCTTTGATTTCATTAGCTAGATTACTTTCTTGTAGCTATATTTACGTTATGTAATTGATTTGGCTAGATTTGGGCCACTCGGAGCCGGATATTCGTGGAAAAGGCATTGTGACTAATTAATTGAGCTTGGTTAGAGGTAAGTGGCTTGCCTAACCTTGTGTGGGGGAACTCCCCTTAGAATTTGGTACCGCTTTTGATATATGAGCGCCGTGTACGTGAGGTGACGAGTGCGTACACGGGCTATTGTTGAAAAACTCCGTTTTCATTAAGTAAAATACTTGTCTTTCTTTAATTGAGCTACACTAGTATATGAATTTATCTTGTTTAGTCTAAAACATCATGTCTACATGTCTTAATTGCTTATATAAATTCTGTGCAGCATGCTTAGTGAATTTCCTGCTTCTTCCTTGACTAGTACTTAGTCTAAATCGTAAGCTTTCATGATGTAGCTATATTTCTATTGTTTGCGCTGCATATTTACTTTGGGACTACGGAACGGTATTCTGGTAGATCCTCCCTACTCTGCATATTTACTTTAGAACTATGGAACGGTATTCCGGTAGATCCCCCTGCTCTGCATATTTACTTTGGGACTATAAAATGGTATTCCGGTAGATCCCCCTGCTCTGTATATTTACTTTGGGATTACGAAACTGTTACATCCCGTACTTTAATATTAGGATGAGTCGTAGTAATCCATATGAGCTTGAAGGGATTAAAGCCATTCATGAGATTATAGAGGATTTGTGACTATGTTATTGTAAGACCCCATAAGTTTAACAACCTTGATGCCGTTATATACATTGGATATGGTATTTTTAGTGGAACATTTTTTTAGAAAGTTTGAATAATATGATTATAGTTATTAATATTACTACTTCCGAATATGTTTTAAATTATGCACATAATATGAGAAAGTTTATGAGATTTTCTTTATTGTAAAGATAAACATTATTTTTTTCACAAGAAAAGAAGGTTATCTTTTTACCATTTTAAGAATTAAGCGTACGAAAATTTGTACTCTTTATATAAGATTAGGAAAATTAGAAGTTGAGAAAATATATGTATTTTTACATGGATATTTTAATGAAATAATAGTGTATGTATTGATTTTACAAAGTACCACATGACCATAATAGTAAGATGTATAAAGTGTGTTAAAAGTGAGTAGTATTTTAAGTAATTTGATATAATTCTTAATTATATGGATAATTAGGTAATTAGTAATTTTTAGTGGGAGATTAACATTTAATTAAAAATAGGTGGATAATTATTGGTGGAAAGATCACCCTCCCAACGTGGCAACAAGGGATAATGTTTGCCAAGCCCAAACCATGACTCTTTAGTTTATATAATAGGTGGCATATTTATAGTAAATTGTGGCTAAGTAGTCATTCTTGTCTTTTTCTTTATTTTCTATGTGATCTTATCATCCTCTCAATTTGATGATTCTCTCATCTACCAAATTAATCTAGGACATCTGCACTTTTGATATTTCTCCAAGCTAAAGTTATACATTTGCACTTTAGCAAAACCATGTATTTCAAAATGAGAATCTGCTCAAGTATGAATGCTTAAGATTGCTTAGTTTTAATGTATTGAACAAAGTGGGGCTGCTCTCTATGGAACTTTGACAAACAAAACCGAACAGAGGGTTTAGTCACGTCAATTATACGTTCATGTAGTTCTTTCAAACTCGTGGTGCTATCTTTAAGCCGGAAGTAATTCGAGATTGAGGCGTAAAGGAGATTGTTCACAAATACAAGTAGGAGGTTGACATTAAAGGTATGTTAAGGCTATCCCTCCTTTTATTTTGGCATGATCCAAGTAACGATACTTAAACGTAATGTTATTCCATAAATGGTTCTACTCTTAGCAGTTAAGGATATCTATGTTATTCATTCCGGTAAAGTTATATTCAAGTATGTCTAAGTACGTTCCTAAGTCTCTATTTAGGTATATGATAAAGATGTTAATATTTATAATATAGTAATACATGCATCTTCATGCATTTACCACCGTACTACGGCCGGTTGGGCAGACATGAATATTCATTTACCACCGTGCTACGACCGGTTGGGCAGTTATACATTTACCACTGAGCTACGGCCGGTCGGGCAGTCATGTATTTACCACCGAGCTACGGCCGGTCGGGCAGTCATGCATTTACCACCGCGCTACGGCCGACCGGGCAGTTACCACTGATCAGTTGGGCAGTCATGCATCATACGATATGGATAAGAGTCTCAAAGAGAAGTATTATATATATAAGTATAATAAGTACGCATATACAGAGACTCAGGTTGATTCATATATCTCTTTAATTAATGTTGACTTATTATTATATTTCAGTTCTGCCTTACATACTCGGTATATTATTCGTACTGACGTCCTTTTGTTGGGGACGCTGCATTCATGCTTGCAGGTATAGATAATCAGTTTGATGAGCCCTCATAGTAGACGAGGTTAGCATTCAGCGAAGGATCGGTAAGACTCCACCTTATTCGGAGTGCAGTCGAGTCTATGAGTCATCATGTTAGAGTTTTGCTGCAGACTTATGGGTAGGCCAGTACCCTGTCCCATTTGATGTCGCATAATCTTAGAGACTTTGTTGACAGAGGTTCATTTTGTACAGTATGTCAGAGGCCTTGACGGCCCATATGTATTCATGTTTTAAGAATGATGGTTCATTGATGCAGCATTTGCCCACTTATAGTTATACATTACGAGTTGTGGCCATATTCGTCCATGATAGCTACCAAAACAAGAGTTACAAAGTGGTTCGCTCAGGCCAGTACGACCCGGGTGCCAACCATGCTTCTTCAGATTTAGGGTGTGACAAAGTGGTATCCGAGCAGGTCGTGTCCTAGGGAGTCTACACAGTCGTACCTAGTAAGGTCTCACTTATGGGTTTTTTGCACACCACATTTATAACTGAGAGGCTATAGAGCATTTAGGAAATATTACCCTTCTTTTTGTTTTCAGATCGTGCCATAGAGCTAAGTCGTAAGAATTCAGTATAAAGCTTCCACCGAATTTTGTATACACCAGAGGTGCTATCACAATAGAGATTTATGGCGTAGATATAATTTCTACCTATGTGGAAGGGAGGTTATGAAAGCGACAGAAGATACAATGCGATATTGAAAAATGAGTAAGGTAAAGGTGAAGAAGATATGAGATACTCAAATACAAAAGGTTGTGAATAGTCGAGACTTCAGATAGAGGTTGGGTTTTAGTTTAATTTACAGAGGAGACCCTAGCAAAAGTTTTGTAAATCTCTAAGAGTTAACATTCGAGAACGAATGTTTTAAAGGGGGGAAGGATGTTACATCCCGTACTTTAATATTAGGATGAGTCGAAGTAATCCATATGAGCTTGAAGGGATTAAATCCATTCATGAGATTATAGAGGATTTGTGACTATGTTATTGTAAGACCCCATAAGTTTAACAAACTTGATACCGTTATATACATTTGATATGGTATTTTTAGTGGAACATTTTTGTAAAAAGTTTGAAAAATATGATTATAGTTATTAATATTACTACTTCCAAATATTGTTTAAATTATACACATAATATGAGAAAGTTTATGAGATTTTCTTTATTGTAAAGATAAAAATTATTTTTTCACAAGAAAAGAAGGTTATCTTTTTACCATTTTAAGAATTAAGCGTACGAAAATTTATACTCTTTATATGAGATTAGGAAAATTAGAAGTTGAGAAAATATCAGAATCTGAGCTAAGGCCTCCTGAAGTCCAGGAATCACGATGGACACGGGTGGTGCCTGAGCTGGCCCTGCTGGTCCATCCACAACTGGGACATGATCCTGATCTGGGGCAATTGGTGGATCTACAGGTACTGCCCCAGCTGTTGGGCGGGTTGCACCTCTGCCCCTACCGCGGCCTCTACCGCGACTTCGGCCTCTCGCGGCCCAGGCTGGTGGTACTGGTGGCTGCCCATCCTACCCAGTAGTACGAGTCCTCACCATCTGTGAGAGAATGAAACAACATATGTTTAGTTACCAAAATCAACAGATTCGCACGACAAGAATTCAAGAATATGAAGTTTTCCTAAGGGTTCTGCAACCTCTCGAAGATAAGTACAGAGGTCTCCGTACCGATCCGCAAGACTTTACTAACCTGCTTATGGCTCGTGAGACCTATGTAACCTAGGCTCTGATACCAACTTGTCACGACCGAAAACTCTAACCTGTCGTGATGGCGCCTATCGGTAATACTAGACAAGCTGATTTTCAAAAATAATACTTCAACATTTCATAAAAAGATAAATCAAAAGCCTTTTTCATAATAGGATTTTCATTAAAAAAAAAAAAAGGAGCTTGACTCAAATATAATGCGGAAAGATAGCCCCAAACATCAGGGTATCACCAAGTCATGAGCATCTAGATAGCCAGTCTAATAAAAGCAGTGTCTACAAGAGTCTGTGTCTAAGTATCAATACAGAAAAGAAAGATAGCATAGAAGGAGAGACAAGGTCTGCGGATGCCGACAGCTACCTTGTAAGTCTCTGATACTCGATCGCACACAAATTCAACGACCTCCGTGACCGGACACACCTGGATCTGCACATGAAAGCAATCTTAAGCATTCATACTTGAGCAGATTCTCATTTTGAAATACATGGTTTTGCTAAAATGCAAATGTATAACTTTAGCTTGGAGAAATATCAAAAGTGCAGATGTCCTAGAGTAATTTGGTAGATGAGAGAATCATCAAATTGAGAGGATGATAAGATCACATAGAAAATAAAGAAAAAGACAAGGATGACTACTTAGCCACAATTTACTCTAAATATGCCACCTATTATATAAACTAAAGAGTCATGGTTTGGGCTTGGCAAACATTATTCCTTGTTGCCACGTTGGGAGGGTGATCTTTTCACCAATAATTATTCACCCATTTCTAATTAAATGTTAATCTCCCATTAAAAATCACTAATTATCCAATTATCCACATAATTAAGAATTATCTCAAATTACTTAAAATACTACTCACTTTTAACACATTTTATATACCTTACTATCATGGTCATGTAGTACCTTGTAAAATCAATACATACAATATTATTTCATTAAAACATCCCACGGTGCACTGGTTCCATCTCCTCATTTTAATATTTAATTTTTGCGTATCATTTTAGTGCTTAATTTTTGTGTTTACTTTACGTGTTCTATTTTCGTATTTTATTTGTGTGTTTAATTTTTGTGTTAACTTTTCTAATTTACTTTTGTATTTAAATTATGGCTCCTAAAAGTGTATTTGGCATAAAAAAGTAGTAAAGGTGATAGTAGTATTAATCCTAATCCTAGTCCTAATCCTAATCATTCTCCTTGAATTAGAAAACATATAGATGAAATAACTCATGTTGATGAAACTTTATTTTTCCAACCCCCGCATATTATAATATTAATTTCGGAGAACAACTAGATCATGAAACTTTACAAAGACAATTTGGCAATGATATGTTTATTGAGGACGAAGAAAACGAGGATGAAGAAAATGAGGAAAAAGAAAATGAGAAAGAAGAATTAGATGAAACACTAGTCCTGCAACACAAGCTCCAACTCAGAATCAATCTTGGTCTGGAGCTTTACCCCTATACCTCGTGTAAGGGGTAAGCGTAATGTTGAACGTACCAAAACATCACTTATATGAAATTTTTTTAAACATGATAAAGTCAATGAACTTGCTATATGTGAAAAATGTAAGCAACGATTTGTACATACCAAAGGTGGTGGGGCGGGGGATTTAACCAGGCACTTACGTAAGGACCACAAATCTTTATGGAGAAAAACTCAAATAGATTCCGAAAAAATTTCAGATCCTAGCAATGGTACTGGCGCTCCTAGTGGATCTGGCGAGGATTCTAACTTTTTACAACTACAACTTGACCCTACTTCTAGTACTATTTTACGTCCCTATAACAAAGATAGAGATCGTGAAAATTTAGCAAAAATGGTGGTTGTCTGTGGCTTACCTTTTACTTTTCCTTCTCACCCTGCTTTTGTCCATTATATAAAAGAAACTTATAATCTTATTTTTTAAGGTTTTCCTAAGACCACAGTTATAAATGATACTTTTAAATTTCAAACCGAATATCTTCAGTATATTCGTTGTGTATTTTTTCACTTAGATTGTAAAGTATCTATCACATCTGATATAGGTCGTAGTCCTAATGGTTGTGATTATTTAATTGTTACATGTTGTAACGACTCGACCGGTCATTTTGAACCCTAGCGCGTTGTTCGGCGGTTTGAGGCCATGAATAGCTTCACTTCAGGTATTATGACTTGTACGCGTGGTCGAAATTGGAATTTCGGAAGTTCAGAGTTGATTTGGAAAGAAAATTCGAATTTCGGAAGCCTTAAGTTGGAGGAATTGACTAAACTGTGATTTTGAGTAAACGACCTCGGAATCGGGATTTGGAGGTTCTAACAGGTTCGTATGATAATTTTGGATTTGGACGTATGTTCGGAACGGATTTTGGATGACCCTGGAGCGTTTCAACGCCTATTGTGGAAGTTAGCATTTTGGAAGAATTTCATAATTTGGGTAGAAGTGCATTCCAATATTATCAATGTCCGTTTCGATTTCGAGTCTGGGAATACCTCCGTATGGTGATTCTGGTATTGGGAGCGCATCCGCAAGTGAATTCAGAGGTCCGTAGGTCATTTTGGGGTAAGGCTGGCAAGTGGGCCGGTCCAGGACCGGCCCTGGACTGGGACCAGCCCAGGACCGCGGCCCATGTGAGTAGTGGGCCTAAACGGGTTGAACCGTTTAAGACCGGGACCGGGGTAGGTGGGCCTAGCAAGTGGTCCGGTCCTTAGCCCGAGGCCCGCGAGACCGGACCGTTTGGGATCGGGACCGGATCGGTCCTAGCGGGCCTAAACGGTCCCAATGGCCATAATTTTAAAAACAAAATCTGCACATTTGGGCATTTAAAATCTAGCTGTTTCTTCTACCAAAATAGCCGTTGGCTATTTACAAAATAGCCATTTAACCCCCCAAATTTATTTTAATCCCAAACTTTTTATAATTATACTTTTTCCCTATTTTCAACTATAAATACCCACCATTCTTTCATTTTTCTCACAAAATCATCAATCTCTCTTATATTATGTTCTCAATGGTGATATTAGCACCTTGTTGTGGTCATTCTATAGGATGGGAGAAGACTAAGAAAGATATTGTCATATTCTTTTAATGCTATAATAAAATTATAATGCATTGCTTTGAATATCTCTTTACAATATTTTTGTCTTTAAATTTGAATTAAAAAATTTAGGTCACAATTCTATAATATAATTTACAAGGAATTGCCTTAGATATTTTTATTACCATTTTTTTCTCTAACTTCTATAAAAAAAAATTTAAAAAATAAAAAGTATCTGTTGAACCCACTTAGGCCCGCTTGGGCCCACTTAGCCCAGGACCATTAGTTCGTGGTCCCGGTCCTGGGCCATTTCCAACAAGAAGACCGGGCCCACTTAGGACCGTTTAATTTGGGACCGGCCCATGAAGCCAACTTAGGACCGGCCCTGGCCCACATGCCACCCTTATTTTGGGGTCATTTGGCGAAAGTTAGAAATTTGAAGGTTTTTGAGAAGTTTGACAGGCAGTGGACTTTTTTCGAAAGTTGTAGTAGGTCCATAATGTCAAATATGACTTGTATGCAAAATTTGAGGTCAATCAGACGTGATTTGATAGGTTTCGGCATCGATTGTAGAAGTTTGGAATTTCAAAGTTCTTTAGGCTTGAATGCGGGTGTAATAAGTGTTTTTGATGTTATATGAGGTGGTTTGAGGATTCGACTAAGTTCGTATCGGGTTATAGGACTTGTTGGTATATTTGGTTGAGGTCCCGAGGGTCTCGGGGTGATTCTGGCTGGTTAACGGATCGAATTTTGGAATTTGAAGAAGAATTTAGGCAGTTGATATCTGGTATAACTGCACCTGCGAGGTCTTGGCCGCAGGTGCGGAGCCGCAGAAGCGGCCTAGCAGTCGCAGAAGCGAAACTGGGCAGTCACGGGAAGGACCGCAGGTGCGGAGTGTTGGCCGCATCTGCGCAAGCGCATAAGCGAAGAGGATGAGCGCAGAAGCGGAAGAAGGCACAAAAGCGAGAGGGGGCCTCGCACCTGCGAAGCTGCAGGTGCGGAAATGGCGTTGGGCAGTGAGTTTTCTTTAAAACGGCGATTTGGCTATTTTTCTCCAATTTTTCAATTAGTTTGGGCGATTTTGGAGAGCTTCAAGGGGAGAATTTCATCAAGAAACTCAAGGTAAGTGATCCCCACTTGTTATAAGATAAATACATGATTTTTATAAGGATTTAAACCTGAAAATTAGTAGAAATTTTGGGGATTTTGAAGAAAAACCTAGAAGTTTATTTTTTTTGGATTTTTACCACGAAATTAGACATGGAATTTGGAATAAATTATATAATCGAGTTCGTGGTGTTATGGGTAACGTTTATCTTCAAATTTTTTGGAATCCGGGCACGTGGACCCGAGGGTGAATTTTATCGACTTTTCGAGCGGAGTTGGAAAATTATTTAAATTGATTAGTTATGGGTATTAGAACACACATTGATTGATTTGCACATTGTTTGCATAGTTTTCGATCGTCAAGCATCGGTTTGAGGTATTAAAGTGGTGTTGGAGCCGGCTATGGAGCTTCGGAGCGAGGTAAGTCTCCTTTCTAACCTTGTAAGAGAGAATTAACCCCATAGGTGAACTAAATTATTGCGTGCTTCTATTTGTGGGGACTACTACGCACGAGGTGACGGGAGTCCATACATAACTACTAACTATGCCTATGTTTGGGTATTTTTAGGCTTACATCATGCCTTGTTGACATTGTTATTGATTTATATTTATTGTTTGCCTTGAGAAGGAGCGAGATTGAGTTTGCTTATAAAATATTTTTGAAAGGAGTTGAAATTGAGGAAGAATTGGGATCTTAAAAATTTTCATTAGAATTTCGTATTTTTAAAAGAATGGAAGAATACTATAATAACCTAAGAAATCTATGTGTAACCGCGTCGCAAGTATGATTCGCGAGCGGGGTAATCCCTTAAATTTATATTTGACCATGTCGCATGGATGATTCGCGAGTGGGGTAATTAAGAAAAAGGTTATGATTTATTGATAAATTTATATTTGACTGCGTCGCATGGATGATTCGCGAGCGGGGTAATAGATGCATCTATGGTTCGCGTCGTTCGACCCTCGACAGTGCAAATTTTACATTTAGGTTGGATCAGGCCGAACGTCATCGGTGGTATTCGTGTGTGATAATAGAACTGGAAGTTCCTTTCAGAATTGGCATAAATTTATTGTATGTGTGATCATAAGTTTTAAAGAAAGGAAGTGATTTAAGCCCTTAAATATGGTGAAGACTTGTTCAGTTATTTCTTGTTCTGAGTCTTTTTTTTTTTGTATACCATGCTTAATTAGAGTTTCATATTATCATGTTATTGGCCCTAGTAAGTGTCAGAGTCGACCCCTCGTCACTACTTCTTCGAGGTTAGGCGGAATATTTACTGAGTACACTTTGATTTACGTACTCATACTACACTTGCTGCATATTTTTGTGTAGGTACATATATGTCTAGCAGCCTCGTGGGCGCAGAGGTGTGGTTAATACATAGACTTAGGTGAGTTGCATTTCCATCTACGATCCGCAGCCAGCAGAGTCTCCTTCGGAGTTACTTAAGTATTTTCCTGTCTAATTTGTATTCTGGACAGGTATTGTATTTTATTTTTACCTTCCTAGTTGATGCTCATGCACTTGTCACACCGAGTTTTGGGGTGATTATGGGTTGTCCTGTATTGAAATTGTTAAAAATATTATTATTTTACTCTATAAATTTTATCTTCTATTATTTAATTGAAAGAAATACGATTTTAGAAATATTAAAATGAGAACCAAATTAAGTATTTATTTTTGGCTTACCTGACAGCGGTATCCTGCGCCATCACGACTTTAATAGATTTTGGGTCGTGACAACATGGTATCAGAGCACTAGGTTTACTTAGTTCTCACGAGTCATGAGCGAGTTTAGTAGAGTCTTGCGGATCGGTACAGAGACGTCTGTACTTATCTTCGAGAGGCTACCAGACTGATAAGAGTACTCCCCTTCTTGATTCCTCATCGTGCGATTTGATTCCTTTGAGCCTTATGCCTTCTTTCCTTCCTATTCAATATTACGCGATGCGAAACGCTTATTATAAATTGGAATCAAGGAATTTTAATGGCACTACTGATGTGGAGAAGGATGTTTCTCCCTGCATATTCGATTGGGCCAATTTCATCGCCTTGGGGAAGGATGTTCTGTCATTTCAGCTCAGTAGCTGTATTTCTATTGGTTTTGGGGCTATGCACCAATTGCTATGATGTTCATGGTTGTTATCGCACAATATTAAAGTAATGGTAGGATGCTTGTCTATGCGCCGAGGCAGTGAATGAATTGAAAGGAGGTTTTTCTCAAGGAGCGATTAAGAGATTCACTGTTTTATTTCCAGCGGAGGGAAAGGCAATTGGACTATGAATGTTCAGGTTTGGGTTGATGGAGTAACGAGACTTGGTATTTCGAGCATGGTAGAATTTTCATCTGGGATGTGGTGTCGTCGCCCTGGATTGAATGTGTTAAGTTTGCCGATGTTATGGTCTTCATCAATTTGCCTTCGGGGTAGGGCAGTGTGAAATAGTGCTGGGGAAGCGGCTGTCAGAGATCATGATGTGCGGTGGTTCAGGACTTAATCGGTGGTCCGGGTATTGAGGGCTCAAGGAAGATGATCTTCAGAAAGGTTTAGAGTTGGCGACGATCTGTTGGTTCGAGTGCTACAGAGATGAATTTTGAGTTAAGGCAACAACTGGGCAGCGAAGGATGAGGAAGGACATGTGAGAGGTGTCTTGCAGTGGTTAAACTTCTAGAAGACCAAGTGTAAGGAAACAGAAGTCGAGTAGTTGCTTAAAAGAAAGGGTTTGACCAAAGTGGGGGAGTGGCAGAGTAGCAAACGGGTTCTATGGTAGGATAGCTACACGCCTTGGGGAAAGTTAGAGTGATTTGGGATTCATGGTAGGCAATGACTAGGTCTACGGGCTTAATTTGGAATATTGGCTGCTATTTTGAGGAAGATTGGGTGTGACAGGAGGGAGTTGCTTAATATAATGCATGATACAACATAACTTTGGATTGGAATATATTCTCTCATATTTAGTGGATGTCCATAAGGAGTGAACGGACTTGTACAACTGGTGAATAAGCTCGGGATGGTCTACTGATTTCGTAGTGATTGTACTCAGAGCAACGACGTAGGAAGATGTCGGTATGTAATTTCCACATATGGGTTATCTCCTGTGAGCAGGTTAGCGGTTGCGGGGTGTTGACGAAGCTTTTATGAGGAATTCTACGGGCTATCCAGTAAGAGGTCGGATATGTAAATGTGGCTAGTAATTCGGAGTGTTCATGAAAGGTTAAACAGAAAGATTTCGAGAAATTTGGCGAGTTGATTGTGCAAGATCATGTCAATGATGAAGAAAGAATCTTGGTGGGTTGCAGAGTTATGTAATTGTAACTTCAAGCTAAGTAGGAGAGCCCCACCGTCTACGATTGGATTGCATGATTGTCTACTTGTGAGGTTTCTGGTTATCAGCATATTGGTGGGTTATTACGACTAAGGAAAAAAAAATCAGTAGTGCTATGAGCAAAGGATTTGAGGAGTGGGTGCTATAGTCGGCCTTGTCGACCCATGTTCAGGCCTTGGGAAGGTTCATGACTTACGCTTCGTGTAGAGCTGATTTACAGGGAATGTGATTCAGTTGAGTGCTTCTTTGAGAGGGTGTTCATGTGCTAGAAGAGCCTTGGAGTTGATTATATTTGGGACCAAGTCAGAGTGGGTGACTCTCAGCAACGGCCCCATGAATTCAACAGTTAAAGTGTGGTGCCTAAGGAATTCGAGCCTGTAATATAGTTGAGTATCGAGCTTTTGCAACGAATTGTAAAAAAAAAATGCTCGGAGTGTTCTGTGTTATCTTCGGTTTGCGGTGTAACCTGAGAGGAATGGAAAAAAAAACTTCGGATTCATGGAAGAATTTTCAGAATGGGTGTACCTGTTGAAGATATGAATATGCGCACAAGGAGAGTATGTGATGGTTCGTAGGTTTTGGAGACAACATAGTCTCGTGAAATAAGGTCACTCAGGATGAGTGCAGAATTGGGTTCATGATGTTTTGAATGGAGCAATTACTATTTCTAGGGCGAGTCCCGGGTAAATTAGGGGTAGTCGGTTCGGTTCGCAATGGTTGAATTGGTGTGATGGTGGCAATGATCAGTTCCTTCTGCGTGTTAAGTATACATGTGATTTGTGGCGGTACGTGCGAAGCTTGGCAGCCGCCGTAATTGATTTTATTCGGAGGCATTCGAGTATTATGGCATGTTATGTGTAGATAGATTCCGAAAGAGTTATGGTGGTTTAGACCACTACTTGAGGTTTGTATTTTCTATAGTTATGGGAATTCAATCACGTATTGCATTAGTTCTTCTGGAATGAGCTAAGTAAAAATGGTTCTATATGATGAAGTGTTTATTCTAGTAGTGGATCAGGGGTTATTATGGAATTCTGGTACTCTCACGTATTGGCATGATAGGTGCAGTGAGCGGCATGGGAAATTGGAAGCTGAGGATTAAGGTTGTGGTTCGGTGTTGACAAGAATGTCACGAGCTCAGATGATCAGGGAAGAATTCAGATGCTTAGAGTAAGCTGGTATTTTCTTTAGCGTCACCTGGGATCGGTGTCCTGTATAAGAGGCTTTGTGTACTGATTGTGGCTTCTTGATTTGCTTTACGGCATTAGTGTGGCCGGTGGTATAGATGTGCAAACTTGTTACCTGGTGCGGAAGGTCGTGGGAACGTATCCCACGGGAAGATTGCATAAGTGTGACATGTAGTCACCTGATTTATTAAAGGTTGGAACCAAGTATGGAGATTTGATACTATCACTAATGTGAGAATTTATGCCTGAAGGGCACTCGGTCTATTTGTTTGTGGAATGTGGAAGTTTGTTCCGGATTTGACGGATGTTCTTATGTGTCATGAATAGGTCATTGTGGGTCCTTGAGAGGCTACTTAGCCAAGCGTGGTATGATCAGAATCGGCTTGAGGTCCGTGGATGGATTTAAATATGAATATGGGCTCTATATCAGGCCGGATGTGTTCATTTCAGCATAACGCTCCTTATGAAAGAGTATTCAGACGTTGGATTCGTTTTGTAGTCGGCTATTTCATGTAATACTATATTATGGTGTGTGAGTTGTGAAACAACTTGATAAATTTCTCATGGGCTGAGGTTCCGCGTAGCGATGATGTTATGCGAGAAGGATGGCTCGCGAGATTCAGATCATATATCGCACCTTAGTTGTGCCTGACTTTTGCAGCGTATGGCGCTATCTGTCTCCCCAGGGATGGTATTATGCACTTAACGTGCTTATGGTTGATATTCGGGCATTCCATGAGTATAAGCATTACAGCTCGATGTGCGTTTTCTTTAGGTTATTATGTTGTTTGGATCGGGTGGCACGCCGCCACGGGTATCATGGTTGGATCGGGTTGCATGCCGCAACGGTATCATGTGTGGATCGGGTTGCACGCCGCAATAATGTGCTATTGAGTACAGTTTCCCATATCTATTATTGTGCGTTCTGCTTCTCATTTCCCGAGGAAGGTTCATAACATCCTTTCGGTTGTTTAAATTAGTTACGTGAGTTGAGTAGTTCTTTCCAGAGTTCGTCCCCTTATGTATCACATTCGAGTTTGTAGCTTGTTGGCACATTGTGGCATCATATGAAACCTTTGGCAGTGTCTGAGGTGGCTTATTGCCTGAGAAGCTTGTACTGGGTGAGACGAGATTATTGGACCTGGGATCAGTGCGATCAGATTTATATGAAGCATATTAAAGAGTAAAATTGTTATTCAATCCAGAATGAGGTAATGGTTCTTGTCGGGAGGGAAAACTCCATAAATTGTGATTCGGCAGGTAGTTATGAGTTCTACACATTTCTTCTATCGTGGTGGTATTGCGAGAGCGGGAAATATGGAACTTATATGCTTCGTGAGGTGCGTTGTGGGCATCAGATTCACGGGATTTTGACTATCGTTGTCAGAAGATATTAATATGGTCGTGTGAGTTACGCGGTGCATGGTATGAATTCAGTAAAGGTATGCAATCATGTATTGGTGCATCATGTAGTGATTGAAACGATATTCATATGTTGGAAGCAGGCCTAGTAGAGAATTTCGGATGTTGGAATTCAGATCTAAGGCTTATTTGCCTAAATAAATAATAGAATCTTCAGAATTACTCTAGATAATGTGCTCAGCTGGGTTGTGGTAGCACGAGTAGGTGCACGAGGTGTTAAACAGTGATTTCGGACAACTCCAGAATAGTTCTTAGCACGTTCGAGGATGAACGTATGTTTAACTGGGAGAGAATATAACAACCCGACCGGTCGTTTTGAGCCCTAGCGCGTCGTTCGGAGGTTTGAGGCCATGAGTAGCTTCACTTCAGGTATTATGACTTGTACGCATAGTCAGAATTGGAATTTCGGAAGTTCAGAGTTGATTTAAAAAGAAAATTCGAATTTCGGAAGCCTTAAATTGGAGGAATTGACTAAACTGTGATTTTGAGTAAACGACCACGGAATCGGAATTTGGAGGTTCCAGCAGGTTCGTATAATGATTTTGGACTTGGGCGTATGTTCGGAATGGGTTTTGGATGACCCGGGAGTGTTTCAGTGCCCATTGTGGAACTTAGTATTTTGGAAGAATTTCATAAATTTGGGTAGAAGTGCATTCCAATGTTATCGATATCCGTTTGGAATTCTGAGTCTGGGAATAGCTCCGTATGGTGATTCTGGTATTGGGAGCGCATCCGGAAGTGGATTCGGAGGCTCGTAGGTCATTTTGGGGTCATTTGGCGAAAGTTAGAAATTTGAAGGTTTTTGAGAAGTTTGACCGGAAGTGGATTTTTTGATATCAGGGTCGGATTCCAATTTCGAAAGTTGGAGTAGGTCCGTAATGTCAAATATGACTTGTGTGCAAAATTTGAGGTCGATCGGACGTGATTTGATAGGTTTCAGCATCGATTGTAGAAGTTTAGAATTTCAAAGTTCTTTAGGCTTGAATCCGAGTGTAATCAGTGTTTTTGATGTTATATGAGGTGGTTTGAGAATTTGAATAAGTTCGTATCGGGTTATAGGTCTTGTTGGTATGTTTGGTTGAGGTCTCGAGGGCCTCGGGGTGATTCTGGGTGGTTAACGGATCGAATTTTGGTATTTGAAGAAGAATTTAGGCAGCTGATATCTGGTGTAACCGCATCTGCGAGGTCTTGGCCGCAGGTGCGGAGCCGCAGAAGCGGCCTAGGAGTCGTAGAAGCGAAGCTGGGCAGTCAGGGGAAGGACCGCAGGTGCGGAGTGTTGGCCGCATCTGCGCAAGCACATAAGCGAAGAGGATGAGCGCAGAAGTGGAAGAAGGCGTAGAAGCGAGAGGGGGCCTCGCACCTGTGAAGCTGCAGGTGCGACTACTGTGTCGCAGGTGCGGAAATGGCGTTGGGCAGTGAGGTTTCTTTAAAACGGGGATTTGGCTATTTTTCTCTCATTTTTCATTTGGTTTGGGCGATTTTGGGGAGCTTCAAGGGTGGAATTTCATCAAGCAACTCAAGGTAAGTGATCCCCACTTGTTATAAGATAAATAAATAGTTTGTATAAGGATTTAAACCTGGGAATTAGTTGAAATTTTGGGATTTTTGAAGAAAAACATAGAAGTTTGTATTTTTGGATTTTTACCACGAAATTGGACATGAAAATTGGAATAAATGATATAATCGAGTTCGTGGTGTTATGTGTAACGTTTATCTTCGAAAGATTTTAGAATCCGGGCACGTAGGCCTGAGGGTGAATTTTACCGACTTTTCGAGCGGAGTTGGAAAATTATTTAAATTGATTAGTTATGGGTATTAGAACACACATTGATTGATTTGCACATTGTTTGCATAGTTTTGGATCGTCAAGCATCAGTTTGAGGTATTAAAGTGGCGTTGGAGCTGGCTATGGAGCTTTGGAGCGAGGTAAGCCTCCTTTCTAACCTTGTAAGAGAGAATTAAACCCATAGGTGAACTAAATTATTATGTGCTTCTATTTGTGGGGGCTACGTACGCACGAGGTGACGAGAGTCCGTACATAGCTACTAGCTATGCCTATGTTCGGGTAGTTTTAGGCTTACATCATGCCATGTTGATATTATTATTGATTTATGTTTATTGTTTGCCTTGAGAAGGAGCGAGATTGAGTTTGCTTATTAAATATTTTTGAAAGGAGTTGAAATTGAGGAAGAATTGGGATCTTAAAAGTTTTCATTTGAATTTCGTATTTTGAAAAGAATGGAAGAATACTATAATAACTTAAGAAATCTATGTGTAACCGCGTCGCAAGTATGATTCACAAGCGGGGTAATCCCTTAAATTTATATTTGACCGCGTCGCATGGATGATTCGCGAGCGGGGTAATTAAGAAAAAGGTTATGATTTATTGATAAATTTATATTTGACCGCGTCGCATGGATGATTCGCGAGCGGGGTAATAGATGCATCTATGATTCGCACTGTTCGACCCTCGGCAGTGCACAATTTACATTTATGTTGGATTGAGCCGAACGTCCTCGGTGGTATTCGTGTGTGATAATAGAACTGGAAGTTCCTTTCAGAATTGGCATAAATTTATTGTATGTGTGATCATAAGTTTTAAAGAAAGGAAGTGATTTTAGCCCTTAAATATGGTGAAGACTTGTTCAGTTATTTCTTGTTCTGAGTCTTTTTTTTTTTTGTATACCATGCTTAATTAGAGTTTCATATTATCATGTTATTGGCCCTAGTAAGTGTCAGAGTCGACCCCTCGTCACTACTTCTTCGAGGTTAGGCGGGATATTTACTGAGTACACTTTGATTTACGTACTCATACTACGCTTGCTGCACATTTTTGTGCATGTCCATATATGTCTAGCCGCCTTGTGGGCGCAGAGGTATGGTTAATGCGGAGACTTAGGTGAGCTGCATTTCCATCTACGATCTGCAGCCAGCAGAGTCTCCTTTGGAGTTATTTAGGTATTTTCTTGTCTAATTTTTATTCTAGACAAGTGTTGTATTTTATTTTTACCTTCCTAGTTGATGCTCATGTACTTGTGATACCAAGTTTTGGGGGTGATTATGGGTTGTCCTGTATTGAAATTATTAAAAATATTATTATTTACTCTGTAAATTCCATCTTCTATTATTTAATTGAAGGAAATACAATTTCAAAAATATTAAAATGAGAACCAAATTAAGTATTTATTTTTGGCTTGCCTGACAACGGTGTCCAGCGCCATCGACTTTAATGGATTTTGGGCCGTGACACATGTCATTGGGTTGATCATCACTGGAACATGCAAAAACATATTATTGGTTATAAATTTGTTGATTTAAAACACACTGGAGCATATATTGCAACTATTGTTCTACAAATAGTTGAGTTTTATTGGCTCATTGATAAAGGTTTAATTATCACCTTAGATAATGCTTCTGCTAATACAACTGCAGCAACTAGCTTAAGAACTAGACTTTATCCAATTAATCCAGTAATTTTTCATGTTAGATGTGCATGCCATATTTTTAACTTGGTTGTAAAAGATGATATCAATTTATTTTCTGATGCTTGTAGTAAAGTATAACTTTCTTGCGGCTATATTTTTCGTGCTAATAAAGCGAGTAGACTTCGTGAATTTGCTCAACAATGTACTAGTGCTAACCTTCCATATAGAAAAATTCCAAAAGATATTTGTACTAGGTAGAATTCTACTTACGAAATGCTTAAAGTTGCTTATGATTATCGGGTGCCTATACAAAAGGTATTTAATATGCATAATGGTATCCCCGCTGATCAAATTGTTGATTCTGATTGGGATAAGACTAAAGAGCTTACTAAATTTTTAGAAAAAATTTATTACGCTACAAAATAATTTTCTGGTATATATTATCCTACTGTTACACAAATATTATGGTATATTTATGGAAATTTTATTGTATTTGGTAAGTATAAAATAAATCCAACTTATGCACCGACCATTAATGAAATGATTGTAAAATTTAAAAAGTATTTTTTCTCTATTCCCCAAGTTTATTTAATTTCTACTCTACTTAACCCATTTTTAAAATTAAGAGGTGCAAAGGGATTTGTTCGTAAAATTTATGAGAATTTAACAATTCAATAAAATGAACAACCATCTCTCGAAGACTGCCAAGCTAACATAAATTCTTATGCTAGATCAATTTTTGATAAATATAAATCTATGGCAACAACATGTGGTAAAACTGCTCCTACTACTTCTAAGGCTAGAGTAGAAGTTGTATGGGAAGGTATGGATGATATAACATGTTTTGATTCCTCTATTGATGATGAACTTGATTCTTATCTTAATCAAGGATTGAAAAGTATTAAAGATGAAGAAGGCAACAAACAACTTTTAGCATGGTGGAGGGAGCGTGGCAAGGCATTTCCATCACTTTCAATAATGGTTCGAGATATACTGGCTATTCAAGCATCACCAGCAGCATCAGAGAGTACTTTTAGTGCGGCAAGATTTCAAATCGGAGATCATAACATTCATTAGCGGAGGATAGTTTAGAGATTTTCCGTCTTATTCAGAGATTGGATTAATTCAAAAAGAAGAAATCTTGGTTTTGAAAAATTAACTACTAAGGAAGAAGAATAATACAATGAGATACTTAGCACTGAGAGCGATGACGGTATGAAACTCATGGAACATCAATAAACATTGCCAATTCCAGAACAATGCCCGAGAGAAATTATAGATAAGTTACAAAAAAATTATATAGGAGCTTACAAATATTAGTATGATAATTTGTAATTGGTTACTAAGAGGCCTAGTTCAAACAAAACCCTTCCTAGAAGGTGGCGGCGTAGATTAGGTGCTCTTCAAAAAATTATATTTGTATGTGAAATTTGAAAGTTCTATTAATAAAATAAAAGGCTCTAAGCCTGGAATTTATTTTATGAATTGTCTTATACTCTTACTTAGTTACTTAATGGATTAAAATTATATTAAATAAATTACAACTCTATTATAATTACTAAAATATTTCGTTACAAGTCTTTTGTTTTAATATTTTATAATTTTTTACTTAGTTTTTTTTTTTATAATTTATTAAGTTTTAAGTTTATTAAATTAGTCAAAAAACTAGCCGTTGCAAACTTCAAAAACTTAGTCATTGTCAAAAAACTAGCCGTTGCCAAATTTAATGCTTAAATAATTAACTTTTTAAAAAAAAGCCCACTTAGGGCTAGCGGACCGTTTTATCCCGTCCCATTCCGTTTGTTAGCGGGATGGGATGGGCCTACCGTTTCGTCCCGTTTAGGCCCGTCCCGCCACCGTTCTGGCTAAATGTCGTCCCGTCCCATTCCGTTTATTTTGTTCCGTCCCGTTGGACAGCCATAACCATTGCTGTTCATCAATATTTTATTATTATCTTTTATTACATAACACTTTTAATTTAAAATATTATAAATTTTATAATTACTTATACTTTTTATGTAATATCTTTATAATATCAATTTTATATTTTAATTTTGGTGTATAATTTTTATAAATTAGTTTTGTATATATTATTTTTATATAAAATTGTAAGTTAATTTTATTATAAGTTATAATTGTATAAGAATATATAACCATAAAAAATGGTCTACTATTGTGCAAACTATTAGTGAGCCATGTTCTCAAAAGAAGAAATATTTCGCGATGAAATAAGAATCATGTCGAAAAGATATTGAACGTGCATTCGGGGTTTTGCAATCTCATTTTGCAACTATTGCAGGGCCGTCACATTTTTGGAGAAAAGAAGTGCTACATGACATATTTACCACACGTATTATACTGCACAACATGATAATCGAGGATGGACGTGATCTTAATGCACCAATTCAAGATGCTTGGGAGAGTCCCCTCGAACAGTAAAAATGGTAGTAGATGAAAATTACCGATATGAACAATTTTTAGCTCAACACAAAAATAGTAAGGACAAAGAAGTTCATTTTGCATTTCGTAATGCATTAATAGAGCATTTATGGGAGCAACATACTAATCCTAGAAGTTGAACATTTCTGTAAAAATTAAACTAAATTTTACCGTAATGTAATATTTATTTAATTATATCTTATCAATGATTTTATTTTTATTTGAATTATCCATTAATATGTATAATGTATAATATTTGCTTATAATTTATATTATTTAAAAATTATGGTATAAAATAATTTTATATTAAATGGTTATATAAGAAAGGAATATGAATTATATGGGATAAATATGTAAAAAAGAAAAAAGAAAGGATTTGTTTTATGAAATAAAAAAATAAATTTAAATAAAAAAAAATAATATAATATAGAAGAAAGAGAAGAATATAAAAACAGTATTGTGTTTTGATGTAAAAAATAATTTAATGAGTTGGAGTTAATTTGTATCATTTTAGTGTAAAAATGGTGCTGACACATTTCAGCCTCATTCTCCGCGCTATAACGTTACTAAAGGTGTTTATAGATTCTGAACTTGACTCGTATTCTAGGCGGGGAACACCGCCTGATTCTGTCGCAGAATTGCCACTTTTATTTTCCGCAGATGATACATAACAAATCAAAGAAATTGTAGGAAAGACAAAAGAGAGTCCCATGATGAATAAGGGAAGAAGGGAAACAAAAAGAAAAAGAAAAAGGAGAACGGTTGGAGATGCCGTTGGACCACAGAATTGGGTGCTAAAAGAAACAAAGTACGCTAATATTCGGAAACGTCGTCTTTAAGCTACATAAACACATTCTCCATTAGAGGGTTAACTTTGCACACTTGGTTTTCTGCGACGGTAAGCAAAAAGAAATTTTCGATGGAGAGAAAGAGAGAAGAAGCTAACTGCACTGCGTTGCGGCTTTTCTTATGGAACGAGAAATTGACGAAGAATCAGATATCACAATCAGAAGGTTTATGCGTTTGTCTAATTCGTAGTACATACATTAGGCTTTCATGGTCTGATGATTCTACTTACGGCAACATAATTGGGGATAGGAACTCTTGTGCGGTCATCCCCTTTGATCTGTCAAAGCTACTTAACAAATATGCATCATTAAGTTCCATACTTGTATCTGCTACTCTTCAATTTTTTCCCACTATCAAACACTTGGCGGACAATATCTCTAATTACCTTTTCACAAAGTTTCAGTATTCTCAAGCTTTTCTACAACCACCTCCAGTCCTCCACGACCTACATACGTAATTGCGCTTGAAGTCTCTCACGTTCGATTTGTCAATTCGCCAAATCCCACAGAGTTGCCTCCCCCTGTTGTCTTTTTGTCGGTTTAAAAAAGATTGGGACGAGAAAAAGGAGATTTTTGTGAGTGTTACTGATTACGTAAAGGATCCATATCATCGCTATTCTAATGACGTCCTTGAGTATCTTCAAGCGTTAAGGAAATATACGGGTGAAGGTGGGACTTGTCCTACAAAACCACCCATTGCGACGGATGTGGCAAGAGGTTGTTATGAACTTGTATTGATTCAAAATGGAAAATAACCAAACCTCTGATTACAGCTTTGGATTGAACAAGAAAGAGCAGCAACACTAAAATTTCATTAAAGAAAAAACAAAAGGGAGAATGGGGAAAGGTTCCAGAACAAAGAAAATTAAGGCAAAATAAAGACTAAACTCATTCCTATCCTAACAAAGAGTCTCTCTGAGTTTATATAACAATATCCCTTGCATTTGGGACAGCCTGGTGCTTGCTTCCCACTAACGAGTTTGGCAGAGATGTCCTTTTTGTGACCACGTAATCATCCAAGTGTTTGGGTGGCTGCGCTACTCTGGTACTGCGTCGTGGCTCTGCCATCTCTCCCTCTAGGTTCGTTACATTGCCATCCCCTTCAAGTTGAACCTTGACCCCAAGGTTCAGATCAGGAAACCTTTTTTGGAGGGTGTGTTTGTCTTCCCAAGTGGCTTCAGACACTGGCAAACCAGTCCACTGAATGAGAAATTGTTGGATTTGATGACCTCCTTTGGAGACCAGCCTTTGTTGTAGTATCGCTTCTGGCTGAAGAATCAAGGGAGCCGCTGGGTCTAGGAGGTCGATAGGCGTGACTTGTTGAGAGGGATTCCCAATGTACTTCCGCAATACCGAAACATGGAATACATTATGGATTCTAGAAGAAGTAGGCAGGTCTAGTTTGTAAGCCACAACACCAATGCGTTGGAGAATTTTAAATGGACCAAAAAAACGACGACTGAGTTTGCTATAACGTTGTAGTCGCATAGACAACTGCCGATAAGGACGAAATCGAACATAGACCCAATCACCTACTTCAAAAGAAATATCACGACGACCCTTGTCTGCCAGAGCTTTCATTCTAGCTTGTGCTTGGTGAAGATTATCTTTGAGAATAGCTAAGGTCTCATCACGTTGTCTAAAATTCTCCACCACTGCTTGGTTGTGAGAAGAGTCGGCAATGAACCTGGTGATAGTGGGAGGAGGTCTACCATAAACAACTTCAAACGGTGTCATCTTGGAACTATGCTGAAAGGAGGTATTATACCAAAACTCTGCCCAAGGCAAAAGTTTAAACCAGAGGGTAGGAGAGTCAGCAATAAAACAACGCAAGTACATTTCGAGACACTTGTTCAAGGCTTCTGTCTGTCCATCCGTTTGAGGATGGTAGGAGGAACTCTTGGCCAGCTAAGTACCTTGTAAACGATTGATCTCTTGCCAAAATTCTGACAAAAATATGGGATCACGATCATTGATGATTTTGGTCGGAAAGCCATGTAAGCGGATGAACTCTTGGACAAAGAGTTCAGCAACTTTTTGGCTTGTGAAGGAGGTTGGTAATGCCAAAAAATGCCCATACTTGGACAAACGGTCCACGATGACCAAAATAGCTATGCGCCCATGGGAAGGAGGGAGACCGGTGATGAAATCCATAGAGATCTCCTCAAATATTGCGGAAGGCAGAGGTATAGGTTGAAGAAGGCCAGCCGGTTTTGACGAGGAGTCCTTCATCTGTTGACATATTTCACATTCAAGAATAAATTTTTTAACATCCACTCGCATTCCGGGCCAATAGAAATTTGAAGACAATCGATGAAATGTACGCGCCACTCCCCCATGTCCGCCAATTTTTGAGGCGTGAAATTCCTGCAGCAGAAGGTTGCGGAGAACATGGTCTTGTGGGACAACCAATCTGTTGTGATAAAAAAGAAGCCCCTCTTGAAAGGAGTACTCATGAAGGGCGATAGGATAAGTGACTAGTTGGCGTTGCAAATTCAGTAAATCAGGATGTTTTCTATTTAACTCCTTCAATTTATCCACCAGGGCAAATTCAGTAAGAGCAAGAGAGAGAAATTGCGAGGTAGGAAGGCGGGAGAGGCCATCAGCTGCTGCATTGAGTTTCCCAGGTCGATAAACTATATCGAAATCATAGCCAATTAACTTTGTGAGCCAACGTTGTTGCTCAGGAGTTTGAATAACCTGGTTTGTAAGAGCTTTCAGCGGTTGCTGGTCAGTGACAATTTCGAACTTGCAACCCAACAGATACTGTCGCCATTTTTGCACCGCTTGAGTAATCGCGAACATCTCCCTGTGATAGGTGGATGCAGCTCGCATACGAGGTGACAATTTTTGACTGTAAAAAGCTATGGGATGGCCCTCTTGGGTTAGCACCGCACCAATGCCAGTGCCGGAGGCATCAGTCTCAACTAAGAAATTTGAAAGTTGGGTAAACATAAAACTGGAACAGAGCTCAAGGCTTGTTTCAGAGTAGTGAATGCCTTAGCTTCGTCCTCGGTCCATTTAAAGGCATCTTTTTTTAGGATGTCCGTTAATGGAGAGGCCAATTGGGCATAATGTCTGACAAAGCATCTATAGTAGCCCGTAAGACCGAGAAAACCACGAACTTCCTTGACAGATACTGGAGGAGGCTAATCTTCAATTGCTTGTATCTTTGATGGGTCCACCTGGAGACCCATGGACGAAATTATATGCCCGAGGTAATCAATTGAAGTCTGCCCGAATTTGCATTTAGAGCGCTTCACAATTAAAGAGTTGTGGCGTAATAAGTCAAATACTTGTTGAAGATGGTCGGACCAAGAACTACTATAGATCAATATATCATCGAAAAAGACCAGGACAAAACGACTAAGAGAGGCTTAAAGATGGCATTCATGGTAGCTTGAAAGGTAGAAGGGGCATTGGAAAGGCCGAAAGGCATCACTATGAACTCATAGTGACCTTCATGTGTGCGAAATGCGGTCTTCTCAATGTCATTGGGATGAACTCGAATTTGATGATATCCAGCCAGCAAATCCAATTTAGAGAAGATACAAGCACCATGGAGTTCGTCGAACAACTCATCAATGGTGGGAATAGGGAAACGGTCTTTGATGGTGATGGAGTTTAAAGCCCGATAGTCTATGCAGAATCGCCAGGTGCCATCCTTCTTACGAACCAATAAGACAGGAGATGAATATGGGCTAGAACTAGGACGAATGATGCCTGAATGCAGCATTTCGGAGACCAAACGTTCAATTTCAGCTTTTTGGAAGTGTGGGTAACGGTATGGGCGTACATTGATGGGGGCGGAGCCCGGAACCAGTGGTATGCAGTGATCTTGCGGGCGAGGTGGAGGCATGGTTGATGTTTGCGAAAACATCTCAGGATAGGAATCCAAAATGGCAGAGAGGTCTACAGGAAGTGGGTCGTTTATAGGAGAAGATGGCAACATTAATTTTAAGTGGAACATGTATGCTATAGCATTAGTGGTTTGAAGGCGCCTCAAGGATTGTAGTTGGGCCTGCTCAATGAGTGGGCTAGAGTGGCCAAACCAAGTGACTTGTTTGTCTTGGACCTGGAATTGAAATTTTCTCTCAGCATAGTCTGTCACAGTTGGGCCTAAGGTGGCCAACCAAACCACGCCCAGTACAACATCGGAGCCTTCAAATTCAAGGACAAAGAAATCAGCGACAAGTGTATGGTCCTGAATTGTGAGCGATAGCTGCGAACCACCCCCAAACATTTCAAAAGAGTGCCGTTGCCCACCATAACAAAAAATTTCAACGAGTCCTCAATTGGTACTTTAAGGAATTTATCAACTCGGGGATGTATGAAGTTGTGCGTACTACCATTATCCATAAGTACCTGAATAGAAACGCCTTTAACCGTGCCAGTAAAATGGAGGGCTGTTGGAAAAGACCCACCCGACAGAGCAAGATAGCTAATGGCTGGGACAGCTGGATCGGTTGCCGGTAATGTAGGTGATGTAGTATCGGAGGGAAGCTCAGTGGTGGCCATGAGAGATTCAATTGAAGGATCATCGTCGGTCAGTAGAAGAAGGAGCTGAGGTCTAGTAGAGCAGCGATGACCTTTGGTGTACTTTTCATCACAATTAAAGCACAAGTTAAGCTCACGTTTACGCTGCAACTCCACTGGTGTAAGTTTCTTGTAGGGTAGACGGCCGAGTCCTGGTAAAGACGGCGACGGAGGTATTGAGATAGATGGTTGTGAGTGAATAATGGTAGCCGGGCTTGACTTTTGAAAGTGGTTTGAAGGAAGTGGGGTTTGAGAGTAATGCGACCTTGGCAGTGGTGTGGGTCGGTTGTTGGTGACTTGGGCTTGTAATTTTTGTTCTTGCAAGAAAGCGAGCCCAATTGCATCATTCAAGTCCTTGGGCCTAAATGATAGCACCTCACTTTTAATATCTGAACGCAGCCCAGAAGTAAAAAAAATGTAGGAGCCAGGGTGGAGATATATCAGAGGTACGGTTGAGCAGCTGCTCAAAGCGAGACAGATATTCCTTTACTGTGGAGGTCATCTGAAGTTTGGCTAGCAGGCTCTCTGGCGTTTCCAACAATCTCTGTCCAAATCGAACTATTAACGCCGTTGTAAATTGACTCCAACTCATGATTTGGAGATTTTTGTGCATCCATTGATACCACTCACGGGCTTCACCTTCAAAATAGAAGGGATAAAGAGAGAGACGGTATTCTTCATAAATGCCATAGTTATCAAAGAACTGATTGGCTTGAAACACCCAGCTCTCAGCAAAGGAGCCATCAAAGCGGGACAGATCTATCAGGGCGGGTTTATCACGATGGAACTGGCCTAAAGGATTGTAAGTCCCAGTGTATTGCTGGTATAACATAGGCTGAGAATTAAAGAGATGATGTGGTGATGAGTTTTGGGGGGTAAGTGGTGAAGAAAGGTTGTTGTGGTGGTGAGTTTTGGTGGTAAGAAGTGAAAAGAGGGTGTTGTGGTGTGTTTCGGGGTTGGAAGTTTGTTGTGGTGGATGGGGGAAAACCAGCAGAAGCTATAGTTTGGAAACTGGCGGAGGCCATGGTCGGAAAACCAGGAGGTGTAGTAGAAGCATGGGTTTTTGCTGGGTTAGGAGAGGAAGTGTGGTTATTTTGAGATTGCAAGCTCAGTTGAGTTAGAATATCCAGCAGAGTGGCGGAGATGGTGTCAAGCTTCAAGTCATGAGCAGCTATTTGTTGTTGGACCTGTTTCATATCTGCATCCAATGTTCTCAGGCGAGTATTAGGGATTTCACCTTCACCCATTTGTAGGGAAGGTCAACGAGAGCACCAAATTGTTATGAACTTGCATTGATTCAAAATGGAAAATAACCAAACCTCTGATTACAGCTTTGGATTGAACAAGAAAGAGCAGCAACACTAAAATTTCATTAAAGAAAAAACAAAAGGGAGAATGGGGAAAGGTTCCAGAACAAAGAAAATTAAGGCAAAATAAAGACTTAACTCATTCCTATCCTAACAAAGAGTCTCTCTGAGTTTATATAACAATATCCCCTGCATTTGGGACAGCCTGGTGCTTGCTTCCCACTAACGAGTTTGGCAGAGATGTCCTTTTTGGGACCACGTAATCATCCAAGTGTTTGGGTGGCTGCACTACTCTGGTACTGCGTCGTGGCTCTGCCATCTCTCCCTCTAGGTTCGTTACATTTTTTTGAAGTGAATCCAACTCTAAGGTCTTGGTGTCCAAGTTCAGGTATTACCCTTAAAGATCTAATAGATGACACTTGCCCTGTTTGTTATGAAGAGTTTAAAGACGAGAATGAAGTGATTGCAACATATTGTTCGCACGCCTTTCATATTAGGTGTCTCTTGCCTTGGCTATCTGAAAAAAACACATGCCCAACTTGTCGATCAGTCTATCCCTTGCATTATTCGTCAGTTTTGGACCGTCAACGACATTAGCACAATCATAACCAACATATTGAAATGGAGGCTAGCGTTTTAAATGTGTACTCTTATCTTATTTCAGTTTTGTTGTATGAATATTGCTGCAGTTTCTTTATTCTTTTTGGGTAGTATCATATTGTAACGAAGGAATTTTTCATGTGCAATATATTATAAGATGTTGGAAAAATAGCGTCTTTTTTTCAAATTTCTTATATATTTATTGCAGGTTCTTTATTTTTTTGGAGTAAGATTGGCACAGAACAATGATATATAAGCATTCTTGTTACTCTTTGTTGCCTTTCTCAACGCCGTGAAGTTGAAAACAACCAATTCATGTGAAGACTAGTCTTCGTTATGAGATGCAAGAGACTGTGAAGTGAAAATTTTCATATGTTAAAACAAGTTCTACCCTACGCAGTGCGAGTGCTACTGATTATAGGAATGATTCGTATCGTAAACACATGCCCAACTTGTCGAGCAGTCTATACCTTGCATTATTCGCCAGTTTTGGTTCATCAATGACATTAGCACAATCATAACTAACATATTTGAGGCTAAGTTTAAAATGTGTACTCTTTATCTTATTTCAGTTTTGTTGTATGATTGTTGCAGATTCTTTATTCTTTTTGGGTAGTATGGTATCATAATGTAACGAATGGATTTTTCATGTTTTAAATAATATGTCGGGGAATGTGTTGGCTAACGTTTAAAAATTGCATATTTTTCAGTTTTCTTGTATATTTATGGCAGATTGTGTTGGCTAACACTCAAAAATCGCATCTTTTGCAATTTTCTTGTATAATTATTGCAGATTATTTTTTGTATCAATGGCAATTTTAATTTGAAAGAAAAGTAATTTTTTCATGTTCTAGAAAGCATTTCAGTTGCTGCAGGCTGTTTTGTTTCTCTCAACTTCTTACCTCGACAGTGGGGACAAGGTTTGCACAACATAATGATATAAACATTCTTATTATTCTTCTTTGCCTTTTCTGAATGTCTAATAAAGTTGGAAACAACCAATTTATATTATGAAGACTACTCCCACATATGAGATGCAAGAGAATGTGAAATGCAAAACTTCATCTGTCAAAACAAGTTCCTAAATTCATATGCAAGAGAAAGTTCCTCAGCATAAGGTTTGCATTTGCTTTCGATTATTTTAACTCTGTGCATAGTGTATTTCGCTGATCATATTTTCCAAATTACCTACATTCATTTGTTGGAACCTGTAATGGTTGAAGATCAGTAGTATTAGTTTAGTGTTGCGAACAATAAACTGACAATCTCAACCCCCAAGAGTTGGAAGATTAGCTAGGATAAAACATTATCCAAATCCTATACAGCTCATGATCATGTAAAGCTTTTTACTCATTATAAAACAGAAAAAGTGCAGAGTCTTATCCTTTTTCTTGTCAATACAAGTTTTTCCTTGTCTATATCTACAGTAAAGACTAAAGAAGTTACTAATAGTGAGTGAGAATTGATGATTCTACCTTGCAAGGGTTAAAAAGATTTTTGTAGATGAGCCTTTTGAGGTTTGGACAGATGAGTGGGAAAAGAATGATAGTCTTATAAATTCTTAGTACACTGTTGATTTTGCATTAATTCCAAAAGGAAGAACAACCAGCCTAGAATAGTTAAGCTAATAGACTTCTGAATATCGGAGTAACTTATGCTAAAGAGAAAAGATAGAGCCAATCATTAGAAGGTTAACTTATTCAACATTTCATCTAGACTTAAAGATCTAATAGATGACACTTGCCCTGTTTGTTATGAAGAGTTTAAAGACGAGCATGCAGCATATTGTTCCCACGCCTTTCATATTAGGTGTCTCTTGCCTTGGCTATCCAAGAAAAACACATGCCCGACTTGTCGAGCAGTCTATCCCTTGCATTATTAGCCAGTTTTGGACGGTCAACAGCACAATCATAACTAACATATTGGAGGCTAACGTGTAAAATGTGTACTCTTATCTTATTTCAGTTTTTGTTGTAAGATTGCTGTAGATTCTTTATTCTTTTTGGGTGGTATAATATTGTGACGAATGGATTTTTCATGTTCTAGATAATCTGTCGGAGAATGTATTGGCTAACGTTAAAAATTGCATCTTTTGTCAGTTTTCTTGTATAGTTATGGAAGATTTGTGTTGGCTAAGGCTACAAAATTGCATCTTTTGTAATTTTCCTGTATAATTATATATAGCAGATTCTTTATTCTTTTGGTATCAAATGGAAATTTTAATTTGAAAACGGACGAATTTAATTTTTTCAAGTGGTAGAATTCAAATGCTGGCTGATTTTTTACTTCTCAAATTCTTAAGTAGACAGTAGGGACAAGGTTTGGATAACATAGTGTTAAGTTACGTGTCTTTGTGTATTTTGATGATCTAACAAACTTCTCAATAAGAACCAGATTGGGAACTTGTTACACATCCTCAAAGTGTTCAAGAACAACAAGTTTTAAGTCTGGCACAAGTCCCAACAACTTGAATCAAAGAAACGGGAGATGGAACAAATGTCCATCAGTTCCTCTGATGACAGTACAAGTCAACTCTCTACAGCTGTAAAGTCGCTGCACTGATTTCTGCACACGCAACAGTGCATTCGCAGAAGCGGAGGAAACGCGCAGGTGCGCCTTCGCAGGCGCGGGGTTTTGGGCTGCAGATGCGAAAGCTGGGCTTCTAAGTGAGTTCCGCACCTGCGATGAATTTTTTCGTAGGTGCGGTGGCGCAGAAGCGTGAAAGTTTCCGCAGGTGTAAAAAACCTAGTCAGAAACTATAAATAGAACCCTTTGCGAATTTGGTTTATTTCCACCATTTTCAAGTCGGGTTTTGGAGGTTTTGGAGGGATTTCTGAAGGGTGATTCAAGGTCTATCAGTGAGGTAAGTTGCTTGAGCCCTAATACTCGTATATATGGTGATTTTCCGTTGTTTAATCATTGTAATTAGTAAAAATGAGGGGTTAGGACTTGAAATATTTGGAAAGTAATTTAAGGATTTGAAGGACCAAACGATGTCGGATTTTGATGAATTTGGTATGGTTAGGTTCGTGAGTGAATGAGCTTTCTAGTTTTGTGAATTTTTTTGGATTTCGAGACGTGGGCCCGGGGGGCGAGTTTAAGCCAATTTCGGGTTTTGGTCTAATTTCGTAGCTTTTCTTGTGGAATTCATTCCATTAGCGCGTATTGATGGTATTGTACTGATTGTGAATAGATTCAGAGAATTTGGAGGCCGAGTCCATAGGCAAGAGCATTGCGGGGTAGATATTTAATCGGTTTGAGGTAAGTAACGATTGTAAATCTAGTCCTGAGGGTACGAAATCCCATATTTTGTATCATTCTACTATTGTTAGCGACTCACACGCTAGGTGACGGGCGTGTGGGCGTGCACTGTTGGGGATTATGACTTGGTCCATCCGGTAGCAACTGTAAAGTTGCATACTTTGTTGAAACTATATGATACTTTTATGTTTTAGAAAGAGTTTCTGTAAATTGGGCTTAATGCCATATTTGGGCCATGCGTCAGTGCTGTTTGGACCCTTAGGGGCTTTTTCTCACTATCCTCTCATTGTTTTCGATTGAAAATCCATATTCAGTCATGTTTATACTTGTTTACCGCATAACTCAGTTTTATGACTCTATTTTAATGCATATAAATGTTTTGGGCCGAATGCCTTATTTTATTGAAATGCCCGAGTGGCTTGAGAGGTTTATGACTGAGTGAGGCCGAGGGCCTGATTTATGAGGAAATTTATGGGATCGGGTTGCACGCCGCAGCATGTTGATATCGGCCGAGGGCCTGATTGTAAGGAAGAGTGTAGATTGGGGTTGCCCGCCTGTAGCATACTTTATTATTATAGCACGTGAGTTGTCCGTGCAGCACGTGAGTTGTCCGTGCAGATTATAGCGCTTGGGCTGAAGGAGTCCCTCCGGAGTCTGTACACACCCCCAGTGAGCGCAGGTACCTACTGAGTGCGAGTGCCGAGTGCTGAGTGACTGGGAGGCATGAGTGATTGTGAGGTATGCCCGAGTGGAAAGAGTGATTGTGAGGTATGCCCGAGTGGCACGAGTGACTGTGAGGTTTTCCCGAGGGGCTGTATATGGGTGATGTTTTGCCCGAGGGGCTGTTTATGATTTCATCATTTTTGCTCACCTTTGTATTTTTCCTCTGTTTGAAAACTGTTAAAAAATATCTTTAAATGATTTTTTTCTGGAACTGCGTTAAACGAGATGTTTTGATTCAAACCCTGATTTTAAAAGCATGTGGTATTTTACTGGGATTTTCCGATATGAATGTTATATGCTTTATTGCTCGTCACTACTGCTCAGTCTTTATTTATTGTTGTTACTTACTGAGTTAGCGTACTCACGTTACTCCCTGCACCTTGTGTGCAGATTCAGGTGTAGCTGGACACGGTAGCGGTTATTGATTGTTCTAGTTGCAGATTTCCTTGGAGATAGCAAGGTAGCTGTTTGGCGATCGTAGCCCCTGCTCTTCTCCCTCTTATCTTCCTTTAGTTGTATTTAGCTATTTTTCAGGCTAAGTTAGCCTTGATATTGTTAGATAGATTGTAGTAGATGCTCATGACTAGTGACACTCCGATGTCGGGCTTTTTCTTCCACACTTTTATTTTGATTGGAACTCCTCTACGAAGGTTTTTATGTTAAATAACGTTGGATTATCTTTGAAATGAAAATATCGGTTTGTTTTGGAAATTAGTCGGCTTGCCTAGTTCTACGATAGGTGCCATCATGACAGGGTTAGTTTGGATCGTGACAGTACTGATCCGCGAGACTCTAATAAACCGGCTTGTATCTCATGACACCTATGAACCTAGAGCTCTGATACCAACTTGTCACGACCCAATTTCCCCTCTGTATGACGTCGTGACGGCACCTAGTCTCTGTGACTAGGTAAGACTAACATTTGCGGAATAATGAAATGAAAACTTAAATTCAACAACTAACTGTAGCAATAACACCATAATTGAATACCATACCGCTTGGCATGTAGAATAACCAACTCCTTAGTATACTACATAGCATTCCCAAAACCTGGAACATCGTGAATCACAAACTACAGAAGGAAAATCAAGTGACTCTATACATCAGAGTCTATCAAAAGAAAATACAGAAGATAATGGACATGGGGAAGAGTAAAAGGGGACTCCGAGATCTGCGGATGCGACAGATATACCTTGAAGTCTCCAAAGCTATCTCAGCTCACTGATAGTGCGACTAATAATGAGTATCTGGATCTGCACACGAAAAATATATGCAAAAGAGTAGCTTGAGTACACCACAATCGGTACCCAGTAAGTGCCAAGCCTAACCTCGGTCGAGTAGTGACGAGGTCAGGTCAGGGCCCTACTGGTATATAGATAATAACACAAGATAAAATGAAATACGACAGTAAAATAAAGACTAAAATTTAACAAGAATGAAATCATAGCAAGTCAACAGTTCAGTACACAGAAATAACAATAGGGGATCTCCCAGGATACCGTCCCATAGTCCCAAACGTAAAAGTGCAAAAATAAGGGAGGATCTACCAGAATACCGTTCCGTAGTCCCAAAGTAAATATGCAGAGCAGGGGAATCAATCGGAATATCATTCCGTAGTCCCAAAGTAAATGTGCAAAAATAATGGGGGATCTACCGGAATACCATTCTATAGTCCCAAAGTAAATATGCAAAGCAGGGGGATCTACCGGAATAACGTTCCGTAGTCCCAAAGTAAATATGTAGAGCAGGGGGATCTACCGGAATACTGTTCCGTAGTCCCAAAGTAAATATGCAGAGCAGGGGGATCTACCGGAATACCGTTCCATAATCCCAAAGTAAATATGCAGAGCAGGGGGATCTACCGGAATACCGTTCTGTAGTCCCAAACTAAATATGCAGCGCAAATAATAGAAATACAACTACATCACGAAAGCTTACAATTTAGACTAAGCACCAGTCAAGGAAGAAGCAGGAAATTTACTAAGCATACTGTACAGAGTTCACATAAGCAATTAAGACACGTAGACATGATGTTCTAGACTAAACAGGATAAATTCAGATACTAGTGTAGCTCAGTTAAAGAAAGACAAGTATTTTACTTAATGAAAACAAAGTTTTTCAACAATAGCACATGTACGCACTCGTCACCTCACGTAAACGGTGTTCACATATCAAAAGCAGTACCAAATTCTAAGGGGAGTTCCCCCACACAAGGTTAGGCAAGCCACTTACCTATAAACAAGCTCAATCAATCAGTCACAATGCCTTTCCCACGAATATCCGGCTCCGAGTGGCCCAAATCTAGCCAAATCAATTACATAACGTAAATATAGCTACAAGAAACTAATCTAGCTAATGAAATCAAAGCTAAAGCAAGAAATTAGAAAAATGCCTCCCCGGGCCCACGTCTCGAAATCGGGGAAAAGTCACAAAATATGAATACTCATTCACTCACGAGTCCAACTATACCAAAATTAGCCAATTCCAATCACAGCTCGACCTTCAAATCCTCAATTTGTGTTTTATGAATTTTCTACAATTTTTCCCAAATTTTCATCTTAAAGTACTAATTAAATGATAAAATCAGTGATATATTCATGTATATTAACCAAATTCGAGTTAGAATCAACTTATCCCAATGAATTTCTTGAAAAACCCATGAAACATCGTCTCAAACCAAGCTCCCAAGGTCCAAAAATGAAATAATAACCTAAGTCTCAGTTATATAGTACATTCTCTGAACTCACCATGTGCGGTCCGCACAATTCCAAGCGTGGGCGCACATCCCAGCTCCTGTGGTCGCACAAAAATTATGCGGCCGCACTCTCTTGGTGACTGCATTGCCAGACTTTAGTATTTTGGCCATATCTTTCTCTACAGATGTCCAAATGATGACTTCTTTATCTTTATGGAAACTAGACATGAAGGTCAACAACTTTAGTTTTTGAATCAAATCAAAATTCCTCCTAGATCAAAAGATATAAGCTTCTGAAGTCAGATCACCGAATCTGAGAGTTCCTGAGTGCGGCCGCACACTCCTTTGCGGCCTGAAGTGCGGCTGCAAACAAAATTGTGCGGTCCGCACAATTCCCCTGAGGTCTACACTTCCCTTTTTGCCTCAGCACTCCCAAAATGTGCGGTCCGCACTTCCAAAGACTCCCAGAACAACATTAGAGTGCCAAAAAGCCCGTACTGGCTCAAAACACACCTCGAAATTCACCCGAGGCCCCCGAGACCTCAACCAATCCTAAAATACCATACGAACTTAGTAGAGCCCTCAATTCACATCAAACAATGCTAAAATTATGAATCATCCTCCGATTCAAACTTAAAGAACTTAAAACTTTCAAATTCGACAATCGATGCCGAAACTAACAAAACCACATCCATTGATCCCATATTTTGCACACAAGTCAAAATCAATATTACGGACCTACTCCAACTTTCGGAATGGGAATCCGACCCCGATATCAAAAATTCCACTACGGTCCAAAACTATAAAAATTCAACTTTCGCCATTTCAAGCCTAATTGAGCTACGGACCTCCAAAACACAATCCGGACACGCCCCTAAACCCCAAAATCACCCAACGGAGCTAATGGAGTCGATGGAATTCCATTCTGGAGTCGTCTTTATACTATTCCGACTACGGCCTAAATTTTAAAACTTAAGCTCCCATTTAGGGACTAAGTGTCCCAAAACACTCTAAAAATCAAAACGAAACCTCCCGGTAAGTCACAATAGCAGAAAATAGATATGGGAAAAGTAGTTAATAGGGGATTGGGGCTATTACTCTCAAAACGACCGGCCGGGTCGTTACATCGAGGATGTAATGACCCGGCCGGTTATTTTGAATAGTATAATCCCATTTTTTCATTTACTGCTAAATTCATGCTTTACAGTTTTTATGTGACTTACCGGAATAATTGGTTCGGGCCCGGTGAGGTTTTGAAATGAATGGAGACACTTAGTCTCCAACAGGAAAGCTTAAGTTGAATTAATGGATTGGATGGTGAAATATGTGTAAACGACCCCTGAATGGGATTTTGATGATTCCAATAGTTTGTATGGTGATTCTGGACTTAGGAGTATGTACTGATATTAATTTGGAGGCCCATAGCTAAATTAGGCTTGAAATGACGAAAATAAGAAATTTAAGTTGGAAGTTTGACCGGGGAGTTGACTTTTTGATATTGAGGTCGGAATCCAGTTCTGAAAATTTTTCATAGCTTCGTTATGTTATTTATGACTTGTGTGCAAAATTTGAGGTCAATCAGACTTGATTTGCTAGGTTTCGGTATGGAATATAGAAGTTAGAATTCGTTAGTTTTCATCAAGCTTGAATTGGGGTGTGATTCATGATTTTAGCATTGTTTGATGTGATTTGAAGTTTCGACTAAGTTCGTATCATATTTTAGGATTTGTTGGTATATTTGGTTGAGGTCCTGGGGGCCTTGGAAGAGTTTCAGATGGTTAACGGATTGAAAAGTTGGACTTAGGTAAATCTGGAAATTTTACTTCTGGTGTAACCGCACCTGCGAAGCTTTGATCGCAAGTGCGACACCGCATGTACACAAGGATCACCGTAGAAGCGGCCATGAGTGAAGGGCGGGCCAGGTTGCGTAGGTGCGAAGCTTTTGCCGCACCTGCGAGGTCGCAGATGCGACTGAACGACCGCAGAAGCAAAAAGGGGGCAGTTTGGACTCGTCGCAGAAGCGGACTTCTGTCCGCAGGTGCGATGTCAGCCGCAGGAGCGAGGAAAATTCTCCCACCTGCGAGACCGCAGGTGCGAAAACCCCTGGACAGAATAAAATCAGAGGAGTTCCGAGCTTTGGCCATTTTTGGGCATTTCCAACACGGGTTGAGGCGATTTTTGAGCAATAAATCACGGAAAATCTTGAGGTAAGTAACTTGTAATCATTTCTACTCTATAATATTGAATTATCATCGAATAATCCGACTAGATTACGTATTTTTGAGGTATAAATCAGGAATTTGGACCTAGGGATTTTAAAATAATATTTGAGGATTTGGAGGTCGAGTAGATATCGGATTTTGGTAAAATTGGTATGGTTGGACTCATGGTTGGATGGGCGTTCATATTTCGTGACTTTTATCGGGTTCCTAGACGTGGGCCCTACGGGCAATTTTTAAGTGCAATTTCGGATTTTTATTGAAAAATGTAGAATTTCATATGGAATTTATTCCTATAATTTGTAGTGACTGAATCAAATTTATTGTGACTAGATTCAAGGCGTTCAGAGACCGATTCGCAAGGCAGAAGCATAGCAAAATAAATAATTACGTGGTCCGAGGTAAGTAATACTTTCAAACTTGGTTATGAAGGTTCGAAACCCCGAATTATGTGTTACGTGATTGGTATTGAGGTGACGTACATGCCAAGTGACGGGCGTGCGGGCGTGCACCGTGAGAATTATGACCTGGTTGATTTCATGGCACTGTATAGTGATCCTATCTTGTTGATATCCGTATTTTCATCATGCGATAAAGTAATTGAGCTGTCAATCATGCTAGATGTCATGTTTAGGCTTTATGTCGATACCGTTGGGACCCATAGTGGTCGTTTCTTGCTGTCACCTTACTGATTTCACTGATACTTTGTACTCAGTCATATTCATTCATTTCATACCATATCTCAATCTCAGTTGTTATTTATTGATACATCATATCATTATTTTGGGTTAGTTTTCATGACATTTGTGAGCACGTGAGTGAGACTGGAGAGATTGATGACTGAGTGAGGCCGAGAGCATGATTATGAGTGACAGTTATGGGATCGGGTTGCACGCCACAGTGGTTATACTGATTTTATGATAGAGCTTGGGCTGTAGGAGCACCTCCGGAGTCTGTACACACCCCCAGTGAGCGCGGTTAATATTATTGAGGGATGGATCTTCCCTGAACACAGGTCTTGTCCGAAGTACTTGATACCTGGAGATGGATCTTCTCCATAGGGTTGGATTTTCCCTACTCGGTATTGGGTGACTGATGGTCAGTGATGTATATATTCCGGGATGGATCTTCCCTGGGTCGTATGGGCCATATACAGTACTGAGTGGTTGAGCATTTGAGAGTGTGAGCACATGAGGCTGACAGCATGGTGAATCACATACAGCATGTGCATTGGCATGTAGAAGTTGAAGAGTTATATTCTTCACATTGTTCAGATTTGATCTATTTTATTGTTTTGAACTATCTATTTAACTTGAAAGCATGCCTACGTTTTTGCACTATTATTTTCTTTTTTGAATTGTGCTGGTTGAGTTCGTCACTACCTTTCAGTCCAAAGGTTGGACGTGCTACTTACTGAGTTGGTTGTACTCACGTTACTCCCTACACCTCGCGTGCAGATCCAGGCGTTTCTGGTCACGGCGGTTGTTGATTGAGGAGCCAGATCCCGGAGACTATCGAGGTAGTTGCACGGTGTTCGCAGGCCTTGACTCTCCTTCTTTATCTCTATTTGT
Source organism: Nicotiana tabacum (assembly GCF_000715075.1). Classification (NCBI taxonomy): domain Eukaryota; kingdom Viridiplantae; phylum Streptophyta; class Magnoliopsida; order Solanales; family Solanaceae; genus Nicotiana; species Nicotiana tabacum. The sequence goes on from NC_134103.1 coordinate 88,145,160, forward strand.
TTCAGTTTTTATTTTCTAAATATTGTAGTGGACTGTATTCTGGTTTAGACGCTCATGTACTCTGTGACATCCCGGTTTTGGGATGGATTGTATCGTATTTTGGATTATTTCTGTTTTCAAAAAGGTTTTTCTTAAATATTAATTGCTTCCGTCTTTATTTTCAAAGCTTTTACTATGTTGAGATGTTGAGTAGTGGCTTGCCTAGTTCCACGATATGCCACATCATGACGGTTGGTTTTGGGTCGTGACAGTTATGTTGTATGTATATTTTCGTCTGTACAAGTTTAATTTTGTGGGTGTCTTGTCATAGCCTCGTCGCTACCTCGTCGAGGTTAGGCTCGACACTTGCACTGTACATTGGATTGGTTATACTCATACTACACTCTGCACTTCTTGTATAGATTTTGGTACTGGTCCCAATTGTACGTGAGGTGCATCAGCTCGGATTAGCATTTGGAGACTCGAGGTAGATCTGCCAGCGTCCGCAAACCTTGAAGTCCCCTTCTACTTTCCCTATTTATTGTTCTTTTCATTCGAGATAGTTGTACTTATTTCAAACTCTATTTGTAGAGACTCTAGAAGCTCGTGTACTTGTGATTCCATATCCGGGTTGTACTTAGATATTATTGGTTATTATGCCACTCCGTACTTCATTTTAGTTTCATTTCGGTTTAATTTGTTTTACTTATTTGAATTGATTAAAAATTGGCTTAAAGCTTCTCTAATGTTGGCTTGCCTAGCAAGTAAAATGTTAGGCACCATTACGGTCCCGAAAGTGGAAATTCCGGATCGTGATATTAATATTTATTGTAATATAATTTATAAATATTTCTTAAACTTGTTCACAATTTTATCTGTATTATTTAATATTTGGACTTAACATTCTTGAATGGTCCAACAAATTTAATAGCCCATAAAGGTAGTAAGTCAAATAAAGTTTAAATCAATACTAATAAAGAAAATGCAATTCAACACTAGGAATGACAGTAGTGTTGGATATTTATTTTTTAGTTTTGCATTGGTTTATAATGAAAATGCATAACTTAGCTTATCTTTTTCTTTAGTACTTAGCTGTGTATTTAATAGTACGTATTAGCTATATTTATTTTAGCATGACGTATATAGTATTTTTAGATTATGTTAATTTTTATTATGGCGTATTAATTAGTAATATTTTTTATGCAATTTTATTATCTTTGTTATTGAATATTTTAGTACAGTGCTACGACTCATCTCATATTATTGTATTATTTTCTTGAAAACTACATTATATAGTTGTATCCTACGAGGGCTAAAGAAATATTTGGAGCAAAAGTTACATATTTAGAGCAAAAATCCGACTCTATTGGTTTGGTTTGGTTTAGTTTATAGATTTAACAACCCGACACCATTGGTTTGGTTTGGTAATTAAAAAATCTGAACTAACCTGATCTATATACACCCCTATTAACTGGCAAAAAGGTAATAGTTTAGAGGAATTTTAAGTTAAATTAAATAGCCACGTATAGTATCACATGGCAAATGTTTTAGATAATTATGAGCATATACTAGACACATCTATAAGAATGCAACGAGGGGGTTTTAATATGAAGGACAATATAATTCAGGGGTTCTTGAGAATATAGAATAATTTAAGTAGGAAACAACAAAAACATAATAGTTTAGAAGAGTTTTAGGGTATTAACACTTTATTTTATAAGAAAAGGGAGATGCTTTTGCAATTAGCCTTTAGGTATCATTTAGCCGGTGAGTTTTTACATGTGGACATTTAACGGGTCGAGTACGATTTATGAGTGGATGTTTTAGGTATTGATTGGGTGTTAAATTATTTTATTTGGTCTGAAAATATAAAATGTTCATGTAGAATGTCACGTCACATCTTTTCATCAAAAATTTTGATAATACCGGTTGAGTGACCATTTGTGTATAATAGTTGAGTGACCATTTGTGTGTAATAGTCATAGTTCAATGGCTTTCGTTTGAGGCGTTAGAAACTAGACTTGAAGTATATCATTTGAAAAGTTGTTCATCACATAACTCCTTATATATATATATATATATATATATAGGTAAATATGTTTGTCCAAAGTTTGGTCATATGCCACAAAAAAAGAATCTAACATAATAAAAAAAAAAAGTACTAGTCGTGCTGATGTATGATGTATAGCCGTATTCTACTTATTTTTATGAACACTTTATTGTCATAATGTAAAAAAAATTCATATGCACTATTAAAGATTTGTAATGAACTATGATTAAAGAAATGTTTGGTAGAGATACTAAGATTAGTTCACATGGCAAAGATTGAGGGATTTGTTCGAACCCTGCACCATGTTACCTAAATTTGATATTTAAATAGAGAGGATTAGAGGGGTAGACCCTATTATCTTCGAGTTTCAAATCAAGGGTTGGCTCTATATACGGTCAAAATCGGGCTCGCTCCTTGTGTGTTACGACCCGAAATTTTTATCTTCGGGATCGTGATGGCGCCTAATATTTTATTTGTTAAGCAAGCCAATGTTAGAATAATTTTAACCATTTTTAACAATTCAGTTTAAATGATAATAAAGAAATCAATTATATGGAACAAATTTGTAATAGAAACTTCCTACAATCTCAAAATACAACTGTTCCAGAATAGAATTAAACAGTGTAAGAAAAATATCAGAAGGTGACTCCGAAGCCTGCGAACGCGACAACAGGTATACCTTGAGTCTCCACAGCAATGCTCGATTAACTAACAAGAATATCAATAACTTTGAGTTACCTGGATCTGCACAAAAAGATGTGCAGAAGCGTAGTATGAGTACACCGCAGCGGTACCCAGTAAGTATCAAGCCTAACATCGGTGGAGTAGTGACGAGTCCAGGTCAAGACACCTACCAGACATATAAACTTGTACAATATGTTACATAAAGCTAACAAGGAAAAAATATTAATATAAGGCCAATAACAGAAGAATTTCCAATTCAATTCAACAGTGAAAACAATGATAACACGGATGGCATCGAGCAAACAATCAAGCAATTAAGCAACAATACAGTCAGAGTACAACTATAATATTAAAATGGCACGGCATCACCCATCGTACTTTTACTCTCGTCCTTATCATGAAATGATGAATAATTTAAACACAATCAAACACAATTCCAACTTGAACATAGTAAACTGTCAAATGAGCTATTTAGCCAATTTAGGATTTAAATAAGGTAAAATAGTGGATAGGTTGTATAAATATAATATCAATTGAATTTAGTTTAAAAATATATGATATCCGATAAAATATTATATTTATACAAATAAGACATTCAATCAAATATTAACGAGATAAATATGGAATTTATTAAAGTAATACGAAATAATAATATTTTTACGTAAATTACATGACAATAAGATAATGATCAAATTTGAGATACTAATTAGAGTAGAAACATAATCACCATTTAGATTAATAAATCTCCGAATAAAATATGAGTTTTATTTTTGAAAGACACACAAGTAGAACCTCTTGAAAATTCTTTCATTTAAATCTGCTAAGTTTCAACAACTTATCATATCACATAGGAGGCATGACTCACACAAGAAATCCATATTGTCCCATTTTTAATATATTGACGGTTAATTAATTATGTTCAAAATATAATGAAGTGATTTAAGAAGCCACAATAACCATCCCAACATGGAATGCATCATGAGAATTACAATCGGAATTCACCTAAATATCACAATAATTTCATATTTAAATTCCGTTGCAGAGTTCAACCCGATCCACCAATATAATCAATTTTCATTTAATTCCGTTGCGGCGTGCAACCCGATCCACCAATAAATTTATATTCAATTCCGTTGCGGCGTGCAACCCGATCCACCAATATATTTATAATTAATTCCGTTGCGGCGTGCAACCCGATTCTCCAATTAAATAACACATCCGTTGCAGCGTGCAACCCGTGCAAAAATTAAGTTAATGAAATTAAATTATATAGAAAAAAGGGAAATAAAAGAAAAAAAAGTTAAATGAAATAAAAAAGGAACAAGAAATAAAAAAAATGAACAAAAGGAAAGAAAAAAGAGAAATAAAAAAAATGAAAAGAAAGGAGCCAAAAATTGAGTGTGGAATCAGATTATGATGAGGAAAAAATAAGGAATAATATGATTGAGAAAAAATATATGAACAGAAAAGGAGAAAAAAGCAAAAAATAAAGAAAGAACGAGAAAAAAGAAAAGGAGAATAAAGAGGCAATTACCCACGAATAAGAAGATAATAGGGAAAATTTCACATAAGAACAACTGAGCTCCCTGCATTTCAATTTTATAGCTCATATTTCAATTTACAACCAACTAGACCAAAAATAATAGGCTAAGATTCAACATCCAACTCCAATAGGTTCTAGAAATTACTATTTAATTTTTAAAAAAGATTGCTCAACCTTTTAAGTTAACTTTCGAATCAGTAACTGTGACTCAAATATTAATTCAACAAAACAAATCTATTTGGATGGTGAAAATTAAATTTTTAACAAGCTTACACATGTGGGTTTAAATTTCAAATTTGATTTTGTGAAAAATTTGGAGTGGGTATTATTTAGACTTGTTAGAAATAGTATAAGGAGGTTGTATATAAAATTTGAAGTCATTTAATGGAGATTTGAACTGATTTTGAACAAGAATTGCAACTGAAAATCGTGGAAGAAGTTCGTCTATAGACGCTTGTATAAAGGTGTATAATAGTGTATAAGATGTGTTTATACACTATTATACAATATTATACATAATTATACAAAAAACTGACTTCGTCTTCTTCCTTGTGTCTTTTCTAAAATTTAACTCAAATCTTGCTCAAATCTACTCTAAATCACTTCAAATTTAAATTTTGAACTCGTTTTGATATTTTCAATCAATTGGAATAACACTCAATCCAAACAACTAACAAACTCAAAAAATCCTATTTTCGAAAGCAAAGCTTTGAATGACCTTCAATGGTGGACTTCTACTCTTCAATTATCTTACATTGCAACCAGGTGACACAGGGTAAGAAGCAGCAATGGCGGACGGCCCCTTGAAGCATATGTAGAAAATGTGAGAAGAAGAGAGAGTGAAAGCAATGGTGTGAGAACACATATTTACTCCATAGCTTTTAGAAGCAATGGTTATAAGAACACAAGTTTTGAATTTGCTAGTGCTTTCAAAATATATACAATATGGGCTAGGTTGGGTAAAACTTAAAAACATGGGCCATTTTTTGTTATGGTGTGAGGTCATGTGTATTTTCTTGTAATTCTTTCAAGATAATATCACAATTCTGGAGATCAGAAACAAATAATTAACGAGAAGTTTAATTACCTAAATACATTAGCACAAGCATTTCATATTTAAACCCCCAAAACAACTATAGGTCATGTACTACTTGTTTCGATAAGGAAGTCATGTAAGCAAGCAAGTGTATTTTCAAGTAATTTGTCTAAATCATGCACAAATTGGGCAGTTGAAGGTGACAATGAAAAACCAGGGATATTCTTCTTTTTCTTTTTGAATGGTGAAAACCTCAAACAATTTACTACCTCTCTATCATGTAAAATCAATAGGGAAACCCCCATCCAAACCCACACAATAACAAGAAACAAATAAACAAATTGAAAAAAGAAAAAATAAATAAATAAATAACAAGAGATTCCTGAAAATGCTCTTCCATTCTCCATGGAAATCATAACTTGATGCAAACTCAAGGCTCACATGATTGACAAACTCTACCCAAGAATAGTCAAGCTATGATACTCAAAAGCAAACATGATTTTTCTTTTGATAGGTAACTCCCAAACATGAAGTTTGTTACTCGGTTTCCCCCTTTTTAATATTCTTCCTAGATTTCAAAGGAAACAAAGAATATAAGCCTGGGAAGATATTCATAAAGTATTACCTAACCTGAAAGCAAACTCCCTTATGCCTCATTCTCACATTTGATTCCCTTTTGCTCAATAAACACATAGCTGGTCCATCTATGAAGGGATTCTTTCTTTCTTCAGTAGTTGCTGTTCTTTTGTTAGAACAGTAACGCTAAGAAAGGTTTCGTTTAGCATCTCTAACCGCATAATATTATATCACCTTCCCAATATCTCATTTCACACTGAGTATTCGAAGATTTTTATCTTTTCTGCTTTGCAAATCCATAGATGTAGCAGTTAATAATCACAAGACAAAAACTCAACCATAATGAATCGGTAATCACTATGTGTCTATTGTCAAACTTATGTTTATTCAAGAAGCAGGCACGAGTCTATAGGTCAACCAAATGTCCCAAGGTACCATGAAATCGAAAAACGCATTGGCTTGCCATGACCCCACCACAGCAAACATCATAAACCTTTATCCTGGTCACATTTTTCAGTAGTAAAATTAATACTATACATTGACAATGCAATTTTGATATTTAGATCCGCAACAATTTCAGTATTGTACTCTAGTTGATCATACATGTCATTGTTTGTTGTTTGTTGTTACTGTTTTCATGCATTATCAGTTCCAACAAGTACCATCAAACCTACCATGCCTACAAAGGGCAACTCCAAAAACAACCAAGTTCGTACAGAGAAATATCACAAGCAGAACTAGTTCAACAAGTCTTGGATAGATTACTTTGATATGCAAGGTGAACAAAGCCGACTTATTGCAGGAAAATCACCAAATGCCTGTATGCATACTTAAATTACTCCTTGTACAACACAGAAACAATACCATCAAAATGCAGATGAAAATCGCCGAAACAATTGCAATCAAATCTAATAAAGTTACATTAGCTTGTTTTTCTTGTTAGTTGTTTTTGCTACAATTGCTGGCAATCAAGTGATGAAGAAGCACACCTGCTGCTACACTTACATTCAAGCTTTCCACAGCCATGAAGGACCTAAAGTTCTGACCTGACGAACTATGATCATCTTCGTCTTCTCCGACAATTATATCCACGGGGATGTTTCCTGGAATTTTAACTAACTGAGTACAAGATCTCTCCACCAACGGCCTCAGACCAGTGCCCTCACTTCCCAAAACAAGGATTGTAGGAGCACCAGGCACAATCTCACGCAATGGAACAGCTCTTGAAGAAACAGATCCACCTATGACCCGCCATCCATTTTCTGCTGAAGACTTTAGGAATTGCATCATATTCTTGCAAGACCTCAACTCCACTAATTCAAGTGAACCGGCACTTGCTTTGCTCACTACCCCACTCAACGGTGCAGAGTTCTTAGCACACAAGACAATCCCTGCAGCTCCAAAAAAGTAAGCAGACCGTATAATTGCCCCCAAATTCTGAGGATCAGTAACCTCATCCAAAGCTACCCAAAGAGGAGTGCTCTCTTCCTCAGTTGAAACAGGTTCCAACTCCTTGATACCAACCATTTCCAATGGAGACACATCGAGGACCAGTCCCTGATGAGGCCTGTTATCAGCAAACATATTGAGGTCATGTTTAGATACCTCCTTTTTACTCAATCCTACTTTTTCCGCCATCCTCAAAACTCTTTCAAACCCTTTCTTATCCTTCTTTTTCCGGTTATTCCCACTCAAATCCAATCCTTCCTGTATATACAGAGAATAAAATTCCCTTCTTCCCGCAGACAATGCAGCCAAAACAGGGCCAACCCCATAAATTCCCTCGCCAATCATTCGTGGTATGGTTGATTCAGTTGCCTCTTTCCATGTCTTTTTACCCCAACTATCTTGATTGTTCCACCTTCTAACCTCCGGCCTATCAGACCCCGGTCTTACCTTAATCCGATTGAACGTGTTCTTAATCTTATCCCACCTTGGATCATCAACTTCCTCCATATCTCCCTCATCGTCTTCTCCTTCACCACTATAAGTATTTCCCTGATAATCGTCTCGTCTATCCTCATATCTCTTGAATTCTGCACTTTTCACAGCAGAACGACCATCTTTTAAGAACTTCTCAGCCGATTCCTCCCACGAAGATCGGCTTATAACAACTTTTTCATTTCTCTTAGTTTGTTTAGCTTTATCTTTTGCAAGCCAAGGAAGATTCCTTTCACTGCCTTCTGCTATTTTCCCATAATCCGAAGCTGAATAACTTCTAGCAGTAATTAAACAGTAGTTACCAAGACGATATTTTGGGTGAAATCCACATGAAAAATTCACAGATATATCCAAGTTCAAATTTTTAGAAGGTGGTTTAGTGCTGAAAGGGACTAAATTTCTGGGGCTTAATAAGCGATTCAAATCATGGGTTTGGGATTTCTTGCAGATACCATTAGAAATACTCAAAGATGTCAACTTGAAATGGTGCTTTAGAATTATTGGATGGCATACAACTAGTAAAGACTGTGGCTTTGAAGTGTGAAATTGCTTTAGCATAATGGGATATTTGTCAAGGAAACCTTAATATAATAGCAAATGAAAATCAATGGCAACAATATATACCTTTGAAGGTCTTTCGGAAGGGCTTTGCTTTACGTTGTTGAGCTCAAGGATTTTAGGAGGGTTTATCCGTTTCTCTGCTGCTGCTGCTGTCGAAAGGAGGTGCAGTGGGATGAGTTGATAGTTTCCGGGCTAAGTTATAGCTCGACCCTTGAGGTTCAGCATTATTCAGTTTAGGTCCCCTGACTTTCAAATGGTGGCGCATGTAGCGTTCCCTCTCCAAAGCAATGTTTTAAGGCGAGACGTTTTATGTTACACGGGGCGAAGCGCAAACCCTAAGACGGGATGCATAAGCCTCATGAATCTTATTTTTTAATCTTAACAAATAAATGATGAGAGCTAGGTTGGAAGTTTGGAGAGAGACGCCTAAAAGTTTCAAATTGAATAGGTCAATAATTGAGTACTTGAAATGCAAATTCAATGAAAGAAAAAAGCCAAAGATGTGTGAGTACTTGAGTACTTGCAGAATCTATCTATCTATATCTATATTTATATCTATCTTCTATATTATTATAAAAGCACGAATATTTTATGCTAAATGTTGAACGATTAAAATATTTTCGAAATATTGATCGACTTTTATGCCCTTAAATATTTGTATAATTTAAGGATGTAATTGTAAATTATCCAAGGGTGAAATTCTTTTTCGATTAGGACAAAGTAATCCTATTACTCTTTGGATATCTTCTTCGACCATATGCAGACATACTTCTTTTCGGATCATCATATAAATTTGAATAACTTGATCTGCTTTTCTCTTTTCAATTTGAACTGTATCTCCAATTTAGTTTGAGAACTTATTGAGGAGCCAAACACTTCTATAAAGTAAAGCAACCATTAGAATATACAGCTGTAATAGGGTTTAATCAGGGAAAAATAAAAGTAGATGGTTGGCTAGACCGTTCTCAATTTTAATAGGAAAGCAATATGTTCTCTATTATCCTGTTTGGCCAAGCTATAAAAATCAGCTTATTTTGATAAGTGTTTTTTTCAAAAGTGTTTTTCTCAAAAGTACTTTTGGTGAGAAACAGTTTGTATTTGACTAATTAATTTGAAAAGCTTTTTTCAAAAGTGTTTTTCTCAAAAGTACTTTTGGTGAGAAACAGTTTGTATTTGACTAATTAATTTGAAAAGCACTTCTAAGCAGTAATTAGGTTTGGCCAAGCTTTTAAAAACTACTTCTAAGTCTATTTTTCTCAAAAGTGATTTTTAAAAAAGTGCTTTGGGAGAGAAACTATTTTTTTCTGTTTCTCCAAAACTGATTCTGCTTCTCTTCAAAAGCACTCTTTTCCTTCCAAAAGCTTGGCCAAACACCTCAATTTTTTGAAAAAAGCACTTTTGGCTTAAAAAAAATACTTTTTGGCCCAAAAAAGCTTGGCCAAACAGGCTGTATTACTCTATATAAGTTTTGTGTTTTGTATTGTTAGCCTATTGTTAGGGAGCAAACAGATCTTTGTAATGCAAATTGCAGTTAAGAATTTTAGCTAAATGATAAATATTTAGTGCATATATGAGTTTCTCTAACGGATCGTCGTTTATTGAAGGTTGAATTTTATTTTCAATTTCGGTTCATTATCCTTTTCATTGCACATTAAAATATTTTTCCCCCTTTTAACATAAAATTATCCATTCTGTTGGATATACTTTAATATTTGAACTTTACCTAATACAAAAGAATATCGTGAAGTTACTTCACCGATATTTCTTAAGTAATGTTTTTATTAATTTGAAGAGTCCAATATTTAGGGTTTAGAATAAATATTAAAGATACCTAAAATATTTATAACTCTTTATATTTTGTTTCATTGATAGTGAGTTGAGAAAATGGAATGAGAGAAAGGATTTTGTTGTTTGGCGGTGGTGTTGGTGCTTACATCATTACAGACCAGAACTTATTTGGAGAAAATATTCAACATTAAGATATGATCATAGTAAAATATTGACGAAAGACTTAAGGGGAAAAAATGGTGTTTGTGACTTTGTGATGTACAATATTTGTGGTGTGTAAAATTGGGGTGATGAGAGTGGCGTAGGGTCTGTCAAATTGTGATAATGGAAGAAGGTGGCGAAAATAAAAAATTGATAAGGAAGAAAAATTGATTAAAAATCATCAGATTTTTTCTTTTAATTAAGTGAATTTACCATATTAGATAATAAAATTAATTTTATACTCAGGGTAGATGTTGTTTGTGTCTTGAACATATAACATAATTGTAAAAATAGATTTGGTTGGTCTTCCAAAATAATTGGTTATAAGCCCAATGCTAATATTAGTTTTGGTTATCAAGATAGAGCAACCAAAGAATCAGAAGGGGTCGTACACAAAATAATTGTGTACAAATAAGTCCTTAAGTAAGATATCATCACATTGCATATTTCTAAACTATAACTACATGGTAATACTTAACTAGATTGATCATTTTGTAGGTTCAGGTGATGTCCAATCATTTTGAGTTCATGTATTATGCTAATATAATGATATTTTTATATTTAAATAATTGCTATGTGTGTGTGAATATAACGTAATTAAATTTATTTTTTTTCATATAAATAATTTACTAAATTATTATGTGTCATTATTAATGTGCAACACACGTTGATAGAAACTAGTTAGATTATGAAAAGAAGGAAATAAATAAATAATTTGAAATAATAATAATAATAATAATAATAATAATAAATAAAATTAAAAAACAAAAAAAATCAAAAATGAGAAGAGAAAACAGTTATAATGTATAAGTTATTCGAATAATTGAATTAAAAAAAATAATAAAAAAAGATAAAATATATATTATACTAGTTATATTAAAAAAATACGAACAAATATTTACTGTATCAATTATCTTTTCTTATTGTATAAAAAAGAAAAATTATATAGAAGAGCAAAAAAGTAAATGAAATTAGATTATAAAGAGAAAAAGAAAATAACAAAAAGGAGTTAAATGAAATTAGAAAAGGAATATGAAAAAAAGAAAATAAGCAAAAGAAAAAAAAATAAAAAACAATAATAAAAAAGGAGCCAAAATTGAGTGTGAAATTAAATTACGGTAATAATAATAATAATAATAATAATAATAATGTGATTTGAGCAAAAATAAATGAACAAAAAAGGAGAAAAAAGAAAAAGAAAAAAAGAAGAAAACGAGAAAAAAGAAAAGAAGTAGAGAAATAAAAAAAAAAAGAGAAAAAAGAAGAAAACTAATTAGTTTGATGGGTAGAAAAGTAAATGAATAAGCAAGGCTAAATAATTTTATTTTTGTAGGTAATTGTGTGTTCACCCTATAAAAATCACATAATACCCGCGTCTTTGTTTTTCCTACAGTTGTATAAATATCACGACCCAAAATCCAACTAGTCGTGATGGCACCTAACTCAACCCGATAGGTAAACCAACTTTCAATTATCCAATTCCAATAATAATTATTAAAGAAATTTAAGTGAATAAAAATCTTAATCTTATACAATCCCTAAGAACTGGCAGTACAAATCATGAGCTTCTAAGAATAGAGTATACAAAGCGGAAATAAAATAAATACATAATCTATTTGAATAATACATAAACAGAAATTTTATAAATCTAAGGTTACCCTGAACAAGAGGCAGCTACAACAGGAACGCAGGTACATCTTCAAGTCCCGCAACCATCGAGCACAGCAACAACAACAACAGCCAACATCTGCACACAATGTGCAAAAGTGTAGTATCAGTACAACCGACCCCATGTACTGAGTAAGTAACAAACCTAGTATCACGACCCAAAATTTCACCATAGGCGTCGTGATGGCACCTAGTCTCTAAAACTAGGTAAGCCGATTTCAATTATATTTTTGAAGCCATTTTTATTTATTTATTTAAATAAGTAATCAAAACTAACAGCGGAACAAATATGAATATACAACCTCCCAAGACTGGTAGTACTGAGTCACGAACTCTAACTGAATACATGGGATGATCACGAGGACCGAATATACAATACTGTTTGATAAAAATTTAACAGTACAATGAAATGAAAAGACTCCAAGGGACTGCGACGACCAAGCAGCTCTACCTTGAATCCTTATGATCCCGCTTTACTCTGCCCAAATCTGATATCTCCAGTACCTGGCTCTGTACAAAAATATGCAAAAGTGTAGTATGAGTACACCACGGTCAGTACCCAGTAAGTATCAAGACTATCTCAATGGAGTAGAGACGAGTTACAGTCAAGATACTCACTAGTCTAATAACCTGTGCAATATAATATACAAAATAATAGTAAAACAAATAACATCAAGGCAACAAAAAACAACCAATGATATGCACAGTAAGACAATAAAATCACCATTTAATATCGCTCAACAATTAATAAATACAATTACACCCAGTTAAATCAAGTTCTTCAATTAAATATCTTTCACATATAATTCTTACGAATAAAACACTTTTTCAAATATACTTTCGTCGAATAAATATCTTTCAAATACAATTCTTTCATATAATTCTTTTTGAATAAAAATCCTTCCAAATAAATATTTTGAATATAATTCTTTCAATTAAAAAGTCACCATGTGACACCTCATTTCATAATCATAAAACAATACGGGTCTCGGCCCATTTTCATATTTTTCATAAATATGGGTCTCAGCCCATTTTCATATTTTCACGGCACTTTGTGCCCATAATTAAATCATCATATTTCTCCGGCACCTCGTGCCCTCATTTCATATCACAACTACACGGACATTTCATATGCCAAATATCATTATCATTTCATCACAGCACCTCGTGCCCACATTTCATATCATAACTGCACGGATAATTCACGTGCCAAATATCCTCATTATTTACTCACGGCACCTCGTGCCCACATTTCATTTTATAATCCGCTTGGTAATAGCCACGGGCTCTCAATTTCAACATAAATCAGATTGTTATCAATTTACCAACAACAAGACAAATTGCACAAGGTATAAAAATAAACACAAAAAAATCACAACATCACATGAAAATCATCAACACCACAACCCCACATCATCACATGTCGTCCGTGACAATAGCCACCCTTATCGCTCTTATTGCCACCCTTATCGCTCCTATAGCCACCCTTATCGCTCCGCCCAGACAATATCAATAACCACCCTTATCGCTCCTATTGCCACCCTTATCGCTCCGCCCAGATAATATTCCAACAACACAACAACAGTGAAATGTCACCCTTATACCCACATAATATTAACGGTGAAATGCCACCCTTATATCCTCAAAATAATAATTAACACAACACAACAATTTATACGGAAAATTATCACGGCAACCTAACAAAATCAATTCATATCACAATTTGCCCAATGGCCACAACCAAATTCCAAAGCTACAATTAAGTCAATTAATTTCACAACAAATAGCCAAAAGTTCCACACAATGTGTACAATATCCAAAAACAATCAATAAAGATCAAAATTACTCAACATAAAGTAAAGTCTTCATTAAATTCATTTTTTCAATAATTATATAAACACCTCTTCTTAAGCTCATTTAATTAATTATTTACAGAGAAAAATCCATAATGAAATTCAATTCCAATAATTATCAAACCACAAATTCACGGAATTACATAAATAATCAAGTAACAATCACATCAAATTATCATATAACAACAGCTTCAACAACAACAAGGATTTAGGCACGACAAATAGATGATTAAATTTATACCAACAATTATCCAATTTATCACACAATATGTTCAAGACTTTAACTCATTAAAATTTACACATATAAGCCGAGTACGTACTCGTCACCTCGCGTATACGGCTTTTCACATTTCACAAATAGCACATAAGACTCGATGCCTAAGGGGTAATTCCCCCACTCGAGGTTAAGCAAGACACTTACTTTTTTGAATTTATGCCGAAATTCCAAAATAGCCTTCTTGCTTGAATTGACCTCCGAACAGCTCAAATCTATCCAAATTAATTGTATAACTCCATTAAAATTCATCGGAAACAATTCTGGATAATAATACGTCGACTTAAAAATTTATTCCAAAAAGTCAACAAAAGTCAACGCGGGGCCCGCCCCTCGGAACCCGGCATAATTTTCATGAAATCCGAACACCCATTCCGATACGAGTTCAACCATACCAATTTTATCAAATTCCAATAACAACTCGATCTCCAAATCTTAAATTTTCATTTTTTGGAAGATTTTACAAAAATCTTGATTTCTTCCATTTAAATCTGAATTAAATGATGAATATAACCATGGATTTATGAAATATAATAACTTTAGGATATAGAATACTTACCCCAACCGAGCTTGTGAAAACTCTCTCCAGAATCGCCCAAATTCGAGCTCCTAAAATTCCAAAACGAAATGCCAAAAATGACCAAGTTTAATCCTTATGTTTCTGCCCAGTTTCGCACCTGCGAACATTTTAGTCGCACCTGCGAGCTCGCTTTTGCGAGCAAATTCTCGCTTCTGCGAATGTCCACTGACCACTACCCTCCCGCACCTGCGGAAAAGTTTCGCTTCTGTGGCCTCGCTTTTGCGAGCCAAGATGCGCACCTGCGTTGTCTCCACTTCTGCGAGCACAATGGCCGCACCTGCGCTTGCGCTTCTGCGCAATTGTTGCCGCACCTGCGCTTGCGCTTCTGCGCAATTGTTGCCGCATCTGCGGCCTTCTCTTTAGCTCCCCTTCTCTCGCTTCTGCGAGGTCGCTTCTGCGACCAGGACATTGCAGAAGCGATTGCATCAGCTGTCCAGATTTTCCAGCTTCTCCAAATATCTAAAATTCGATATGTTAACCATCCGAAATCCACCCGAGGCCCTCAGGACTTTCACCAAATTTACCAACATGTCCCAAAATACAATACGAACTTAGTCGAGGCTTTAAACTACGTCAAATAACGTCAAAATTACGAATCGCGCATCGAATCGAATTATAAGTTTTTAAATCTTCAAACTTCTATATTTTGCGCCGAAACGTATCAAATCAATCCGGAATAACTTCAAATTTTGCACACTAGTCATAATTGACGTAAGGGAGCTATTCCCATTTTCGGAATCGAAATCCGACCTCGTTATTAAAAATTCACCATTCGGTCGGACTTTTCCAAAATCTTATATTTTCCAACTTTCGCCAAAATGTGTCGAATTGTCCTATGGACTTCCAAATCAAAATCCGAACATACGCCTAAGTCCGAAATCATCATACGAAGCTATTGCCATCATCGAAATTCCATTTCGAGGTCGTTTGCTCAAAAGTTAACTCTCCGGTCAATTCTTTCCATTTAAGCTTCTAAATAAGAATTGCTTTTATAATTTAATTCTGAATCTTCAGTAAATCAAACAAGACCACACCCGCGAGTCATAATACATATTTCGAAGTTGTTCGAGACCTTAAGCCACCGAACGGGGGGTTAATTCTTAAAACAATAAGTCGAGTCGTTACATTCTCCACCTCTTAAACAAACGTTCGTCCTCGAACGTTCTAAGAATTATTCTGAGGTTACCAAATTGATGACTTTTCTTTTACACATATACTCACATTTGATCCCACGTTACCGTATTTGAGATAAGCCCGACAACATCATCTTATTTGAGATTATTTCTTTTATCCATTTTTGTAAACTTTAAGACCAATTTCTTACACTCAAAATATTTTCAAAAGGCCTGATTCTCGCAACAACGCATGGTCTTAGTTTCAACTGGCTATAGCAACTCGTGCCTACACACACATCAACTTTCTTGATAGTGTTGAAGTACTTCGAATTTTTTTTTAATTTTTCTAGGGTGTTACATTCTTCCCCGCTTAGGATCATTCGCCTTCAAACACATAACATAATTTATCTCTTCTTTTGCACGTCTCAATCCCCCAAATTTTTACTAACTCCCAAATCTTTTCAGAATTTTCGGCAGAGTCTCTCCTGTAATTGGGCCTATCCACCTGCCAGAGTAACACCAAAATAACTCCTAATAACACATCCACAACTCAACAAAATACTACAAGGTATATATCAATAACATCAATCTCAGCATTACAAGCACTGCATTATCATGATGATATCTAGATATGAAGCACATCATATGTATGTTCATCACCATATCTCTAGTCTTAAAAGCTGTTCATAATTAATTCCAGCATCATCAATTAATCTCATATTAACCACCACCTCATTTCGAATTTTTCCAACACTAACAACAGAATGTGAGTCATGAATACCTCATAATTATTTACCCGAATTAACGAGTCACATTTAATGCCGCCTGAGTACTCAACTCGTAGGTTAAAACTCAATAATTACAACACAATTATGGCACAGAAACACATAAAAGAATTATCACATAAGCCTATCAGTCATGACTAACTATTAATATTATTGTACAAATTAAATTTCACAAAGGGAGAATTTTAAACTCACAAATATTTCACCACAAGGACCTCGTCCTTATATAACTTCCACCGCGGCTTGTAGCCCGGTTTAAATATTTCACATCATATATAAAATGCGAGGATCTCGTACTCAACTCTGAATCACAAGTATTTTGCACATTGTTCCAACTAAAATTTCAATTTCCTTTCTTCTTCTTTTTTCAACAAATTTCGTAAACAGTTTTCACAACACATAATGAATCCTCATACCGGTAGGGCACATAATGGTGTACAAAAATAAAAATTACTTTTGGACTTATAGCCCTTAATGGTGTACAAAAATAAATGACAGACACGGGCTCACACCTTTAAATCTCCCAATAGGGATAAACATATAAGTGGGTCACAAATTTACAAAGCTCACCCATAAGTGGAGCATAATAGGAGGACTCACCTCAATATTCAGAACCGAATCAAATTAAGGAAAATATCCTTTTATAATAAAAATCAAGATCGTACTTGTAACGACACCATCTGTGTATTGGCCTCAGCCAAATCATAGTGATTAAATCAACGGGTCGGGCCTCCACCTCTTAGGCTCCCACTACCCCGCCTGTCCTCCACCTCTAGCTGACTGTGCACGTGGAGTATCAACTGGAATAAAGCTTGTGGCTGGAGTGTTCAGATGAAATCCACTCCTCCCAAGTCTGGGACAATCTCTCATAATATGCCTAGTATCACCACACTCATAACAACCCCTCTGAGGTCGCGGCTGCTCGTACTGAGTCTGTGCCGGATAACTAGAATAACCACTGTAAGAATCTCGTGTCGGTGGTGCACTGTAAACAGGATCACTTCGAGTAATCTGATGTGCGGACTGAGCTGACCGTCTGCTCGAGCCTCCGCTATAATGGGTTCTAGCTGAAGAGTAAAACCCATTGAACCCTTCAGATCTTCGAGACCTTTTGGCCTCCTTAGACTCCCTTTCCTCACCTAAAACACCCTCAATCTTCCTTGCAATCTCCACTACTTGTTGAAATGGAGCATCAGTTCGCAACTCTCGAGCCATGCATATTTTAATATCATAATCGAGCCCCTCAATGAATCTACGGACCTGCTCTCTGATTGTAGGAACCAAGATAGGTGCATGACGGGCTAACTCACTGAACCTGATAGTATATTCTGACACTGTCATAGTGCCCTGACGCAACCGTTCAAACTCTGTGCGCCACGCATCTTTGAGAGTCTGGGGAACAAACTCTTTCAAGAACATTTCAGAAAATTGAGCCCAAGTTGGTGGTGTGGCATCAGCTGGTCTACCTTTTTCATAGATTTGCCACTACCGATACGCTGCGCCTGACAGTTGAAATGTAGTAAAGGCAACTCTACTCACCTCCATAATACCCATGGTGCGGAGAATATGGTGACAATTTTCTAGAAATTCTTGGGCATCCTCTGTAGCTGTGCCACTGAAAGTAGGTGGACTATACCTCTTTAAACCTTTCAAGTCTCTTTTGTTTTTCTTCTAATGCCTCGGGCCTGACCTCAGGCCGAACTGGAATAACAGGTTGTACCGGTACTACACCTGGAACCTGACCAACGTGAACCTGCTGCTTTGGAGTGGTGGTAGGAATCTGAGTTACTCCCCCAATCTGTGAAATATTTGGTGCAACAGAGATTAATCCTGCATGAGTTAATATGCTAAACATACTCAGGAATTGTACTAAAGTCTCCTGAAGTACGGGGGTAACAACATGAGCTTCTGGTACCTGTCCCCCAACTAGAGCTACTAGTGGCTCCTCAACTGTTGTTCTGACAGGTGCTCTAGTCACAACATGTGCCCTTCCTCGACCTCTACTTCAGCCTCTACCTCGGCCCCTACCTCTTGCAGCCCTAGAAGTATGTGCGGATGCCTGCTTAGATAACCCGGTAGCACGTGTCTTCACCATCTGTGAGAGAATAGAGATGCAAAGGCTCAAATTCCAAAATCAAAAAATCCGTACGACAGGAATGAAAGAAGTGGAATTTTCCTAACAGTTTTGTAGCCTCTCGAAGATAAGTACAGGCGTCTCCATACTGATCCGCAAAACTCTACTAGACTCGTTCGTGACTCGTAGAACCTATGAACCTAGAGCTCTGATACCAACTTGTCACGACCCAAAATCCCACCATAGGCGTCGTGATGGCACCTAGTCTCTAAAACTAGGTAAGCCGATTTCAATTATATTTTTGAAGCCATTTTTGTTTAATTTAAATAAGTAATCAAAACTAACAGCGGAACAAATATGAATATACAACCTCCCAAGACTGGTAGTACTGAGTCACGAACTCTAACTGAATACATGGGATGATCACGAGGATCGAATATACAATACTGTTTGATAAAAATTTAACAGTACAATGAAATGAAAAGACTCCAAGGGACTGCGACGACCAAGCAGCTCTACCTTGAATCCTTATGATCCCGCTTTACTCTGCCCAAATCTGATATCTCCAGTACCTGGCTCTGTACAAAAATGTGCAAAAGTGTAGTATGAGTACACCACGGTCAGTACCCAGTAAGTATCAAGACTATCTCAATGGAGTAGAGATGAGGTACAATCAAAACACTCACTAGTCTAATAACCTGTGCAATATAATATACAAAATAATAGGAAACAAATAACATCAAAGCAACATAAAACAACCAATGATATGCACAGTAAGACAATAAAATCACCATTTAATATCGCTCAACAATTAATAAATACAATTACACCCAATTAAATCAAGTTCTTCAATTATATATCTTTCACATATAACTTTTACGAATAAAACACTTTTTCAAATATACTTTCGTCGAATAAATATCTTTTAAATACAATTCTTTCATATAATTCTTTTTGAATAAAACTCCTTCCAAATAAATATTTTGAATATAATTCTTTCAATTAAAAAGTCACCATGTGATACCTCATTTCATAATCATAAAATAATACGGGTCTCGGCCCATTTTTATATTTTTCATAAATACGGGTCTCAGTCCATTTTCATATTTCCACGGCACTTTGTGCCCATAATTAAATCATCATATTTCTCCGGCACCTCGTGCCTTCATTTCATATCACAACTGCACGGACAATTCACATGCTAAATATCATTATCATTTCATCACAGCACCTCGTGCCCACATTTCATATCACAACTGCACGGACACTTCACATGCCAAATATACTCATTATTTACTCACGGCACCTCGTGCCCACATTTCATTTTATAATCCACTTGGCAATAGCCACATGCTCTCAATTTTAACATCAATCAGATTGTTATCAATTTACCAACAACAAGACAAATGACACAAGGTATAAAAATAAATACAAGAAAATCATAACATCACATGAAAATCATCAACACCACAACCCCACATCATCACATGTCGTCCCTGACAATAGCCACCCTTATCGCTCCTATTGCCACCCTTATCGCTCCGCCCAGACAATATTAATAGCCACCCTTATCGCTCCTATTCCCACCATTATCGCTCCGCCCAGACAATATTCTAACACAAAAATAGTAAAATGCCACATTTATACCCACATAATATCAACGGTGAAATGACACCCTTATATCCTCAGAATAGTAATTAACGCAACACAACAACTTACACGGGAAATTATCACGACAACCTAACAAAATCAATTCATATCACAATTTGCCCAATGGCCACAGCCAAATTCTAAAGCTACAATTAAGTCAATTAATTTCACAACAAATAGCCAAAAGCTCCACACAATGTATACAATACCCAAAAACAATCAATAGAGATCGAAATTACTTAACATAAAGTAAAGTCTTCATTAAATTTAATTTTTCAATAATTATATAAACACCTCTTCTTAAGCTCATTTAATTAATTATTTGCAGAGGAAAACTCCATAATGAAATTCAATACCAATATTATCAAGCCACAAATTAACGGAATTACATAAATAATCAAGTAACAATCACATCAAATTGTTCCAACAATTACCCAATTTACCACACAATATGTTCAAGACTTTAACTCAATAAAATTTACACATATAAGCCGAGTATGTACTCGTCACCTCGCGTACACGGCTTTTCATATTTCACAAATGGCACATAAGACTCTATGCCTAAGGGGTAATTCCCCCACTCGAGGTTAAGCAAGACACTTACTTTTTTGAAGTTATGCTGAAATTCCAAAATAGCCTTCTTGCTTGAATTGACCTCCGAACAGCTCAAATCTATCCAAATTAATTGTATAACTCCATTAAAATTCGTCAAAAATAATTCCGGATAATAATACGTCGACTTAAAAATTTATTCCAAAAAGTCAACAAAAGTCAACGCGGGGCCCGCCCCTCGGAACCCGGCATAATTTTCATGAAATTCAAATACCTATTCCGATACGAGTTCAACCATACCAATTTTATTAAATTCCAATAACAACTCGACCTCCAAATCTTAAATTTTCGTTTTTTGGAAGATTTTACAAAAATCTTGATTTCTTCCATTTAAATCCGAGTTAAACGATGAATATAACCATAGATTTATGAAATATAATCACTTTAGGATATAGAACACTTACCCCAACCAAGCTTGTGAAAAAACTCTCTAGAATCGCCCAAATCCGAGCTCCAAAAATTCCAAAACGAAATGCCAAAAATGACCAAGTTCAATCCTTATGTTTCTGCCCAGTTTCTCACCTGCGGACATTTTAGTCGCACCTGCGAGCTCGATTTTGCGAGAAAATTCTCGCTTCTGCGAATGTCCACTGACCACTATCCTCTCGTACCTGCGAAAAAGTTCCGCTTTTGCGGCCTCGCTTTTGCGAGCCAAGATGCGCACCTGCGTTGTCTCCGCTTCTGCAAGCACAGTGGCCGCATCTGCGGCCTTCTCTTCAGCTCCCCTTCTCTTGCTTCTGCGAGCAGTTCCTCGCTTCTGCGACCAGGACATCACAGAAGCGATTGCATCAGCTGTCCAGATTTTCCAGCTTCTCCAAATATCTAAAATTCGATCTGTTAACCATCTGAAATCCACCCGAGGCCCTCAGGACTTTCACCAAATATACCAACATGTCCCAAAAGAAAATACGAACTTAGTCGAGGCTTTAAACTACCTCAAATAATCCCGAAATTATGAATCGCGCATCGAATCGAATTATAAGTTTTCAAATCTTTAAACTTCTATATTTTGCACCGAAACGTATCAAATCAATCCGGAATGACTTCAAATTTTGCACACAAGTCATAATTGACGTAAGGGAGCTATTCCCATTTCCAGAATCAAAATCCAACCTCGTTATCAAAAATTCACCATTCGATCGGACTTTTCCAAAATCTTATATTTTCCAACTTTCGCCAAAATGTGTCGAATTGTCCTACGGACTTCCAAATCCAAATCCGAACATACACCTAAGTTTGAAATCATCATACGAAGATATTGCCATCATCGAAATTCCATTCCGGGGTCGTTTACTCAAAAGTCAACTCTCCGGTCAACTCTTTCTATTTAAGCTTCTAAATAAGAATTGCTCTTATAATTTAATTCCGAATCTTCAGTAAATCAAACTCGACCACACCCGTGGGTCATAATACATATTGCGAATCTGTTCGAGACCTTAAGACGCCGAACGGGGCGTTAATTCTTAAAACAACAAGTCGGGTCGTTATTTCTAGCCGTAGGTTGAAAGTAGTGACAAACTTCTACCAAGGTCGGGTCCATAACTAATAGTCCACAACAGTCCATAACAACATAAAGCAAATAATACCAGAAGTAACTTAGAGATAAAATGCTCAGCCAAATCATTATTTCAAAAATAATAATTCTTCCTTTCAAATACATCAGTGAAAACCCAAATCGTTTGCCTAAGTTGCCAAAAATATGAATAGTTTGAAAACAATAATTTCTCCCAAAATCTTTTCAATAATAAATAAGATGTTTCATTTTCTTTCTGGATAACCCATGTAAAACAAATGCATAACTATGCCCATCTGTAAAAATAATGTGTGAGAAATCATGAATGATGTGATGTTGTACAGCATGAGGAAAATACATCTCTATGCCTGTATGTCATGTGTGCATGCCAATGCGATGCAACTCAGTGATAAAATCATAAACAGCCCCTCGGGCAGAATATCACTCATATACAGCCCCTCGGGAAAACCTCACAGTCACTCATGCCTCTCGGGCATACCTCACAGTCATTCATGCCACTCGGATATACCTCACAATCACTCATGCCACTCAGGCATACCTCACAATCACTCATGCCTCCCAGTCACTCAGCACTCGGCACTCAACACTCGCACTCAGTAGGTACCTGCGCTCACTGGGGGTGTGTACAGACTCCGGAGCGGCTCTTTCAGCCCAAGCACTATAATCTGCATGGACAACTCACGTGCTGCACGGACAACTCACGTGCTATAATCATAAAGTATATAAATCATGCTGCAGGCGGGCAGCCCCGATCCACATAATAATCCTCACAATCAGGCCCTCGGCCTCACTCGGTCATCAATCTCTCCAGTCTCTCGGGCTCACAATGTCATGAAAATAGCCCAAAAATGATGATATGATGTATCAATAAATAACAACAGAGACTGAGATATGATATGCAATGAAATGAATATGACTGAGTATGAATTTTTAATTTAAAACAAATAATTCACAGCAATATGACCTCTGTAGGTCCCAATAATACCGGCACATAGCCTCAATATGATTTTTAATATTCTTTTCAGCTCAATTTCTTTAACTTATAAAACTGCATGGAAAATACCAAGATCATTTAACTACAAAATTCCACAGAAATAATTATGTCATAATTTCTATAGTGCACGCCCACACGTCCATCACCTAGCATGCGCGTCACCTCCTAAAAATTCATGAAATATATATATATTCAGGGTTCATACCCTCAACTCTAAGATTAGATGAGTTATTTACCTCGAACAAGCCGAATCCAATGTCGAGCAAGCTAAACAATGCTCTAGAAATTCCATTATGCGTGTATCAACTCTCGAATGGCTTGAATCTACCACAATTAATTTGATTCAGTCCACATAGTTTATAGGAATTAATTCCATATCAAAATGCTAATATTTTCCACAAAATCCGAAATTACGCCCCAAAAATCACCCGTGGGGCCCACATCTCGAAATCCGACGAAACTTACAAAATACGACAACCCATCTAATTACAAGTTCAACCATACTAATTTCACTCAAATCCGACTTCAAATCGATATTCAAACTTGAAAAATTCGTTTTGTGACATTATAGAAATTTCCTTCTATTTCTCTTGAAGATTCAATAATCTTACACCAAAAATGAAAATTAATTCATGGAATATAATCACAAGGGAGTTAAGAACACTTACCCCAAGTTGTGTGAAAAAATTCCTCTCCAGAATCGCCCAAAACGAGCTCCAAAATCGAAAAATGGGTAAAAATCACGAAACCCCGAATTTAAGCTTAAGTCCCAGCGATTTCCGCATCTGCGGACATGGGGTCGCACCTGCAACCCTCGCTTCTGCGGACAAAATTGCGCACCTACGGAAACAACCGGCCTTCTCAAATCTCGCATCTGCGGCGCCTTCTCGCATCTGCAGGCTCGTAGATGCGCATTCCCCTTCGCACCTGTGTTCGCCCTCACGCCAGCCCCAGTCCGCATCTGCGCCAACACCTTCGCACCTACGGCCTCGCACATGCGAAAAATTCCTCGCACCTGAGAGCACTGCCCAGTTCCACACTTGGCCGCTTCTGCGACTGATTTCGCGCACATGCGGCATCGCACCTGCGATCAAAGGCTTCGCAGGTGCGATCACACCAGTAGGCAGCAGTTCCAGAAATGTTTCAAGTTGAATTTGATCCGTTAACCATCCGAACTCACCTGAGCCACTCGGGATCCCGTCCAAATACACCAACAAGTCCTAACACACACCACAGACCTACTCAAGGCCTCAAATCACATCAAACAACCTCAAAAATATGAACTACACACGGATTCAAGCCTAATAAATTTAGAAATCTCCAAATTTTACAAACGACGCCGAAACCTATCAAATCATGTCCGATTGTCCTCAAATTTTGCACACAAGTCACATATCACATTACGGACCTATTCAAATTTCCAGAATCAGATTCCGACCTCGATATCAAAAAGTCAACCCCCCGGTCAAACTTCCCAAAAATTCATCTTTCGACATTTCAAACCTAATTCCACTACGGACCTCCAAATAATTTTCCGGACACGCTCCTAAGTCCAAAATCACCGTACAGAGCTATTGGAATCATCAAAACTCCATTCCGGGGTTGTTTACACATAAGTCGACATCCTGTCACTATTTTAACTTAAGCTTTAAACCTTGAAACTAAGTGGTCCAATTCATTCCAAAACCTCACCGGACCTGAACCATTTACCCCGGTAATTCACATAACAACTGTGAAGTACAATTTGAGCAGTAAACGAGGTTGTAATACTCAAAACGACCGGCCGGGTTATTATATTCTCCCCCCACTTAAACATACGTTCGTCCTCGAACGTGCCAAGAGTTGTTTCCAAGCCATCAAATCACTGTTCCATCTTACCACACACTTACCCGGGGGTGAACCCACGTCACCCTATTCCATATAAGCTTGACAACACAATACAACTGAAAATCATTAATTTAACCTTAGCCCAAAAACCTTGGAGTTTAATTTCCAACCTTTAGAATTTCTTTCAAGACACAAATCTTACATTTACACACCGTATAAGTCCGAACAAGTTGCATCGAGCTATAACTATAACCACGGATATAATCAACCAACATATTACACAACTCGTATGCTCGTAGCATCATTCCTGATCGCAGTGACTACTCCAAAACCAACCACATACTAGTATTAAACCCATATCGAACCAAACCTCATCCAAAAACCTTCGTACACTATTGATAATAAAAGAAACACGCGAAATTTCATGGCCACTCACCAGATCAACAAGTCACGGAGCTCTCTCGCCCCAACCAGAACCGTAATCACTTTCTGAGCCGACTTTCAATATTATACTCCCGAATATACCGAAATTAAACCTGATAGTACCCATTCTAGGTCTAATGACCTTATATTACTAAACACAACTATTCCACAGACATGCCGCACCAATATAACTCAGAGCCACAACCCGTGCCATCCGTGCACCAATACGCAACAATTCAAATGTACTCAGTCATGGAAAAATGACTAAAATGAGAGAACTGCCCCGCCAGATTAACAAGTACCACCATAACGAAATGCTGAAAATTCGTCATACACCGTAGAACCATCACCCGATCCTAACACAAGGTTCATACCTTAACATAACTCTGCTGCAATGCGTGACCCCATCCAAATGTTGGTCCATAATATATACCTTGAGCCACCCCGCTCAAAATTAATAACCACAGAGAGGCAAATGACAATAATGCCACACAAAACCTGAAAGAATATAACCATTACGCAATCGATCATGCAATACCCAAATACTCATCATGCTCAAATTTCGCTATAAGGCTCAAATAGAACCGCACCATCTGTGCACATAACCAATGAATCATAACTCCTCATAGCATAAAGGAGTAACTCATAGATCATTTCAGAACACGAATAAGTTCAACATCAACCGAATGACACATCCCTCAATAATAGCAGTATGGAGTCAACCATTCTGGCTCGGTGTAGAATACACATCTTAATTGGGCCTACCTATGGACCCCCAAATCAACTCGGGTTACCCACAAATAGATAAAAATCCCTCCGAAAATCCATAATGGCTTAATCATAACACATTTTATCATCTGGCTAGCTCCGGTCACAACTTCACAGTCCACAACCATGAAACAATCTGCTCTTGAGAACTCTCAATCTCCAAATCCATAGAACACTCGAATCATCATATTTGATTCCATCTCCACCGCCCGAATGCGTAACACCTCTCTCATACATGATCATCCCACAAGAAATACTTTAAAAGTTCTTCCGTGCCACTTGGCAAAATTTGAATATCAGCAGTTGATCAACCAGAAAAATGCCGCAATACCTATGAGATATCCATAATTCAAAATATAGTGCGCCTTCTAAAATGTACACGCAATACAAAATAGTTATAGCATTCATCTAAACATCGAAAATTGTTCATGCCCTCTAAGAATTTATGAGCTCCCTTTCAAAGCTAAACCATGACCTTGCACATGCCAACCTTTATCCCACATAACACACTGCATCTATCATGCCATCATTTGAAAAATATGAGAACCTCATAATCATTCTGAGTCACAAGTAAAATACATATCTGATTAGCCAAAAGCCTTACATTTGATCCCATCCGGTATAAAATCACAATACTCAACATGCTCCTTAGGCCGGTAGGAAAATACCCATTTCAAATCGTGGTAGAAAACCTCGAGAATGCTTTGGAATCTATTTGCACATAATCAGGCTATCAGAGTTGAATCTCTCTAAATCAACCAAGTCACGCAGGTCGCCAAGCCCAGATGTATTGCCACAAAGCATCTGTAGAACCCCCCCCCCACATCATAAGCACCCAAAGAACCGATCATACCCATTACCATACTGATCCAACCTACTACCCGTTTTGTCTTATTTTCTCCGAGTTTCTTCCGAATCTGTCTTCAGATTAATACTTCTCCTTGCTAAAATGCCACAATCTTTAGCTACAGCTCACCCCACTAACCTAGCATAGAACCACAACGCCCTCCGACCGATAAGCAATTATATTCTTCTTAAGTACCTTCAAAAATACCACAACTATAACACTCACTCTGAGAATTCCTTATGTGAATTTGAAATTGTTT
Organism: Nicotiana tabacum; assembly: GCF_000715075.1. Taxonomy (NCBI): domain Eukaryota; kingdom Viridiplantae; phylum Streptophyta; class Magnoliopsida; order Solanales; family Solanaceae; genus Nicotiana; species Nicotiana tabacum. Next base: position 88,172,782 of record NC_134103.1, read on the forward strand.
TTTTTACTTTCCTTATACAAAAATGTAGAATCCATAGTCATATAGAATTTCCGCAAGTCCAGGCACCATCAAACGCAAATCTCAGATTTTATCCATACACAAGTCCGAAAACATTCTCAATTGCTATATATAATTCTCAAATCCACTAAAATTTTCTCGGGAGTCACCTACTTTGCTCAAATCTAATTGCACCGCCAAAATGGGCCAAAAGATACGTGCCCCATTAGCACCACAATACTCAAAGAAGTAACTCTACTTTAACACCACATATCAAATTCATACTCCGTGCGCACTACATCATTCACCAATAACAACTCACTCATCCCACGAATTTCATATACTCATACGTGCAATATAATCCTTAACCATGAATTTCCTTATTCGAGTCTTCCTCGATCTCAATTTCTGCAAGTCATAGTTAACCCCACAAGTATGCCTCATACCAAAATTAAAATTTAACACCTAACCATGAAAATCAAATTGCCAATAGCAGACTCCCCCACTTGGCTCAAAGCCATAGATTAAAACATTCCATAACTCATAATACCAATACTCTCTTACTGCCATAATGCCACAGTCAGTCCAACGAAACTTCTTCCCAAGTTCATACAACGCCAACCATAAAAATACCTCAATCATCCGCTAAGCTCGTATTCATCCTCTTAACACATAAGTCAACTTTCTCAACTAGATTCAGATTCAAATCTCCACCCATACACCCCGTCGGCAGAAAAGAAACTCTCTACTCACATCATAAGGAATACACCTACGTAGATTACTCCGTAGGGGATAACACACCTACTTAGCCTCAAACTGGTATCTTGTTATACCCTTTCGCAGTCACAATTACTATGCAATCACTTAGTCTATCTGAGTCTAAACACATTAACCAGACATAAGAGTTTGGTCTGTCCCAAAATTTAATAATGTGAAAGATCCTTCAAAACATTCATACTCGAGACTGTACGCCATAAAAAATCGAAAATCAAGCACCCAATGGCCTTTCCTTTACATTTCAAGGAAACACTTCTCGTCACATTCCAATCGTCTTAACACATCCCACAGTCACATCATGCTCATCACAAAGCCATTCCACCGCTCATCGAGCCACAAATTCCACTGTAGGGTCATTACCGTACATATGAGTCCAAATGTACAAGTTACAACTGAAGCTACCGAGCTCAAGCTACAGTCCAACCATGGCCTCAAGTTCTCTAGACTGGCCCATCACCAAAACACAGAATACTCACCTCGAACCTCGTTCATAGAATCACAAGCCGGCGATGCACAGCTGATACTGAGCGCTCATGTGCGCATACAAATACGTGGAAGGAATTCAAAGAGTTATGTGTCAAGCTGAATCAATCTCGCACGATAAGGAAGGAAAGATGGGAAGTATATATCCTAAATGCCATGTAGCCTCTCGAAGATAAGTATGGACGTCATCATACCGATCCGCAAGACTCTACTAGACACTTGCTCATGACTTGTAGAACCTATGAACCTAGGACTCTGATACCACATTGTCACGACCCAAAATCCAACTAGTCGTGCTGGCACCTAACTCAACCCACTAGATAAGCCAACTTTCAATTATCCAATTCCAATAATAATTATTAAAGCAATTTAAGTGAATAAAGATCGTAATCTTATATAATCCCCAAGAACTGGTAGTACAAATCATGAGCTTTTAAGAATAGAGTATACAAAGCAGAAATGAAATAAATACATAGTCTGTTTGAATAATACATAAACAGAGCTTTTATAAATCTAAGGCTACCCTGAACAAGAGGCAGCTATAATAGGAACGCAGGTACATCTTTAAGTCCTGCAATCATCGAGTACAGCAACAACAGCAGCCAACATCTGCAGGCAATGTGTAGAAGTATAGTATCAGTACAACCAACCCCATGTACTAGGTAAGTAACAAACCTAGCTGTAGGTTGAAAGTAGTGACGAGCTTCTACCAAGGTCGGGTCCATAACCAATAGTCCACAACAGTCCATAACAACATAAAATAAATAATACCAGAAGTAACTCAGAGATAAAATGCTCAGCCAAATCATGATTTCAAAAATAATAGTTCTTCCTTTCAAATACATCAGTGAAAACCCAAATCATTTGCCGAAGTTGCCAAAAATATGAATAGTTTGAAAACAATAATTTCTCCCAAAATCTTTTCAATAATAAATAAGATGTTTCATTTTCCTTCCGGATAACCCGTGTAAAACAAATGCATCACTATTCCCATTTGTAAACAAATGTGTAAGAAATCATGAATGATGTGATGTTGTAAAACATGAGGAAAATACATCTCTATGCTTGTATGTCATGTGTGCATGCCAATACGATGCAACTCAGTGATAAAATCATAAACAGCCCCTCGGGCAGAACATCACTCATATACAGTCCCTCGGGCAAACCTCACAGTCACTCATACCTCTCGGGCATACCTCACAGTCACTCATGCCACTCGGACATACCTCACAATCACTCATGCCACTCGGGCATACCTCACAATTACTCATGCCTCCCAGTCACTCAGCACTCGGCACTCAAAACTCGGCACTCGGCACTCGCACTCAGTAGGTACCTGCGCTCACTGGGGTGTGTACAGACTCCGGAGGGGCTCCTTCAGCCCAAGCGCTATAATCTGCACGGACAACTCACGTGCTAAACGGATAACTCACATGCTATAATAATAAAGTATATAGTTGCAGGCGGGCAACCCCGATCCACATAATAATCCTCACAATCAGGCCCTCGGCCTCACTCGGTCATCAATCTCTCCAGTCTCTCGGGCTCACAATATCATGAAAATAGCCCAAAAGTGATGATATGATGTATCAATAAATAACAACAGAGACTGAGATATGATATGCAATGAAATGAATATGACTGAGTATGAATTTTTAATTTATAATAAATAATTCACAGTAATATGACCTCCGTGGGTCCCAATAATACTGGCACATAGCTTCAATATGATTTTTACTATACTTTTCAGCTCAATTTTTTTAACTCATAAAACCGCATGGAAAATGCCAAGATCATTTAACTACAAAATTCTACAGAAATAATTATGTACAATTTTTATAGTGCACGCCCACACGCCCTTCACCTAGCATATGCATCACCTCCCAACAATTCACGAAATACATATATTCAGGGTTCATACCCTCAACTCCAAGATTAGAAAAGTTACTTACCTCGAACAAGCCAAATCCAATATCGAGCAAGTTAAACAATGCTTCAGAAATCCCATTATGCGCGTATCAACTCCCGAACGGCTCGAATCTAGCGCAAATAATTTGATTCAATCCACACAATTTATACGAATTAATTCCATATCAAAATGCTAATATTTTTCACAAAATCCGAAATTACGCCCCAAAAAATCACCTGTGGGGCCCACGTCTCGAAATCCGACGAAACTCACAAAATATGACAAACCATCCAATTACAAGTTCAACCATACTAATTTCATTCAAAACCGACTCCAAATCGGTATTCAAACTTGAAAAATTCGTTTTGTGACATTATAGAAATTTCCTTCTATTTCTCTTGAAGATTCAATAATCTTACACCAAAAATGAAGATTAATTCATGGAATATAATCACAAGGGAGTTAAGAACACTTATCCCAAGTTGTGTGGAACAATTCCTCTCCAGAATCGCCCAAACTGTGCTCCAAAATCGAAAAATGGGTAAAAATCACGAAACCCCGAATTTATGCTTATGTCCCAACGATTTCCGCATATGCAGACAAGGGGTCGTACCTACGACCCTCGCATCTGGGACAAAATTGCGCGCCTGCGAAAACAGACAGCCTTCTCAAATCTCGCATCTGCGGTGCCTTCTCGCATCTGTGGGCTCGCAGATGCGCATTCCCCTTCGCACCTACGTTCGCCCCCACGCCAGCCCTAGTCCGCATCTGCGCCAACACCTTCGCACATGCGGCCTCGCAGATGCGGCAAATTCCTCGCACCTGCGAGCACTGCCCAATTCCATACTTGGCCGCTTCTGCGACTGATTTTGCGCACATGCGGCTTCGCACGTGCGATCAAAAGCTTCGCAGGTGCGATCACACCAGTAGGCAACAGTTCCAGAAATGTTTCAAGTTGAATTTGATCTGTTAACCATCCGAAACTCACCTGAGTCACTCGGGACCCCGTCCAAATACACCAACAAGTCCTAACACATACCACGGACCTATTCAAGGCCTCAAATCACATCAAACAACCTCAAAAATACGAACTACACACGGATTCAAGCCTAATAAATTTTGAAATTTCCAAATTCTACAAACGACGCGAAAACCTATCAAATCACGTCCTATTGACCTTAAATTTTGCACACAAGTCACATTTCACATTACGGACCTATTCAAATTTCCAGAATCGGATTCCGACCTCAATATCAAAAAGTCAATCCCCGGTCAAACTTCCCAAATATTCATTTTTTGTCATTTCAAGCCTAATTCCACTACGGACCTCCAAATAATTTTTCGGACACGCTCCTAAGTCCAAAATCACCGTACGGAGCTATTGGAATCATCAAAACTTCATTCTGGGGTCGTTTACACATAAGTCGATATCCGATCACTATTTTAACTTAAGCTTTAAACCTTGGAACTAAATGATCCAATTCATTCCAAAACCTCACCGGACCTAAACCATTTACCCCGGCAATTCACACAACAAATGTGAAGTACAATTTGAGCAGTAAACGGGGTTCTAATACTCAAAATGATCGGTCGGGTCATTACAATAAAGAGACGGCTAAAACCCTAATTTGAAAACCCCATCGAGTGCATAAACCCTTTCGATCATCTGCCCTTTTGGTTTTCCATATTTCCATGGAGCACCAACGAGCAAGAATAGGCGGTGAACAGTAGGAGGACACATCAGCGACGACGCAGAAGAAAATACGTAAAGAAATTGCTCTCTATGGTAACTACATAAACTACTATGGCTATAGAGTAAGCCTTTCTCTTCTCCCTCTTTCTCTATTTTTAGATACCCTTTCCAGCGGTGAACCCAGAATTTTATTCTAGCGGGATCAATAAAGTGAAATTTGTATGTTGATTTTTCTTTTTTCCAATAATGCCCATGAATATTATTTTCATTTTGAGGTGGCGTTAAATATATAAAATAAATAGTAAACACAAGTTTATTACATATAAAGCAATTAAAAGACATAAAAACAGAAATACATCAATTTGCACGTACAAGTAACTTTTAAATGACAATTTACAAATAATAAGTAATATAACATAAATTGTAACTCCATATGACACAAATAATAAGTTTTAAAGGAAATATGAGCTAACAATTTTGATATATTACTTTAAGTAGAACTAGTTTAAGCTAAAAAGATAAAAGAATCGAAGCTAAATTAAGAAAACATACGTAATCTGCTTACAGCAAGATTCGAACCCTCACACTCTATGGGAAATGATCCGGTCGACCACGGAGCCGCCTTCACAGTTGTGTTAAGTGGGTTCATTTATATTTAATTTTTTTTTTTAACAAAGCGGATTCAGTTTAACCCGCTTGCTCTCACGTGGGTCCGCCCGACACTTCCCATTACTTGTTTGGTTTGTGGATGAGTTTTGCATTAAATTCAATGAAAGGAAATAAATCCCATCTAGGCAAAACCTTAAGCCTTGGTGAGTATAGTTACATTGGGAGAGTTCCCCCGTATCTTCATAAGCATAGTTACTCTGTAATGTAGCGGTGGAATCACTAGCGGAACCGAAAATTTATACAAGGGGATTCAAAAATATTCTAGGATGTTACCGTTGTAATTTGAACATATGACCTAAAACAATTTTGACCCCTCCCCCCTAACTACTATTCTTGTATTTTCTTAATGTCAAGGGGATTCAAAATCTCACTCACCAAAAAATAAAGTTGTCTTTCAAAAGAACAAAACAGAACATTTCTAAAGACCAAAATAACACCTTTGAATAAAAAAACCAAATTTACTTTCTTTTCTTAAATTAATTTTTATTATTCTTTTGTTTTTTGTTGTTATTATTACATTGGGGACGGGGGAACGGTAAAGGGGAAGGAGATGTTATGTATGGGATTGGAACCATCCAACTACAAAGTGGAAGGTGAGTCTGCTTGCCAAGTGAGCTGATCCCCACGAGAAGTTACAGTGCTTAGCATTGTGGATTTTAGTGCTCCCTAAAATATTGTCTGGGGAGATTTAGCTGATTTTTGAACTATGAATCTCATTTTTAGTGTCTTATCCATCCCCTTTTGAGGTATAGCTCTTGTGGTCTTTTGAGGTTCCAATTGTTCTGTTACTCAAAATATTCGCTTACATTATCTTTTTTTAAAAATATTCATCTGCCTCCGTCCACCTTCATATATTTTTTTCAATAACAAACATAAGCAGTCTAAGAAATTAATCAGTTTATTTAAACATGAATAATGAATCAAGTTTCTCCCACCTAGTAAATTTCTTTGGAGGTGGGAGTTTGAAACATTTATCTATTTTCTTGTCACTTTCTACATATTAATATATGAAAGAATATCAGTAAGATTTGTATGTATCTAATCTAATGGAAGGGACATCATCTCCAGCTAAATTTAGGTTTCTATTGCCTGTGCTATCTCCGGAAAATCTTACTGCTCCCAAGTTGAAGTAATTTGGGAGCAGCTCTGTAACGACCCGACTTATCGTTTTAAAAATTAATGCTTCGTTCAGTGACTTAAGGTATCGAGCAGTTTCGCAATATGTATTATGACCCGCGGGTGTGATCGAGTTTGATTTACTGAAGATTCGAAATTTAATTAAAAGAATAATCCTTATTTAGAAGCTTAAATGGAAAGAGTTGACCGGAGAGTTGACTTTTGAGCAAACGACCTCAGAATAGAATTTTGATGATGTCAATAGCTTCGTATGGTGATTTCGGATTTCGGCGTATGTCCGAATTCGGATTTGGAAGTCCGTAGGATAATTCAACGCATTTTGGCGAAAGTTGAAAAATAGAAGATTTTTGGAAAGTCCTACCGAAGGATGAATTTTTTATAACGAGGTCAGATTTCGATTCCGGAAATGGGAATAGCTCCATTACATCAATAGTGACTTGTGTGCAAAATTTGAAGTCATTCCGGATTGATTTGATACGTTTCGGCGCAAAATATAGAAGTTGGAAGATTTAAAAACTCATAATTCAATTCGATGCGCGATTCGTAATTTCGGCGTTGTTTGACATAGTTTGATATCTCGACTAAGTTCGTATTGTATTTTGGGACGTGTTGATATATTTGATTGAGGTTCCGAGGGCCTCGGGTGGATTTCGAAAGGTTAACGGATCAATTCGGACATTAAGATAAGTTGCTGGAATTTCTGGACAGCAACATGAACAGTGATTCGCAGAAACGTGAACAGTGATCGCAGAAGAGGAGGCAGCGCAGAAGCATGAATACTGCCCGCAGAAGTGTGAACAGTGCCCGCAGATGCGTGAACAGTACTCGCAGAAGCGAAACTGGACAGAATCATTAAGGACCAAAATTGGTCATTTTGCCATTTTCGTTTTGGATTTTTGGAGCTCGGATTTGGGCGATTCTGGAGGAATTTTTCACAAGCTTGGTTGGGATAAGTGTTCTATATCCTAAAGTGTTTATATTTCATGAATCCATGATTATATTCATCATTTAATTCGGATTTAAATGGAAGAAATCAAGATTTTTGCAAAATCTTTCAAAAACGAAAATTTAAGATTTGGAGCTCGAGTTGTTATTGGAATTCAATAAAATTTGTATGATTGAACTCGTATCGGAATGGATTTTCGTATTTCATGAAAATTATGTCGGGTTCCGAGAGGCGGGCCCCGCGTTGACTTTTGTTGACTTTTTAGAATAAATTTTTAAGTCAACGTATTATTATCCGGAATTATTTTCAATAAATTTTAATGAAATACAATTAATATGGATAGATTTGACCGGTCCGGAGGTCAATTCAATCAAGAATGCGATTTTAAAATATTGGCATAACTTCAATAAGGTAAGTGTCTTGCTTAACCTCGAGTGAAGGAAATACCCCTTAGGCATTGAGTATTATGTGCAAACTGTGTAATTGAAAACCATGTACGCGAGGTGACGAGTACGTACTTGGTTTATATGTGCACATTTCATTGATTAAAATTCTTAGACGCCCTTAGGTATTAAATTGGAACTTTATTGTCACTTATTAAATCCTCTATTTGCCATGCCTAGATCCTTGTTTGTTGAAATTATTTTATACGATGATTTGGTGTGATTGTCACCTTGATTTTTATGTGAATTATTATTTTGTTGAGTTTTTCACTCCCGGATATTTTGTTAAGATTTTGTGCACATTATGGTCGAGCCATGGGCTCCTTATTGTGGAAAATAATGTATTGTTGATTTCTGTGGCAAGTTGTAATATTTGGGCACTTGATGTGCAATTTGTGATATGTTGTAAGATTTGAGCACTTGATGTGCAATTTGTGATATGTTGTAAGATTTGAGCACTTGATGTGCAATTTGTAATATGTTATAATATTTGAGCACTTGAGGTGCAAGTTGTATTATGCTGTGATATTTAGGCACGTGAGGTGCGATTTGTGAAATATTGTGATGTTGAAACGAATGCGGTGAGATAAAGGTGGCTTGAAACGCGTGGCTAGTAAGGGAACTACTACAAGTCATGCGGTGATATAAGGTCAGGGTGTTAAAACGCATGCAGTGAGATAAGGGTGGCTTGAAACGCGTGGCTGGTAGGGAAACTACTAGAAGTCATGCGGTATGATAAGGGTGGCTAAAATGCGGGATGCTATTTCAGAAAAAATAATTTCTTTAAAATTAAATGTGAAGGCTCCCACGGTGATATAAGGAAATGAGATATTGTGAATTTATTTATGATTTGGGACTACGAGGTGGTATCTCGGGAGTGCCTTGTTGATATTTCTTTATTTATGTTCTTGTCTTGGGTGATTTTATTTCATTTAATATGTAAATTCTTGTCTTCTTCCGTGATGTACTAGTTGACTTTATTATTATGTGTTTTGTTCTCCTGGTTATATTGTGTTGGCTTTAGCTTTTTAGCACGTGACTCTGAAGAAGTATATTTCTGGTTTTTCTTATTGATTTTCGATGATTGAGTTGATTTAAATAAAATAAATTCTTATGTTTTAAATTAAATAATTTTACATCCAAATTAGTAGTTAACTGATGCTTTAATTTAAGTGCAAATGTTATTTTCTTCACCCAAATAATTTCTAAAATAAATTCATTTCTTTGTTGATTTCTTACTTAATTTAAAAATTGTAAACTTACTCTATTAAAAATAAATTAATCATGCGGATCTTATATACATTTATTATTGACATGTGAGTTGTCCATGTGGCTGTGATAGAAATATGGACACGAGGTGCCGTGGAAAATATGAAAGTGTGCTGAGACCCGTAATATTTTTTAAGATTATGAAATGAGGTGTCACAGGGTGACTTCTTAATTGAAAGAATTATATTCAAAATATTTATTTGGAAGGATTTTTACTTAGAAAGTATTATATGAAAGAATTGTATTTGAAAGATATTTATTTGAGCAAATTATATTTAAAAAGATTTATTGAAAGAATTATATTTGAAAGATAATTAATTGAGAAAATTATATTTGAAAGAATTATATGTGAAAGACATTTATTTGAAGATCTTTATTTAATTGGGTGTACTTGTATTTATTATTTGTTGATTGATATTAATGATATTCTTGTTGTCTTGCTGTGCATAACACTGATTGTTTTATGTTGCCCTTATTGTTATTTGTATCCTATTATTTTGTATATTATATTACATAGGTTATTATACTAGTGAGTGTCTTGACTGTACCTCGTCTCTACTCCACTAAGGTTAGCCTTGATACTTACTGGGTACCGACCGTGGTGTACTCATACTACACTTCTGCATATTTTTGTGCAGATCCAGGTATTGGAGATATCGGACTCGAGCAGAGTTAAATCGGGATCGTAAGGATTCAAGGTAGAGCTGTTTGGTCGTCGTAGTCCCTTGGAGTCTTTTCATTTCATTGTACTGTTAATTTTTAATCAAACAGTATTGTATATTCGGTCCTCATGATCATTTTACGTATTCAGTTAGAGTTCATAACTCAGTACTACCAGTCCTGGGAAGTTGTACATTTATATTTGTTTCGCTGTTAGTTTTGATTACTTATTTAATTCAAAAAAAATGGCTTCAAAATGTAATTGAAATCGGCTTACCTAGTCTTATAGATTAGGTGCCATCACGACGCCTGTGGTGGGATTTTGGGTCGTGACAAGTTGGTATCAGAGCTCTAGGTTCATAGGTTCTACGAGTCATGAACGAGTCTAGTAGAGTCTTGCGGATTGGTACGGAGACATATGTACTTATCTTCGAGAGGCTATAGAACTGTTAGAAAATTTTCACTTCTTTCATTCCTATCGTGCGGAATTTGTTGAATTTGGAATTTGAGCCTTTGTATCTCTATTCTCTCACATATGGTGAGGACACGTGCTACCGAGTTAGTTGAGCAGGCATCCACACATACTGCTAGGGCTGCAAGAGGCAGTGGCAGAGGTAGAGGTCGAGGAAGGGCACGTGCCGCGACTAAAGCACCTGTCAGAACAGCAGTTGAGGAGCCGCCAGTAGCTCCAGTTGAGGGACAGGTACCAGAAGAACCTGTTGTTACCCCCGGACTTCAGGAGACTTTAGCACAGTTCCTGAGTATGTTTGGTACATTAACCCAGGCAGGATTAATCTCTGTTACACCAAATATTTCGTGGATTAAGGGAGTAGTTCAGACTCCAGAGCAGTAGGTTCATATTGGCCAAGTTCCGGGTATAGTACCAGTACAACCCATTATTCCGGTTCAGCCTGAGGTCAGGCCAGAGGCATCAGAAAAAGAACAAAAGAGGCTTGAGAGGTTTAAGAAGTATGACCCACCTACTTTCAGTGGCACAACTTCAGAGGATGCCCAAGGATTTCTAGAAAAGTGTCACCGTATTCTTCGCACCATGGGTATTGTGGAAGTGAGCGGAGTTACCTTTACTACATTTCAACTGTCAGGCACAGCGTATCGGTGGTGGTAAATCTATGAAGAAGGTAGATCAGCCGATGCAACACCACCAACTTGGGCTCAATTTTCGAAAATGTTCTTGAAAGAGTTTATTCCCCAGACTCTCCGAGATGCGTGGCACACAGAGTTCGAACGATTGCGTCAGGGCACTATGACAGTGTCAGGATATGCTATCAGATTCATTGAGGGGCTCGATTATGATATTAAAATATGCATGGCTCGAGAGTTGCAAAATGATACTCCATTTCAACAAGTAGTGGAGATTGCATGGAAGATTGAGGGTGTTTTAGGCGAGGAAAGGGAGTCTAAGGAGGGCAAGAGGTTTCGAAGATCTGGAGGGTTCAGTGGATTTTACTCTTCAGCTAGGACCCATTATAGCGGAGGCTCGAGCACTCGGTCAGCTCAGTCCGCACATCAGATTACTCGGGGTGCTTCAGTTTATAGTACACCACCGACACGCGATTTTTATAGTGGTCATCCCAGTTATCCGGTATAGACTCTGTCACGACCCAAAAATTCCACCACAAGCGTCATTATGGCACTTAGTCTCTAAGACTAAGTAAGCCGATTATAATCATAATTCAAGCCATTTTTTATAAAGATATAATTTAATACACTTGTCGAAACCAAAGGTGAAAATAATTTTAAAAACCTCCCAAGACTGGTAGTACTGAGTCACGAACTCTAACTGAATACATGAAATGATCGCAAGGATCGAATACTCAATACTGTTTGAATAATAAATAACAGTACAATAAAATGAAAAGACTCCAAGGAACTGCGATGACCAAGCAGCTCTATCTTGAATCCTTGCAATCCCACTCTAACTCTGTCCGAGTCCGATATCTCCAATACATGGCTCTGCACAAAAATGTACAGAAGTGTAGTATGAGTACACCACGGTCGATACCCAGTAAGTATCAAGACTAACCTCAGTGGAGTAGAGACGAGGTACAGTCAAGACACTCACTAATCTAATAACCTGTGCAATATGATATACAAAATAATAGAAAATAAATAGTAGTGATAGCAACATAAATCAACTAGTGATTTAAACAACAAGGCAACAGGAATACTGTAAAATATTACTCAAACGAATAATAAACACAGGTACAACCAATTAATCAAGTCCTTTCAATATACATCTTTTATCTATAAGTTTTTCAATAAAAGTCTCTAGAATATAATCATTTTCAATAAATATATTTCGAATATACTTCCTTCAAATAAATATCCTTCCATTATAATTCTTTCAAATAAATATCTTTAGAATATAATTCTTTCAAGTAAATATCTTTCAAATATAATTCTTTCAAGTAAATATCTTTCAAATGTACTTCTTTCAAGTAATTATCTTTCTAATATAATTCTTTCAAATAAATATCTTTCTAATATAATTCTTTCAAGTAAATATCCTTCCAATATAATTATTTCAAGTAAATATCTTTCAAATATACTTCTTTCAAGTAAATATCTTTCTAATATAATTCTTTCAAGTAAATATCCTTCAAATATAATTCTTTCAAATAAAAGTCACCTTGTGACACCTCATTTAACTTTCCTGGCGTGAGAAATATATTCAACATATCACATCAAATGGCACGGCAATACCTTCGTGCACTTGTCTCATTCTCACCCAATACATATATGTAGATCAAATCAATTGGCACGGTAACACCCTTCGTGCATTTATATCTTTCTCACCGTGCATACATATAACAGTACCAACTAGGTGGGAGAAATGCCAATAACAATAAAAGAAATAAAGTGGAGGCACACAGGAAGCAACAATGACTACAAGTCACATAGAAAACAAAGGTGCACAATAACATCTCAAGATAAAGGCATGAATGTATACACAACAAAATGATATCACAATATAATGTATGTCTCTCGTCCTCGCCTGCACGGAAACACCCTTTGTGCCATGAATATATGATAATATAAAAATAATTGCACGGCATCACCCTTCGTGCTTTTACTCTCATCCTCACCTAATAATATAAATGAAATAGCACGGCATCACCCTTCGTGCTTTACACTCTCAAATGGCACGGCATCACCCTTCGTGCTTTACACTCTCAAATGGCACGTCATCACCCTTCTTGCTTTACACTCTCAAATGGTACGACATCACCCTTCGTGCTTTACACTCTCCCTCGCATGATAATATGGTTCAAATGGCACGGCATCACCCTTCGTGCATTACACTCTTCCTTACCAAGCACATGTATATCATTAACAAGCAAGGTAGGAAGCATAAATAACATCAAGGAGAGTGTTTAAACCACAGCACAATACAACAATTCATATCACAATTTGCCACTGACCAAAACCAAATACCAAATATGTAGCAGAATCAATAAATTCTTCAACAAATAGCCCAAGGCTCCACAAAACGTATATAAAACCTCAAAACAATCAACAGAGGTGAAAAATACTCAGTATAGGGCAACACCTTCATCAATCCAAATTCTTGATAATTATATTAACTCCTCAATTTAAACTTATTTAATAAATATTTACAGATAAGGATTTCATCATGAATTTAATTCCAAGAAAAATATCAAATCAACAAACACACGTAATTTACATAAAATCCAAATGACAATAACACCAAGTTATTATATAAAATACAAACTTGATAAATAAGGAATGAGGCATGATAATTCAAGGATTTACTAATGCCAACAATTATCTAATTTAATACATAAGAATGCCTAAAACTTTAAACCAATAAAATTTGCACATATAAGCCTTAGTACGTACTCGTCACCTCGCGTACACGGCTTTCAAATCACACAATTTCCACTTAAGACTCGATGCCTAAGGGGTAATTCCCCCACTCGAGGTTAGACAAGATACTTACCTTATTGAAGTTATGCCGATATTCCAAACTCGCCTTCTTGCTTGAATTGACCTCCAGACAGCTCAAATCTATCCAAATTAATTGTACCACTTCATTAAATTCCATTGGAAATAATTCCAGATAATAAAATACCAACTTAAAATTTTATTCTAGAAAGTCAGCGCGGGGCCCGCCCCTCGGATCCCGACAAAATTTTTATGAAATCCGAACACCTATTCCGATACGAGTTCAACCATACCAAAATTATCAAATTCCGATAACGGATTGCCCTTCAAATCTTAAATTAAAGTCTAGAGGATTTCTACCATTTTCAACCCAATTCACTAATTTAGTGATAAAAACAACACTAGATTCATGTAATTTAACCAAAATCAAGTTAGAAATTCTTACCCCAATGTTTTTCTTGAAAAACTCTCGAACAATCGCCTCACCCGAGCTTCCTTGGTCCAAAAATGGAAGAATGAGACGAATTTGGGCTTTATTATGCTGCCCAGGGATTTGTTCTTCGCGTTCGCGACCCTTCCCTCTCGTTCGCAATGAACAAATTCTCCAACAACCATTTTCAAACTCTTCTCCGACAGCCTCTAGTATAATGGTCATAACTCTTTGTACTAAACTCCAAATGACAAATGGTTTAACTTTCTGGAAACTAGACTCACAGGGCTATAATTTCATTTGTTGCTCAGCTCCTCATTCCTTATATATTGCGAGATATAAGCTTCCAAAGTCAGCCCTGTGCAACAGAGATTTCCAAACCCTTCCCGGACAGCCTGTAGTGTATCCACTATAACCTTTGGTACACAACTCCAAATGACAAATGGTTTACCTTTCTGAAAACTAAACACAAAGAGATACAACTTTCATTTTTGGATCATCTCCAAATTCCTTATATATTGCAAGATATGAGCCTCTAACATCAGACTATTGCAACAGAGATTTCCTTCTTCGCGAACGCGAGAGTCTCTTCGCGAAAGCGAAGAACAAAATCCCAGAAGTCAAATCCTTCTTCGCGAACGCGAGAGGCTCCTCGCGAACGCGAAGAACAACACCAGATATCAGCAAATCAGCATCCAAAGTAGCCCAAAATGATCTGAAACATACCTGAGGTCCTCGGGACCTCAACCAAATATACCAAAGCGTCCCATAACATCCTACGAACTTAGTCGAACCTTCAAATCACCTTCAACAACACCTAAAACTCGAATTACACGGATTCAAGCCTAATGAACTTAGAAATTTTTGAATTCCACAAATGACGTCGAAACCTCCCAAACCACGTCCGAATGACCTCAAATTTTGCACACAAATCAGAAATGGCACAACGAAGCTATTCCAATTTTCATAATCGGATTCTGACTCCGATATCAAAAAGTCAACCCCCCGGTCAAACTTCCCAAAAATTCATCTTTCGCCATTTCAAGCCTAATGCCACTACAGACCTCCAGATAATTTTTTGGACACGCTCCTAAGTCCATAATCGCCATACAGAACTATTGACATCATCAAAATTCCATTCCGGAGCAATTTGCTCAAAAGTCAACTCTCCGGTCCACTCTTTACATTTAAGCTTCTAAATAAGGATTGTTCTTTTAATTTAATTCTGAATCTTCAGTAATTCAACTCGACCACACCCGTGGGTCATAATACATATTGCGAAACTGTTCGAGACCTTAATTCACTGAACGAGGCGTTAATTCTTAAAACGACAAGTCGGGTCGTTACAGACTCAGTACGAGCAGTCGCGACCTCAGAGGCATTGTTATAAGTGTGATGATACTAGGCACATCAGGAGAGATTGTCCCAGACTTGGGAGGGGTGGATTTCATCAGAGCACTCCAGCTACAAGCTTTATTCAAGTTAATACTCCACGTGCACAAACACCTAGAGGTGGAGGACAGGCGGGTAGTGGGCGCCTAAGAGGTGGAGTCCCGACCCGTTGATATAATCACTATGATTTGGCTGAGGCCGATACACCAGATGGTGTCGTTGCAGGTACGATCCTGATTTTGTTATAAAAGGATATTTTTCCTTAAGTTGATTCGGTTCTGAATATTGATGTGAGTCCTCATATTATGCCCCGCTTATGGGTGAGCTTCATAATTTTGTGACCCACTTATATGTTTATCCCTATTGGGAGATTTGAAGATGTGAGCCCGTGTCTGTCATTTTTATTTTTGTGCATCATTGAGGGCTATAAGTCAAAAAGTAATTTTTATTATTCATTACAGTGGGTTTAATGTGTCTCGGAATAATTGATTCCAATTTTATGAATTATATGCCCTACTGGTATGAGGGTTCATTATGTGTTATGAAAAAATATTTACGAAAATTTATTGAAAGGAAGAAAGAAAGGAAATTGAAATTTCAGTTGGCACAGTGTGCAAAATACTTGTGATTCGGAGTTAAGGACGAGGTCCTTGTGGTAAAATATTTATGAGTTTAAAATTCTCCCTTTGTGAAATTTAATTTGTACAATAATATTAATAGGGAGTCATGCCTGTTAGGCTTATTTGATAATTCTTGTATATTGTCTGTGCATATTTAGCCATTTTCGTGTTGTAAATATTGAGTTTTAACCTATGAGATGAGTGCCTAGGTGGCGTTAAATGTGACTCATTGATCCGAGTAAGTAATCATAAGGTCTTCATGCCTCACATTCTGTTGTCAGTGTTGTAAAAATTCGAAATGAGGTGGTGGTTAATATGAGATTAATTGATGATGCTGAAATTAATTATGAACAGCTTTTAAGACCAGAGATGTGGTGATGATCATACATATGATGTGCTTCATGTCCTGATATCATTATGATAATGCAATGCTTGTAATGCTGAGATTATTATTATTGATATATACCTTGTGGTGTTTTTGTTGGGTTGTGGATGTGTTGTTAGGAGTTGTTTTGGTGTTACTCTAGCAGGTGGATAGGCCCATTTACAGGGGAGACTCTGCCGAAATATTCTGAAAAATTTGGGAGTTAGTAAAATTTGGGGGATTGAGATGTGCGAAAGAAGAGATAAGTTATGTTGTGTATTTGAGGGCGAATGATCCTAAGCGGGGGAGAATGTAACACCCCAAAAAGAAATTTTGAAGTACTTCAACGCTATCAAGAAAGTTGATGTGTGTGTAGGCACGAGTTGCTATAGCCAGTTGTGACTAATATCGTGTGTTGTTGTGAAAATCAGGCCTTTTGAAAATGTTTGGAGTGTAAGAAATTGGACTTAAAGTTTACAAATATGGATAAAAAAAATAATCTCAATTGAGATAGTATTGTCGGGCTCATCTCAAATGCGGTAACGTGGGATCAACCGTGAGTATATGTGTAAAAGTAAAAAAATTATCAATTCGGTAACCTCTGAATAATTCTTATCACGTTCGAGGACGGACGTTTGTTTAAGAGGTGGAGAATGTAACGACTCGACTTGTCGTTTTAAAAACTAACCCCACGTTCAGTGACTTAAGGTCTCGAGAAGCTTCGCAATATGTATTATGACCCGCGGGTGTAGTCAAGTTTGATTTATTGAAGATTCGGAATTTAATTAAAAGAACAATCCTTATTTAGAAGCTTAAATGGAAAGAGTTGACCGGAGAGTTGACTTTTAAGCAAACGACCTCGGAATAGAATTTTGATGATGTCAATAGCTTTGTATTGTGATTTCGGACTTCGGCGTATGTCCGGATTCGGATTTGGAAATCCGTAGGACAATTCGACGCATTTTGGCGAAAGTTGAAAAATAGAAGATTTTTGGAAAGTCCTACAGAATGGTGAATTTTTGATAACGAGGTCGGATTTCGATTCCGTAAATGGGAATAACTCCATTACGTCAATAGTGACTTGTGTGCAAAATTTAAAGTTATTACGGATTGATTTGATACGTTTCGGCGTAAAATATAGAAGTTGGAAGATTTGAAAGCTCATAATTCAATTCGATACGCGATTCGTAATTTCGGCGTTGTTTGACATGGTTTGAAGCCTCGACTAAGTTCGTATTGTATTTTGGGACGTGTTGGTATATTTGGTTGAGGTTTCGAGGGCCTCGGGTGGATTTCGGAAGGTTAACGGATCAATTCGGACATGAAGATAAGCTGCTGGAATTTCTGGGCAGCAACATAAACAGTGATTCGCAGAAGCGTGAACAATGATCGCAGAAGAGTGAACAGTGCTCGCAGAAGCGTGAACAGTGCTCGCAGAAGCATGAACAGTACTCACAGAAGCGGAGGCAGAAGCATGAACAGTGCCCGTAGATGTGTGAACAGTGCTCGCAGAAGCGAAACTTGACAGAATCATTAAGGACCAAAATTGGTCATTTTGCAATTTTCGTTTTGGATTTTTGGAGCTCGGATTTGGGCGAATCTGGAAGGATTTTTCACAAGCTTGGTTGAGTTAAGTGTTCTATATCCTAAATTATTTATATTTCATGAATCCATGATTATATTCATCATTTAATTCGGATTTAAATGGAATAAATCAAGATTTTTGCAAAATCTTTCAAAAATAAAAATTTAAGATTTGGAGGTCGAGTTGTTATTGGAATTCGATAAAATTGGTATGGTTGAACTCATATCGAAATGGGTTTATGGATTTCATGAAAAATATGTCGAGTTCCGAGAGGCGGGCCCCGCGTTGACTTTTGTTGATTTTTGGAATAAATTTTTAAGTCTACGTATTATTATTCGGAATTATTTCCGATGAATTTTAATGAAGTTATACAATTAATTTGGATAGATTTGAATGGTTCGGAGGTCAATTAAAGCAAGAAGGCGATTTTGGAATATTAGCATAACTTCAATAAGGTAAGGGTCTTGGTTAACCTCGAGTGGGAGAAATACCCCTTAGGCATTGAGTATTATGTGCAAACTGTGTAATTGAAAACCATGTACGCGAGGTGACGAGTACGTACTTGGTTTATATGTGCAAATTTTGTTGATTAAAATCCTTAGACGCCCTTAGATGTTAAATTGGAACTAATTGACACTTATTAAATCCTCTATTTGTCATGCCTAGATCCTTGTTTGTTGAAATTATTTTATACGATGATTTGGTGTGATTGCCACCTTTATTTTTATGTGAAATATTATTTTGTTGAGTTGTTCACTCCCAGATATTTTGTTAAGATTTTGTGCACATTATGGTCGAGCCATGGGCTCCTTATTGTGAAAAATAATTTATTGTTGATTTCTGTGGTGTCACGACCCGAAATTCCCACCTTCGGACCGTGATGGCGCCTAACATTTCACTTGTTGGGAAAGCCAACGTTAGAATAATATTATCCATTTTAAAACAATTTTTTTTAAATTTATTAATAATCAAATAAACAAATGCGGAAGTAAAGTCTGAAATGTAATGAATAATCCATAAAAAAAATAACGGTGTCTAAATACCATCCCAGAATTGTTGTCACAAATACACGAGCTTCTAGAATAATACAAATAAAGGTCTGAATAAAATAAAGTTGTCTGGAAACAAACACACAACTAAAGTAAAGTAGACGGGGACTTCAGAACTGCGGACGCCGTGCAGTTATACCTCAAATCTCCTCTGGGTAACTGAAATCCGAGCAAGTTTATGGTACGCCGCTGGGACCAACTCCGAAATCTGCACAAGAAGTGCAGAGTGTAGTATCAGTACAACCGACCCCATGTACTGGTAAGTGCTGAGCCTAATCTCGACGAATTAGTGACGAGGCTAAGGCGGGTCACTTACATTAACCTGTATGCAATATTAGTAACTTTAACAAATAATAGAAATAAATCAGGTAACGCATTTATAATAATTGAATCCAACTCAACAGTCATAACCAATTATCATTTCCATCAATTTCCGTTGAAGCGTGCAACCCGCTCTCACAATATATTCATATTCAATTCTGTTGTGGCGTGCAACCCGATCCTCCAATATATTAATTTACCAATTCTTATAAAAGAAATTACTCCAATGAATGCAACAATTAATATAATATTTTTAAGACAACAATCATACAATAATTATGATTTAATTATGAAACAAACAATGACAAATAGAAATTTATTAATGAAATCAAGGAGAAAATAGGCAGTTTAATGTTAAATATGCTAAATGTCAAGTAGCAATTAATACACATAAATCAAATAGCATGTAACAATTATTGCAGGAATTCAAGAATTAATATTTGTCAAAGAATAGGAAAGAAATAATTATTATAACGATTAATTCATGATTTAAAATAATTTATGATTTTTCAAGTAAATATGCAAACAATTAACTTGACGACGTATAGACACTCGTCACCTCGCCTATACGTCGTTCACATGCATTTCACATAACAAATAGTTTAAGGGTTCTATTCCCTCAAGTCAAGGTTAACCACGACACTTATCTCGCTTTGACAATTCCAATAATTTATTCGACCACAACTTTTCCTTTTGAATTTGTCTCCAAAAGCGTCAAATCTATTCACAAACAATTCGATATACTCAATACGAATCATAGGAATTAATTCCATATGAATTTACTAATTTTCCGGATAAAAATCTGAAATTTATTTAAATATTTGACAGTGGGATCCATGTCTCAAATCCCACAAAAACTTACGAAATCCGAACACCCGTTCCGATAAGAGTTCAACCACACAAAAATTACCAAATTCCGATGTCAAATGGACCCTCAAATCTTAAATTTTCGTTTTTGGAAGATTTTATAAAAACCTGATTTTTCTCCCAAAATTTCACGGATTCATAATATAAATGAGTATGGAATCATAAAATATAATAAATATAGGATAAGGAACACTTACCCCAATATTTTCCCGTAAAGATCGCCCAAGAATCACCTTACCCGAGCTCAAAAATGAAAAATGATTGATAATGGGACGAATCCCATTTTCCAGAACTTAAGTTCTGTTTTTTCGATTTTTACCCTTCGCGAACACGGTCAGTGCCTCGCGTTCGCGAAGCACATTTTTTGTGCTGCCAAAACTTTGCTCTTCGCGAACGCGAAGCCTTGCCAAATTTGGCCTTCGCGAACGCGATACACCCTACGTGAACGCGAAGCTTTATCGCTTGGTGCCCGGCCAGGCCTCGCCTTCTACGCGAACGCGAACGCTTCCACGCGTTCGCGATGAACACTTCCCTCTTCCCTTCGCGAACGTGGTCCCCTCTTCGTGAACGCGAAGAGCAAGTTTCACCTGCCTTAAGTTCCTCTTCGCGAACGCGATTCCTCTCTCGCGAATGCGAAGAAGGATACCAGACAGTGCATCAGAAAATTTTCCAACAGAGTTCCAAGTCCAAAATTCAACCGTTAACCATCTGAAATTCATCTGAGCCCTCGGGGTTTCAAATCAAACATACATTACAAGTCCAAAAAACTCATACGAACTTGCTCGCATGATCAAATCGCCAAAATAACACCTAGAACTACGAATTGAACCCCAAATCGAATGAAATTTTTAAGAAAACTTTAAAACATATATTTTCACAACCGAACGTTCGAATCACGTCAAATCAACTTCGTTTCTCACAAAATTCGGCAGACAAGTCATAAATATTATAGTGGAACTATACCGGGCTCTAGAACCAAATACTAACCCGGTGTCAATAAATCCAACATCACTAAATTCTTAAAAATCATTAGCTTTCAAACTTTTAATATTTTATCAAAGTTCCATATCTCGGGCTAGGGACCTCGAAATTCGATTCCGAGCATACGCCCAAATCTCAAATCACGATATGGACCTACCGGAACTGTCAAAATACTGATCCGAGTCCGTTTACTAAAAACGTTGACCAAAGTCAACTTAGTTGAGTTTTAAAGCTCTATTTCACATTTTAATCCATTTTCACATAAAAACTTTCCGAAAAATTATACGAACTGTGCATGCAAGTCGAGAGATGATAAATAGTGCTTTTCGATGTCTTAGAACACAGAATTATTTATTAAATTTAAAGATAATATTTTGGGTCATCACATTCTCCACCTCTAAAACAAACGTTCATCCTCGAACGGAGTTAGAAAAAGTACATGAGCTGGCGAATTAGTGTGGATATTTAATCCGTATGTCCGACTCGGACTCCCAGGTAGCTGCCTCTACCGGCTGACCTCTCCGTTGCATCCGAACTGAAGGATAACTCTTAGACCTCAATTGTCGGACCTGCCGGGCTAGAATAGCCACCGGCTCCTCCTCGTACGTCAAATCTTTGTCCAATTAGACTGAGCTGAAATCTAACACATGGGACGGATCACCATGATATTTCCGGAGCATAGACACATGGAACACCAGATGAACCGCTGATAAACTAGGTGGTAATGCAAGCCTGTAGGCTACTTCACCCACCCTTTCAAGAATTTCAAAGGGTCCAATATACCTAGGGCTCAACTTGCCCTTTTTTCCGAACTTCATTACACCTTTAATAGGTGAAACCCGGAGCAATACTCTTTCTCCAACCATGAATGCAATATCACGAATCTTACGGTCGGCATAACTCTTTTTCCTAAACTGAGTTGTGCGAAGTCGATCCTGAATAACCTTGACCTTATCCAAGGCATCCTGTACCAAATCAGTACCTAACAACCGAGCCTCTCCCGGTTCAAACCAGCCAACTGACGAATGGCATCGCCTTCCATATAATGCCTCATATGGAGCCATTTAAATGCTTGACTGGTAGCTATTATTATAAGCAAACTCCGCAAGAGGCAAGAACTGATCCCAAGAACCTCCAAAGTCTATAACATAAAGCGCGAAGCATATCTTCTAATATCTGAATGGTGCACTCTGACTGTCCGTCTGTCAGTGGATGAAATGTTGTACTCAACTCAACCCGCGTGCCCAACTCATGATGTACAACCCTCCAGAAGTGTGAGGTAAACTGCATACCTCGATCTGATATAATAAACACGGGCACACCGTAAAGGCGGACAATCTCACGAATGTAAATTTTAGCTAACCTCTCTGAAGAATAGGTAACTGCCACTGGAATGAAATATGCTGACTTGGTCAACCTGTCCACAATGACCCAAATTGTGTCAAATTTTCTCTGAGTCCGTGGGAGCCCAACAACCAAATCCATAGTGATACACTCCCACTTCCACTCATGAATTTCTAACTTCTGAAGCAAACCACCAGGTCTATGATGCTCGTATTTAACTTGCTGACAATTCAGACACCGAGCTACATATGCAACTATATCCTTTTTCATTCTCCTCCACCAGTAATGTTGCCGCAAATCTCGATATATTTTGGCGGTACCTGGATGAATAGAATACCTGGAACTGTGTGCCTCTTCAAGGATTAATTCACGAAGCCCATCAACATTATGCACACAAATACGACCCTCATTCGCCGAACTCCATCTTCCCCCACAACAACATATTTAGCGTCACCGTGTCGTACCGTGTCCTTAAGGACAAGTAAATGAGGATCATCATACTGCCTCTCTCTGATGCACTCATATAAAGAAGACCGAGTGACTGTGCAAGCTAGAACCCGACTGGGTTCTGAAACATCTAACCTCACGAACTGATTAGCCAAAGTCTGAACATCTGCAACTAATGACCTTTCACCAATCGGAATATACGCAAGACTGCCCATACTCACAGCTTTTCTACTCAAAGTATCGGCTACCACATTGGCCTTTCCGGGGTGATACAAAATGGTGATATCATAGTCTTTCAACAATTACAACCATCTTCTCTGCCTCAAATTAAGATCTTTTCTTTGAACAAATACTGAAGGCTACGATGATCAGTAAATACCTCACACGAGACACTGTAGAGGTAATGCCTCCAAATCTTCAGTGCATGAACAATGACTGCCAGTTCTAAGTCATGAACAGGATAATTCTTCTCGTGAACTTTCAACTGCCGCGACACATATGCAATTACCTTGCCATCTTGCATTAATACTGCACCAAGCCCAATGTAAGATGGGTCACAATATACCGTATATGATCTTGAACTTATGGGTAATACCAACACTGGTGTAGTAGTCAAAGCGGTCTTGAGCTTCTGAAAGCTCAACTCACACTCGTCTGACCATCTGAATGGGACACCTTTCTGGGTTAGTCTGGTCAATGAGCTTGCTATAGATGAAAACCCTTCCACGAACCGACGATAATAACCTGCCAAACCCAAGAAACTCCAGATCTCTGTAACTGAAGTAGGTCTAGGCCAATTCTAAACAACCTCAATCTTCTTAGGATCCACCTTTATGCCTTCTGCCGATACAACATGCCCCAAAAAGGCAACTGAGTCTAACCAAAACTCACATTTTGAAAATTTGGCATATAACTGATTATTCTTCAAGGTGTGAAGCACACTTCGAAGATGCTGCTCAGGTTCCTTTCGACTGCTGGAGTAAATCAAGATATCATCAATGAATACAACCACAAAAGAATCCAAATAAGGCTTGAACACCCGATTCATCAAATCCATAAATGCTACTGGGACATTTTTCAGCCTAAATGACATCACTAGGAATTCATAATGCCCATATCAAGTCTGAAAAGCTGTTTTAGGGACATCAGATGCCCTAATCTTCAACTGATGGTAATCGGACCTCAAATCGATCTTCAAAAATACCTTGGCACCCTGAAGCTGATCAAATAAGTCATCAATTCTTGGCAGCGGATATTTGTTCTTAATAGTGGCCTTGTTCAACTGCCGATAATCTATACACATCCGCATAGAGCCATATTTCTTCTTTACAAACAATACTGGTGCATCCCAGGGCGAGACACTAGGTCTAATGAATCCCTGATTAAGCAAGTCTTGTAACTGCTCCTTCAATTCATTCAACTCCAGCGGGGCCATACGGTATGGTGGAATAGAATTGGGTTGAGTGCCCGGAGCCAAATTAATACAGAAGTCAATATCCCTATCGGGTGGCATCCCCAGTAAATCTGCAGGAAATACTTCTGGAATTCACGAACAACTGGTACTGAGTCCATAGAAGGAACATCTGCACTAGGATTGCGAATATAAGCCAAACAGGCTAGACACCCTTTCTCTACCATACGCCGAGCTTTCATATAAGAAATAACCTTGCTGGCAGAATGGCCAGGAGTTCCTTTCCACTCTAACTGAAGTAACCCCGGCATGGATAGGGTTACTGTCTTGGCATGACAATCCAATATAGTATGATAAGGGGATAGCCAATCCATACCCAAGATGACATCAAAATCTACCATATCAAGAAGTAGAAGATCCACGCTAGTCTCAAGACTACCAATAGTAATCATACACAAATGATAGACATGATCCACTATAACATATCCTCCCACCGGTGTAGATACACACACAAAAGCACTCAGAGAATCACAAGACACAACCAAATATGAAGCAAAATAGGAGGACACATAAGAATAAGTAGATCCTGGATCAAATAGAACTGAAGCATCTCTATGGCAAACTGGATTAATACCTGTGATCACAGCATCAGATGACTCGGCCTCAGGCCTAACTGGAAAAGCATAAAATCGGGGCTGGGCCCCACCACTCTGAAATGCGTCCCTAGGACAACCTCTAACTGGCTGGCCTCCACCTCTAACGGCCTGAACTCCACCTCTAATGGCCTGACCTCTACCTCTAATGGCCTGAACTCCACCTCTAGCTACCTGACCCCTACCTTTAGTTGGCTGAGCAGGCGCTGTAGCAACCGGTACCGATATAATAGCACGAGAATCCTGTCGAGATCTGTTACTTACCAACCTAGGGCAATACCTCCTGATATGACCAATGTTCCCACACTCATAACACCCATCCTGATGTCGTGGCTACTGAAACTGAAGCTGACCCAAATGGGCCGGATAACCACTGTAGTAACTCTGGAGTGGTGGTGCACTGATAGAAGTTGAATGTGCAGCGAATGCTGGCTGGCCATAGTAAGGCATAATAGGACCGTGACTCCCTGAAGCACTGTGAGATGCATGAAGTGATGAATGAAATGGTCTGGGAGGATGACCCCTACCAAAATTACCCCTGCCTCTAGACGAGGCACCAATGAAACCACCGAACTGATGAGGCCTCTTATCAGACCTCTGCCCTCTCTCCTGTGCAAGAACCATCTCGATCCTGCTCGCGACATTAACAGCCGCCTGAAAAGAAATCTCACTTCTGGTCTCCTTGGCCATCTGAAGCCTGATAGGGTGAGTGAGTCCCTCAATAAACCTCTTCACTCTCTCTCCCTCAATAGGTAGTAAAAGGAGAGCATGACGGGCCAAATCCACAAAACAAGACTCATACTGAGTAACAGTCATACTGCCCTGTTGTAGACGCTCAAATTGCTTGCGAAATTCCTCTATCAATGTGATAGGAAGGAACTTCTCCAGAAATAGCTGAGAGAACTGCTCCCAGGTAAGTGCAGGTGATCCAACTGGTCGGGTCAATATATAATCTCTCCACCACCTCTTGGAAGAACTCGTCATATGAAATACAGCAAAATCAACCCCATTGGTGTCACGACCCAAAATCCCACCACAGGCGTCGTGATGGCACCTAGTCTCTAAGACTAGGTAAGCCGATTTCAATTACCTTTTGAAGCCATTTTTTTAAATTAAATAAATAATCAAAACTGACAGCGGAATAAATATGAATATACAACCTCCCAAGACTGGTAGTACTGAGTCACGAACTCTAACTGAATACATAGAATGTTCACGAGGACCGAATATACAATACTGTTTGATTACAAGTTAACAGTACAATGAAATGAAAGGACTCCAAGGGACTGTGACGACCAAGTAGCTCTACCTTAAATCCTTACGATCCCGCTTTAACTCTACTCAAGTCCGTTATCTTCAATACCTGGCTCTGCACAAAATGTGCAGAAGTGTAGAGTGAGCACACCATAGCGGTGCCCAGTAAGTATCAAGACTAACCTCAATGGAGTAGAGACGAGGTACAGTCAAGACACTCACTAGTCTAATAACATGTGCAATATAATATACAAAATAATAGGAAACAAATAATACCAAAGGAAGGATAAAACAACCAGTAATATGCACAACAGACAACAAGAATACCATTAATATCACTCAACAATTAATAAACACAATTACACCCAATTGAATCAAGCCCTTCAAATAAATATCTTTCACATAGTTCTTCCAGATAGCTCTCTTTCAAATATAATTCTTTCAATAAATCTTTTCAAATACAATTTCCTCAAATAAATATCTTTCAAAATACAATTCTTTTATATAATACTTTCTAAGTAAAAATCCTTCCAAATAAATATTTTGAATATAATTCTTTCAATTAAAAAGTCACCATGTGACACCTCATTTCAAAATCATCAAAATACAGGTCTCAGCCCACTTTCATATTTTTTGTAAATACGGGTCTCGGCCCATTTTCATATTTCCATGGCACCTCGTGCCCATAATTGAATCACCATATTTGCCTGGCACCTCGTGCCCTCATTTCATATCACAACTGCACGGACAATTCACGTGTCAAATATCATTATCATTTCATCACAGCACCTCGTGCCCATATTTTATATCACAACTGTATGGACAATTCACGTGCCAATATCCCCATTTCATATCACAATTCACAGCACCTCGTGCCCATATTTCATTTTATAAACCGCCTAGCAATAGCCACAGGCTCCCAATTTCAACATAAATAGATTATTATCAATTTACTAACAACAAGACAAGTTGCATAAGGTATAAAAATAAACACAAAAAAATTACAACATCACATGAAAATTGTCAACACCACAACCCCACATCATCACATATCGTCCCTGAAAATAGCCATCCTTATCGCTCCTATTGCCACCCTTATCGCTCCGCCCAGACAATATCAATAGCCACCCTTATCGCTCTTATTGCCACCCTTATCGCTCCTATAGCCACCCTTATCGCTCCGCCCAGACAATATCAATAGGCAACAAACACAACAGTGAAATGCCACCCTTATAACCACATAATATCAACTGTGAAATGCCACCCTTATCTCCCCAAAATAACAACTCACATAACACAACAATTTACACGGGAAATTATCACAACAACATAACAAAAATCAATTCATATCACAATTTGCCCAATGGCCACAACCAAATTTCAAAGCTACAACCAAGTCAATTAATTTTACAGCAAATAGCCGAATGCTCCACACAATGTGTACAACACCCAAAAACAATCAATAGAGATAGAAATTACTCAACATAAAGCAAAGTCTTCATAAAATATTAAATTTTCAATAATTATATAAACACATCTTCTTAAGCTCATTTAATTAATTATTTGCAAAGGAAAAAATCCAAAATGAAATTAAATTCCAATAATTATCAAACCAGCAAATTCACGAAATTTCATAAATAATCAGATAACAATCACATCACATTGTCATATAACAACAGAGTCAACAACGAGGGTTTAGGCACGACAAGTAGATGATTAAATATATGCCAACAATTATCCAATTTACTACACAATATGCTCAAGACTTTAACTCAATAAAATTTGCACATATAAACCAAGTACGTACTCATCAACTCGCGTACATGGTTTTTAATTACCCAAGTTGCACATAAGACTCAATGCCTAAGGGAAATTTCCCCCACTCGAGGTTAAGCAAGACACTTACATCTTTGAAGTTATGCCGATATTTCAAAATTGCCTTCTTTCTTGAATTGACCTCCGGGCCGTTCAAATCTATCCAAATTAATTGTATAACTTCATTAAAATTCATCGGAAACAATTCCGGATAATAATACGTCGACTTAAAAATTTATTCCAAAAAGTCAACAAAAGTCAACGCGAGACCCGCCTCTCGGAACCCGACAAAATTCTCATGAAATCCGAACACTCATTCCGATACGAGTTCAACCATACCAATTTTATCGAATTCCAATAATAACTCGACTTCCAAATCTTAAATTTTCGTTTTTGGAAGATTTTACAAAAACCTTGATTTTTCCTCCATTAAATCCGAATTAAATGATGGATTCAAAGACATAATAATGGAAATTAATCAAAACTGGATAAGAATCACTTGCCCCAAACACCCACGCAAGAATCTCTCCAAAAATCGCCTTCTACCGAGCTCCAAATTAGATTTTGAGTTATGAACTCTAACCCCCATTTTTGGGACTTTTAATTCTGTCCAGATATGCATTCTTCGCGTTCGCGACCATTGCTTCGCGTTCGCGAAAGCCAAAAACTCGCTGCCTCAATTTCTTCTTCGCGTTCGCGTTACCAGTGTCGCGTTCACGAAGGCCTGCCATGCATATCATCGCGTTCGCGTTCAAGCTCTCACGTTTGCGATGCACTCAGGTCCTACTGCTTCGCGTTCGCGATTGAAGCTTCGCGTTCGCGAAGGCTGATGACTCCAGGCCCAGTCCCCCCCTTCCTTCTATGCGTTCGTGACTGGCCTCTCACGTTCGCATAGGTTCTTCAGGCATACCTTCGTGTTCGCGAAGGCTAAATCCCAGCAGCCTCAAAACTCTTCTTCGCATTCACGTGACTCTCTTCGCGTTCGCGAAGAAGGAAGTCAGATACCAGATACATCAATTCCGAAACAACCCGAAATGATCCAAAACCACACCCGAGGCCCCCGGGACCTCAACCAAATACACCAACAAGTCCTAAAACATCATACGAACTTATTCGAATTCTCAAATCACCTCAAACAACATCAAAACGATGAATCACACCCCAAATCAAAATCTATGAACTTTAAACTTTCAAATTCTATAACTTGTGCTGAAACACATCAAATCAATCCGGAATGACTTCAAATTTTGTAGGCAAGTCCCAAATAACATAACGGAACTGTTCCAACTCTCGGAATCGCATTCCGACCCCAATATCAAAAAGTCAACCCCCCCAATCAAACTTCCCAAAAATTCAACTTTCGCCATTTCAAGACTAAATTGGCTACAGACCTCAGATTCATAGTCCGGACACGCTCCTAAGCCTAAAATCACCCAACGGAGCTAACGGAACTGACATAACTCTATTCTGAAGTCGTCTTCATACAATTCCGACTATGATAAAAATTCTAAGGCTTAAGCTTCCATCTCAGGGACTAAGTGTACCAAATCTCTCTGAATCATCCATATATCAAACTCGACCACACACACGGGTCATAATACATATTGCGAGGCTGCTCGAGACCTTAAGTCACTGAACGGGACGTAAATTCTTAAAACGACAAGTCGGGTCGTTACAATTGGTCTCAACTATACCCATGTTCCGCAGCATCTCGTGGCAGCATTCAATATAATCATTTGGGTCCTCGTAAGGTGTAACACTGAAGTGAACTGGAAAAAGCTTAGTAAACTTATCCAGTCTCAATAAGGCCTTAAAAGACATGGCAGGCCTATCACCAGTCTGTGCCGCAATAACTAGCTGAACTACCCCAACTGGCGGGGCTGCTGGAGCCTGATTCTAGGGAGCCATCTGCTCTGGAGCGGGAGTAGTGGGAGTTTGTGCTCCTCCCCCAGCCTGTGAGATGGCTGGTGCCACTGGAAATGTACCATTCTGGGCCACGCCCTCCATAAGACTCACCAAACGGACTAGAGCTTCCTGAAGCACTGGAGTAGCTATGAATCCTTTTGGGACCTGAACTGGTCCAGCTGGTACATTCTGAACTAGAACCTCCTCTTGAAGGTCCACCTGAGGTTCTACAACAGATGCAGCTGCTCGAGCTCTGGACTGAGCTCTACCTCGGCCTTTGCCTCTACCTCTAGCACGACCTCGGGCTCTACCCCTACCCCTAGCCATAGTTGCCACCGGGGGATCTGGTCCGTGTCCATTGGTAGAGGTATTACGTGTTCTCACTATCTGCAAGAGAATAAGAGTAGAATAGTTCAATCATCGATGATGGAATAAAATCGCACGACGGAATAAGAAAGAATTGATATTGTTCCTAAACTTCATAGCCTCGGAGAGATAAGTACAGACGTCTCCATACTGATCCTTCAGACTCTACTAAGCTTGCTCGTGACTCGTGAGACTTATGTAACCTAGTGCTCTGATACCAACTGTCACGATCCGAAATTCCCACCTTCGGACCGTGATGGCGCCTAACATTTCACTTGCTAGGCAAGCCAACGTTAGAATAATATTATCCATTTTAAAATATTTTTAAAAAAAATTATTAATAATCAAAAAAATAAATGCGAAAGTAAAGTCTGGAATGTAATGAATAATCAATAAAAAAACAACAATGGTATCTAAATACCATTCCAGAATTGGTGTCACAAGTGCACGAGCTTCTAGAATAATACAAAAAAAAGTCTGAATAAAATAAAGATGTCTGGAAACAAACACACAGCTAAAGTAAAGTAGATGGGGACTTCAGAACTGCGGACGTCGTGCAGTTATACCTCAAGTCTCCTCTGGGTAGCTGAAATCCGAGCAAGTCTATGGTACGCCGCTGGGACCAGCTCCAAAATCTGCACAAGAAGTGCAGAGTGTAGTATCAGTACAACCGACCCCATGTACTGGTAAGTGCTGAGCCTAACTTCGACAAAGTAGTGATGAGGCTAAGGCGGGGCACTTACATTAACCTGACACAACGTTAGTAACAACAACAAATAATAGAAATAAATCAGGTAACACATTTATAATAATTGAAGCCAACTCAGAAATCATAACCAATTATCATTTCCATCAATTTTCGTTGCAGCGTGCAACCCGCTCTCACAATATATTCATATTCAATTTTGTTGCGCCGTGCAACCCGATCCTCCAATATATTCATTTCAATCAATTCTGTTACGGCGTGCAACCCGATCCTCCAATATATATATATCGACTTTTAAATAAGTTTGTTGCGGCGTACAACCCGATTCTCCAATATGGACTTTTAATAAGTCTGTTGCGGCGTGCAACCCGATCCTCCAATATGGACTTTTAATAAGTCTGTTGCGGCGTGCAACTCGATCCTCCAATATATTCATTCCAATAAATTCTGTTACGGCGTGCAACCCGATCCTCCAATAAATTAATTTACCAATTCTTATAGAAGAAATTACTCCAATGAATGCAACAATTAATATAAAATTTTTAAGACAACAAGCATACAATAATTATAATTTAATTATGAAACAAACAATGACAAATAGCAATTTATTAATAAAATCAGGGAGAAAATAGGCAGTTTAATGCTAAATATGTTAAATGCCAAGTAGCAATTAATACACGTAAATCAAATAGTATGTAACAATTATTGCAGGAATTCAAGAATTAATATTTGTCAAAGAATAGGAAAGAAACAATTATTATAACGATTAATTCATGATTTAAAATAATTTATGATTTTTCAAGTAAATATACAAACAATTAATTTGACGACGTATAGACACTCGTCACCTCGCCTATACGTCGTTCACATGCATTTCACATGACAAATAGTTTAAGGGTTCTATTCCCTCAAGTCAAGGTTAACCACGACACTTACCTCGCTTTGCAAATTCAAATAATTTATTCGACCACAACTTTTTCTTTTGAATTTATCTCCAAAAGCGTCAAATTTATTCACAAACAATTCGATATACTCAATACGAATCATAGGAATTAATTCCACATGAATTTACTAATTTTTCGGATAAAAATCTGAAATTCATTTAAATATTTGATAGAGGGACCCACGTCTCAAATCTTAAAAAAACTTATGAAATCCGAACACTCGTTCCGATACGAGTTCAACCATATAAAAATTACCAAATTTCGATGTCAAATGGACCCTCAAATCTTAAATTTTTGTTTTTGGAAGATTTTATAAAAATCTGATTTTTCTCCCAAACTTTCACGGATTCATGATATAAATGAGTATGGAACCATGAAATATAATCAATATAGGATAAGGAATACTTACCTCAATATTTTTCCGTGAAAGTCGCCCAAGAATCGCCTTACCCGAGCTCAAAAATAAAAAATGATTAAAAATGGGACGAATCACATTTTCCAAAACTTAAGTTGTGTTTTTTCGATTTTTACCCTTTGCGAACGCGGTCAGTGCCTCGCGTTCGCGAAGCACATTTTTGTGCTGCCAAAACTTTTCTCTTCGCGAACGTGAAGGCAATCTCGCGAACGTGAAGCCTTGCCAAATTTGGCCTTCGCGAATGCGATACACCCTACGCGAACACGAAGCTTTATCGCTTGGTGCCCGACCAAGCCTCGCCTTCTACGCGAACGCGAACGCTTTCACGCGTTCGCGATGAATACTGCCCTCTTCCCTTCGCGAACGCGGTGCCCTCTTCGTGAACGCGAAGAGCAATTTTCACCTACCTCAAGTTCCTCTTCGCGAACACGATTCCTCTATCGCGAACGCGAAGAAGGATACCAGACAGTGCATCAGAAAATTTTCCAGCAGAGTTCCAAGTCCAAAATTCAACCCGTTAACTATCCAAAACTCACCCGAGCCCTCGGGGTTTCAAACCAAGCATGCACACAAGTCCAAAAACCTCATACGAATTTGCTCGCGCGATCAAATGGCCAAAATAATACCTAGAACTATGAATTGAACTCCAAATTGAATGTAATTTTCAAGAAAACTTTAAAATTTATATTTTCACAATCGGATGACCGAATCACGTCAAATCAACTCCGTTTCTCACCAAATTTGGCAGACAAGTCATAAATATTATAGTGGACCTATACCAGGCATCAGAACCAAAATACAGACCCGGTGTCAATAAATCCAACATCAGTAAATTCTTAAAAATCATTAGCTTTCAAACTTTTAATTTTTTATCAAAATTTCATATCTCGGGCTAGGGACCTTGGAATTCGATTTCGGGTATACGCCCAAGTTCTAAATCACAATATGGACCTACCAAAATTTTCAAAACACTGATCCGAGTCCGTTTGCTAAAAACGTTGACCAAAGTCAACTCAGTTGAGTTTTAAAGTTCTATTTCACATTTTAATCCATTTTTCACATAAAAACTTTCCAGAAAATTATACGGACTGCGCACGTAAGTCAAAGGATGATAAATAGTTCTTTTCGAGGTTTTAGAACACAGAATTATTTATTAAATTTAAAGATGACATTTTGGGTCATCACATATGGCAAGTTGTAATATTTGGGCACTTGATGTACAATTTATGATATGTTGTAAGATTTGAGAACTTGATGTGCAATTTGTGATATGTTGTAAGATTTGAGCACTTGATGTGCAATTTGTGATATGTTGTAAGATTTGAGCACTTGATGTGCAATTTATGATATGTTGTAATATTTGGGCACTTGAGATACAAGTTGTATTATGTTGTGATATTTGGGCACGTGAGGTGCGATTTGTGAAATATTGTGATGTTGAAACGCATGCGGTGAGATAAGGGTGGCTTGAAACACGTGTCTAGTAGGGAAACTACTAGAAGTCATGCGGTGATATAAGGTCAGGGTGTTGAAACGCATGCGGTGAGATACGAGTGGCTTGAAACGCGTGGCTAGTAGGGGAACTACTAGAAATCATGCGGTGTGATAAGGGTAGCTAAAATGCGGGATGCTATTTCGAAAAAAATAATTTCGTTAAAATTAAATGTGAAGGCTCCCACGGTGATATAAGAAAATGAGATATTGTGAATTTATTTATGATTTGGGACTACGAGGCGGTACCTCGGGAGTGCCCTGTTGATATTTCTTTATTTATGTTCTTGTCTTGGGTGATTTTGTTTCATTTAATATGTAAATTCTTGTTTTCTTCCGTGATGTACTAGTTGACTTTATTATTATGTGTTTTGTGCTCCTGGTTATATTGTGTTGGCTTTGGCTTTTTAGCACGTGAATCTGATGAAGTATATTTCTGGTTTTTCTTACTGATTTTCGATGATTGAGTTGATTTAAATAAAAGGAATTATTATATTTTAAATTAAATAATTTTACATCCAAATTAGTAGTTAACTGCCGCTTTAATTTAAGTGTAAATGTTATTTTCTTCACCCAAATAATTTCTAAAATAAATTCATTTCTTTGTTGATTTCTTACTTGATTTAAAAATTATAAACTTACTTTATTAAAAATAAATTGATCATGCGGATCTTTTATACATTTATTATTGACACGTGAGTTGTCCGTGTGGTTGTGATAGAAATATGGGCACGAGGTGACGTGGAAAATATGAAAGTGGGCTGAGATCCGTAATTTATTTTAAGATTATGAAATGAGGTATCACATGGTGACTTCTTAATTGAAAGAATTATATTTAAAATATTTATTTAGAAGGATTTTTACTTAGAAAGTATTATATAAAAGAATTATATTTGAAAGATATTTATTTGAGCAAATTATATTTAAAAAGATTTATTGAAAGAATTATATTTGAAAGATAATTAATTGAGAAAATTATATTTGAAAGAGAGTTATTTGAAAGAATTATATGTGAAAGACATTTATTTGATGATCTTGATTTAATTGGGTGTACTTGTATTTATTATTTGTTGATCGATATTAATGATATTCTTGTTATCTTGTTATGCATAACACTGGTTGTTTTATGTTGACCTTATTGTTATTTGTGTCCTATTATTTTGTATATTATATTGCACATGTTATTATACTAGTGAGTGTCTTGACTGTACCTCGTCTCTACTCTACTGAGGTTAGTCTTGATACTTACTGGGTACCGACCGTGGTGTACTTATACTACACTTCTGCATATTTTTGTGTAGAGCCAGGTATTGGAGATATCGGACTTGAGCAGAGTTAAAGCGAGATCGTAGGGATTCAAGGTAGAGCTGTTTGGTCGTCGCAGTCCCTTGGAGTCTTTTCATTTCATTGTACTGTTAAATTTTAATCAAAGAGTATTGTATATTCGGTCCTCGTGATCATTCCACGTATTCAGTTAGAGTTTATGACTCAGTACTACCAGTCTTGGGAGGTTGTACATTCATATTTGTTCCGCTGTTAGTTTTGATTACATATTTAATTAAAAAAAATGGCTTCAAAATGTACTTGAAATCGCCTGTGGTGGGATTTTGGATCGTGACAAGCTCAGAATTTCTTTTTTGTTTTGTTACCTTTTAGTTTTTTTTTTAATTCTTTTTATTCAATTATCATAAGTCCAGACATAATTTTGAGCAAGTTCATCACTGCATACCTTTTAGTTGGACTCTCACTATTTGGTATTTTTTGTGCACAGATTGGTCAGGATTTGGAAGAAGATCCAAGGTTAAAAGCTATGACGAAAGAGTGGTTTGAAGGCAAAGGATTGTCTTGATATTGGCTGTAATAGTGGAGTGATCACAATTGCCATTGGTAAAAGTTTCTTAATTGCATATATGTTTCTGAATTGGGATTTCTCCTTAATGTTTAGTCGCATGTGGGGTTTTTGCTTGATATCTCTGCTAACATTGTCCACCAATAGAGGTTACACATTTCCCTTTTCTTTTGTCTGTTGTTAATATGAGTTATCCTTTTTTGACTACAGCACAAAAGTTTAGCTGCCGAAGCATCCTTGGAATTGACATTGATGGTGGTAAGTATTTGAACTTTTCATTTGGTCTACACATTTGGTTCACATATAGTTGATTATGGCAGGAAGAAATCACGAACTAATTAAGATGCCAACAAATTGTCATGCAATTTGTGAACTGCACAAATGTTACTTTCATGGATCAGTCTTTATTAGAGACTAGCTGAACGGGAATTTGTTAGTATTTGATTTTGGACCCACATAGTACATTTTGTTGATTTTTCCAGTGCAATTGGATGGACCAAACAATTGTTTTGTGCAGTGATAGTAATGTGCGGTTGGTCGGATTGTTGTGTCACACTGTCGCTCTTTAATTTATTTTCCTTCTTATTATTGTATAAATTTGGCCTCGAGATCTCTTTTGCGACTTATTGCCCTAGTTGCCGATAATATCATATTCTAATTATCCATATAGGCATCTTAAGTAATGTGTGATCTGATGGATTTAGCATTTGACTTTGAGCTGCTAGGATGTAGTTTATAACTTTTATTCTCTCTTTTCACCTCTTCCAGCAAGAGTTAATGATGCCTATTGAACTCTCAGGAGAAAAGTGAAGAGTATTAGAACAGTGCCTGCAGGGGGTGACAAATTAGAAGAATCAAATACTGTAAATTGTTTAAAAGACCCTGCAGTAGAGTCACTTAATAAAAGGGCAAAGAATGATTGTACAACACCTCATCATTTGCAAGAGGGAGATTTTTTTGACAGTCTCCTCATCTGCATCCAAAAACAATACATCTTATGATACAATTATTTGGTAAGTTTTCTTTTTCTTTAACGTCATCTTCCCTGTATGGTTCAAGAGATGTGAAATCTTTTAGTCAATTGCAATCCTTCTGTGAAAAGGTGCCCAAGATGTTATATTGTTGGAACTTGTGTTTCCTTTTCAAAATCACCCAAAATTTTATTCTAAAGGTGCACTTCTTTTGGGGTAGAGGCAAATTATGTAAGTAGAACAAGATGATAAAAGAACAATGGAAAAGCTTAAAGAGTTTATTAGCTGGAGAATGTTCTGTTTCGTTACCCTACATCCAACTTTGACCAGTCCTAGGTGAGTATGATTTGGGTGGATTCTGTTTTCCTTGTTTTCCTTTAGCTCTAGTCCTATCTGACACCACAAAGACACGGTTAAAAGAGGGGAACAAAGAAACTTTTATGGACTCTCATGCTTATGAATATCATTTTTATTTTGAGAAAGGAAATATTTATATTCATCAGCACTCAAAATAGGGCTGCTCTATAATATTTACTAGTACAGAACCTCTGTGAGATTTACAGCGAGTCAAAAAAGTCTAGTCCTGATTCTGCATCACCTACCAATTGTTCTTTAAACCAAAAATGAAAAAGAGAAATGCATGAATCTTGATTTTCAAGTATGTTTACCGGAAAAATCGGATAACGTTAGATTTGTGTATGATTTTAAGGATATCCGATACAATTCGATATAAATCGCGTAGAGAAATGAAAATATGTGTATTGTTGGCTGTGAGAATGAAAATAATAAACAAAAAAAAAATGAATAAGTAAAAAACATAAGGGGATAACTATCAATATAAGAAGTGATCTTCCTTCCTCCCCTCTTTTCTTCCTTTTTTTTTGGCTTACAAGGATTTCCCCTTTTATAGAAGAGGGTTATTATAAAAAATAATAAAAAATATAGTGGAAGGCCCATGATGACTTGTCTCTTCTTTGATTCCCGCCAAGATTCTCTCTCTTGGTGCGGTTGCAACGGCTCTTGTCTGTGAGCTCGATACTAGCTTGAACTCGTTACTGGGTCGGGCCCTTCGGTTTCGGATTGAGTTCGACCTTCGAGATGGACGCCGCGTATTTCCGACCTCGAAGCAGTGCCTTGCGGATCGATTCGGTCACGGGCTCGATAGGATTATCGAGCCGCCTCCTCGAGTGACCTTCGGGCTCGAGGTTTGTTAGTACCGGCCTCAAAGCTCACTCCCAAAACCTCATTCTGGCTTTTTAACACTCGAACTCGATCGAACGTAGGAAGGCCGAAATCTATTTCGACCGTATACAGATAGTCCCCTCGTTTCTCAAAAAAGGATATGGCGAGAAACGATATGATTTCCTAGTAGCTCGATCAGATATACACTGATGTTTTTATCGATCCCGACCATGACGTATGTAATGCTCGATCATCTTATGCGTCTTTACAGTCCCCGACTTTATCGAGGATACCCGAATTTTTTCTTCCCCTGTGGAAATTGTCAGTTACCTTCGGTCCTTGGTGACCGGAGAAAATCAATCAGTGATGAATGCGATGGGGCCGCCTGTCTTTTCAACGAGGCCCAACATGCTTTGAATCGGGTAACTTCTGATGGCGTTTTCGCCGCCTCTGTACAAAAAATTTGTAAATACAAATCTTTCTTCTTTTCGAAGAGAAATGGCCTTTCAAACTAAATAGATAGTTAGAATTTGAATCTCGGTTGCCTTCGGGCCTCGTGGGTAGTCCCCTTTGCTTTATCGGGCTCGAGCGTCCTTCAGCTTAAATAGTCAAGTGTTTGTTTTAACTCGAAGAAATGAGTAGTTTTGCTCGAAATAATGTAGCCCGTAGGCGTAATAGTCGAGCGAGTGATTGTTCGAACTCGAAATAAAGGTAGCCCGTAGGCTTGGCAGTTGAATGAATGATTCGAACTTGATGCAATGTAGCCCATAGGCATAATAGTCGAAGTAGCCCATAGGCTTAATGGTCGAGTGAGTGATTATTCAAACTCGAAATAAAGGTAGCCCGTAGGCTTGGCAGTCGAGCGAATGATTCGAAGTCGATGCAATGTAGCCCGTAGCCGTAATAGTCAAAGTAGCCCGTAGGCTTGGCAGTTGGGTGAATGATTCGAACTCGATGCGATGTAGCCCGTAGGCATAATAGTTGAAGTAGCCCGTGGGCTTAATGGTCGAGTGAGTGATTGCTCGAACTCGAAATAAAGGTAGCCCGTAGGCTTTGGCAGTCGAGCGAATGATTCGAACTCGATGCAATATAGCCCGTAGGCGTAATAGTCAAAGTAGCCCGTAGGCGTAATAGTCAAAGTAGCCCGTAGGCTTTAATGGTCGAGTGAGTGATTGCTCGAACTCGAAATAAAGGTAGCCCGTAGGCTTGACAGTCGAGCGAATGATTCGAACTCGATGCAATGTGGCCCGTAGGCGTAATAGTCAAAGTAGCCCGTAGGCTTGATGGTCGAGTGAGTGATTGCTCGAACTCGAAATAAAGGTAGCCCGTAGGCTTTGGCAGTCGAGCGAATGATTCGAACTCGATGCAATGTAACCCGTAGGCGTAATAGTCAAAGTAGCCCGTAAGCTTAATGGTCGAGTGAGTGATTGCTCGAACTCGAAATAAAGGTAGCCCGTAGGCTTGGCGGTCGAGCGAATGATTCAAACTCGATCTTGTTTGCATAATAAATCTTGAACATAAGATATCGGTAAAGAAGAGAGCTTTCTTTGCAAGTCATTATACATGAGTTCATGTTTTGCGTCAAGGCTCGGGCCAACTGTATAAGCATGGTTCGTTTTGACCATTTGGCCCTTACGACATTTCCCGTTGAGACACTGTTTGTTATGAAATAACGAAGTAACTTCCTTTGCACCGAACTTGATAATCATCACAGATGCGTTCAATGATAAAGCCCCCTGTGTACGAGGTTGATTTTAAAGAGGCCTCGGATACTCAGCAGTAGTATCGTTTCCGCTATATGGCTGGTATCGATTTCTGGTCGACTTTTGCTTTTTCGTAATAGACCTAGAAGTCAACTGGTTATCTTCGACTCTTATTTTGGATTGATATCGATTGTGCATATCGGTCCAAGTAATAGCTAGGTACTCAATTATATTTTGCTTCAGCCGCCGTGAAGCCCTCGAGCTTCGCTTTTTTAGACCTTGAGTGAAATCTTGAACAACCCAATCGTCTATGACTGGTGGCAGATCCATTCGTTCCGTTTGAAAACGAGCTACGAACTCCCTTAGCATCTCGTTATCCTTTTGTATTACCTTGAACAGGTCTGACTTTCTGGTTTTGACCTTTATGGCTCCGGCATGTGCTTTTATGAAGCAGTCTGCAAGCATAGCAAAAGAATCAATGGAGTTAGATGGTAAATTATGATACCATATCATTGCCCTCTTTGACAGGGTTTCACCGAATTTTTTCAATAATACAGATTCGATCTCATCATCTTCCAAATCATTGCCCTTGATGGTACACGTGTAAGAAGTGACGTGCTCGTTGGGGTCGGTCGTTCCGTTATATTTGGGTATTTCGGGTAGACGGAATTTTTTGGGGATTGGTTTTGGGGCTATACTCGAGGGAAAAGGTTTTTGAATGAATTTTTTCGAATCTAGACTTTTTATCATTGGTGGAGCTCCCGGGATTTGGTCGACCCTGGAATTATATGTCTCTATTTTTTTATCGTTGGCTTCGACTCGTTTTGTGAGTTCCTCGAGCAATTTAGTAATTTCGGGAGTAGTCCCCAATTCTTGCTCATTTGACTTCTCTATGGCTGGTTCCGTTCTGTGGGCTACTTCTCGAACCGGATTGGGCTCCGGCCTGCTTTGTTCCTGAGATTGGCTCTGCAACTGAGCTATCGCTATTTGTTGGGCTTGTAACATCTCGAAGATCATCCGTAAGCTGACTCCGATCTCCTCCACGTTATGGATGTCTCGAGCTACGGATCGAGTACCGCCCTGAATGCTTCTTTCTGGTTCGAAACACTGATTCGCCCCTAGAGCTATTTGTGAATTAACATCCAATGGTACTTCGGCTCGAATTTCGGGTGCTTCGATTCGAGCCTTAGTACCATCATCAAGTGGCCTTCTGGCCCCGGGTGCTAAGTTGTTGGTTTCATCTTGAAGGCAGGCTTCGAGGTCGATAGGTAGAGCCATTGCTAATTTAAAGTTGTAAGCTGGAGTGTACTGTAGATTTATATCAAACAATCACTGTTACCCTTAGCCCCACGGTGGGCGCCAAACTGTTTATCGAAAAAATCGGATAATGTTATATTTGTGTATGGTTCTAAGGATATGCGATACAATTCGATATAAATCGCGTAGAGAAATGGAAATATGTGTATTGTTGGCTGTGAGAATGAAAATAATAAGCAAAAAAGAATGAATAAGTAAAAAACATAAGGGGATAACTATCAATATAAGAAGTGATCTTCCTTCCTCCCCTCTTTTCCTCCTTTTTTTTGGCTTACAAGGATTCTCCCTTTTATAGAAGAGGGTTATTATAAAAAATAATAAAACATACAGTGGAAGGCCCATGATGACTTGTCTCTTCTTTGATTCCCGCCAAGATTCTCTCTCTTGGTGCGGTGGCAACGGCTCTTGTCTGTGAGCTCGATACTAGCTCGAACTCGTTACTGGGTCGGGCCTTTCGGTCTCGGATTGAGTTCGACCTTCGAGATGGACGTCGTGTATTTCCGACCTCGAAGCAGTGCCTTGCGAATCGATTCGGTCACGGGCTCGATAGGATTATCGAGCCGCCTCCTCGAGTGACCTTCGGGCTCGAGGTTCGTTAGTACCGACCTCAGAGCTCACTCCCAAAACCTCATTCCGGCTTTTTAACACTCGAACTCGATC
This sequence comes from Nicotiana tabacum, assembly GCF_000715075.1. NCBI lineage: Eukaryota > Viridiplantae > Streptophyta > Magnoliopsida > Solanales > Solanaceae > Nicotiana > Nicotiana tabacum. The sequence goes on from NC_134103.1 coordinate 88,214,734, forward strand.
GAACGTAGAAAGGCCGAAATCTATTTTGACCGTATACAAAGTACTCTTGCCTTCAAAACATTTTGCATTCATCTCTTTCCAAACTGTCCACCATATGCAAGCTGGAGCAATCTTCCACCGTTCCTTGTTACAGGTTCTTCCCCTAATACTGTTCCAACTGCATATCAAGCCAATGGCCTCCTTGGGCATCATCCAAACAATACCAGCTAGTGTTATAAAGAGCTGCCAAAGTTGTCTAGTAATAACACAATTTAAGAATAGATGGTCATTGGTATCAGTTTCCTGGTGACTTAGAAAGCATGTAAAGCTGGTCTAAATACCTCTTCTTTGGAGAATCCAAAGTGAGGGGCAGGTTTTTCTACCATCAACCATGAAAAGCAAATAACTTCAAATGGTGCTTTGATCATCCAAATCTTTTTCCAAGGTCAGGGAGTGTTGGGTCAGTTTTTTTGAGAGCGAGAAGCGCAAAAATGTGACAGGGGCTTGCCTCGCTTCAAAAGCGAAGCGCACGCTTCATTGAAGTGAAGCACAATTCTTAAAAACATAAAGAAAATCATGCAAAGAGACAATATAAATAATCAAAAAGTTCAATTTAAAAACTTAAAAGTAGGTACCACAAAATCCTCCATAAACCATACAATAAGCAAAATCAAAACCACTAAATTACTAGAATCAACATCTTATTCTTCTACTCTTCTAACTCTTCAAGATTGTCAAAATCTTGAATTCCTTTATTATCTTCGTATTGCTCGTTAGCTTCTTCTTCCTCTTCCTCTTCATGATCACTTTCATCTTCATCAATTAGGGATCGACTTGTAGTACCCACACTCTTTCCCTTCCTATTCGAGCTTGAACTTGAAGTATTCCCCCTTAAACTATAAGGGTACTCCCCAACTCCACTAGCCTCCGCAACATTACCTCAAGTGAAATTAGAGTCGCCTTCAAATACTTCTTCATCTTCACAATTTTTGGGGACTCCGATTAGCCACTCATTAGCCTCATTAATATTGTCCAAAGAATTAGATCAATTAGATTGCAGTTGTTGTAGCGACACCTCAATGCTCTATTGTATTTTATGAACACTAGATTATTGAGGTGCTTCAAGGTTAGTCGATTCCTCTTCTTTGTATGAATTGCAAACAAGATGTGTCAACTAATTATTAGGAGTTAGGACAATTAAGATATAATTTACTTTTATCTCAATACACGAAATCATTCTTTTTAGTTCTCGCGTGTTCAAAAACGCTCTAGTTCCTTTCACATCCGACTGAACTACAAGTTAAACTTAGAACTTTGATGGAGAAAGTCTGTAAATCCGGAGTCTCTAAACCATATTGATCGCATCACTCAACTATAGAAGTGAAAAAAATATTCAAGAGTTAATAAGTATAAAAAATACATTAAAAGTTAGAGCTATAAAATATAGAAGCACTCGGTCACCTGGGGACTTCGCCTTTTCTTTGTTTAATAGCCAGTCGCAGCTTAGAAAGTCCTTCATCTGCCTTGTAAATAGCAAGCTGATCTACTATATTTTCTTCCAGCTCATCATCTTAGGCCAACTTAATAACACAGTCATGGAATCCCTTCCACACTTCTTTATCCAGTAAATTATTCTCATATTGATCATAAAAGAGTGACGGGTTCAGAATATGTCCGGCTGCATGCAAAGGTCGATGAGGTTGCTCTATCCATCTTGAATTAATGATCTGAAAGACCTTTGCATATTTTTACTTATCATTGGATGATGCTTGAATAGCCTCCTTGGCCCTATCCATAGCTTCATAGAGGTAGCCTATTGGTGATTTTTGCTCCCCATCCACCAAACTCTAATCAGCGGGCTACCACTTTTAAGAGCATGAAGGACATTATTCTAAAAAGAATAAGAAAGAATAATGTGTGCAGCTCCCCCACCCCAGCTTCCTTTGCAAATTTACTCTTGTTACATTCCTCTAAAGTGAATAACTTAATCAAATTGGCCCTTTGCAAGTAGATACTATGCAAAGTCAAGAAAGCAGTGGGGAACCTTGTCTTGCCCTGTTTCACCAAATATTTTTGTTTGGTGAATCTTCTCATCCTATTCTAATGTACTATCAAGGGTTTGCACCTCTCAAGCACTAAGAAGAGAGAAAAACAAAAGCACCCCGCTAAAGTTGTTCACAAAACTAGCGAAAGCATTCTTCAAACTCACGTTAGAAGAATGTAAGATGAAAAGAACCTTACCCACTCATTCTTCAATCCCGCAAGAAGCGTTGAATAAAGGAAGAAGAATGATATAAAAAATCAATTACGTTTTTTAAGCTAATTCTCAAAGAACTAATCACCCATATTTATTTTTAGCCTATTGAGCCCTTTAAATAGGCCTTACAATGAGTAAAATTGATAAGGTTAAGCAAAACTAATCCTAATTAAACTAAAATAAGAATAAGGCTAAGAAAACCTATCCTAACTAAAATAGGAAAAAGAATTCTAGTAAGAATGGGATACCAACTAACAATCCTAGTTTGACTAGAACTACAAAGATAATCCTACTAAAACAAGAATTAAATTACTAGGAAATAAGAAATAAGAAATCCTAATCTTTAAGGAAAAGAATTCCTAATCTTGAATGGGTTCTTAAATTTCTTGGATTCTTGGCCTTCTTGATTTTGCATCATTCTCCCCTGGTTGAAAAATATTCGTCCTCGAGTCTAACAGCTTCCAAAGATGGCACAAGATTTGCTATAATATGAATGGATATCCAATGCTCACCAGGTTTCAAGTTACACTTTGCTAGCTTATTATAGAGCTTTTTCATGTTACAAGAAAACTTGGCAGGTGGTCGAACTAAATCTCACTTTCTAAGTTTCAACTTTCTACCAAGTCTTATCCGTGTAATCTTTTTTTTTTTAAAGATTAGGAATTCTTATTTCTTATTTTCTAGTAATTTAATTCATGTTTTTGCATCATATTCAATAACAAGGGTCGTTGAGCAATATAAGGATGTACCATATCGCCTTGGCCAAAAACTGTAGAGAAGGATTTTTTCTTCAAAATGTCCCTGAACATTAAGTTAATACAATGAGTTGCACATGGAGTCCAATAGATATTCGGGTATGCTCCTTGCACCATACCACCCGCTTTTACATTTTTACTCGCATTATCAGTGACCACTTGAACAACATTGCTTGGGCCAATCTTTTCAATGGTGTTCTGCAACAAGACAAACATTTTGATGTGGTCAGTGGACGCATCGCTAGCATCAATCGACTTAAGAAATAAACTTCCCTTGGGAGAATTCACCAACTTATTAATAATCATTTTTCAGTTCTTGCCGTCCACTTATCCATCATAATGGAGCATCCATACTTGTTCCACACAATTTTATGTTCCTCTACAATTTTATTGATCTCCTCCACTTCTTTATTTAAATAAGGATCTCTGATTTCATGATACGTGGGGGGGAGGGGGCTTCATTCTAGGTCCATACTGAGCAACAGCATCAAGAAAGTCTCCAAAAGTGTCAGTATAGTTGACACAATTGAAGGGGAGCCCTACATCATAGACCCATCGTGCAAAAACTATAACTATACGATCCCTTAAAATGTCATGGGCAATATTTTGCAAATCTTTTTCACTGCTCTTTGCTTCTTGCTTCTTTGGGAAATAACAATCTATAGGACCTTTAGTCCTACTCATACCCGTCGATCCATGGCTTGAAGAGATTGCATCTCTTTCCCGTTTTTTATAACTTTGTTTGAAGTGACAAATCAATAGCTTCACCTTCTTCCATATCATCATCATCAATATTGGTCACAAATGGTTGATGACTCATTTGATGTTTTAGCTCCTTCTCAACAAAATTTTTTATTTCTTCCCTCACCTCCGGCGGGCATTTCGGACAACTTGTGACATTTTTATCGCCACAAATAAGATGAAATTTAAAGCGATAAATTCCCCCGTTTGTAATCTTGTTACAAAACTTGCATATAATATTTGTACTATTCTTCTCATTAACTTTATCGTCATATCACCAAGCCGAGTCTTTCTCTTTCGAACTTTGAGATATTTTTAATCTCTATTATGATATAAGAAAAACAAACATAATGAATAACATGAAAATATAACATATATATATATAAACTGAAATTAGCAACACCTTAATTAAATTAAATTTAATAACTGAAATCAGTAACTTTTCAAAGAAAAAGGAAAAAAATTGAAAATAATAATAATAATTAAGTTTAATATACTGAAATCAGCAAAGCATCAACATTTCAAAATTTAATAATTAAGTTTATAAACTGAAATACACACAAATTAATAAATAAAGGCTAAATAAGAAGAATAAAAGGAAAAAGAAAAAGAATTGTTTTACCTGGAGTAGCAGTCCGTCTGGACGAAGTAGAGGAACCCTAGGAGCAATCGATGGAAGAAGAAGAAGAATTGTTTTCAAGGAACCCCAATTTTTTTTTAAAAAAATTGACCCATTTACATGAAGCGATCATTTTTCGCTTCGCGTCGCTTCTCGCTTAAAGCGACAAAGTGCTCGCTTTTTCTAACACTGTGTTGGGTTGTTGTATAGATGATAAATAGTTGTATGTAACCACTGCCTCCTTTCCATGTAAGCGAGTCCTCCACCACACTTGATTTTGTAAAGCCTTCTAATATTTTGAAAATCTCAGTAATTGTAGTGACTTCTTAGTTATTGAGAAGCCTTCTAAAAATTATGTTCCAGCCATGAGAGGTCCAAGATTCTTCTATTAGGGCATTAGGTGAAGTTGTGAGTGAATAAATCAGGAAAAAGCTCTTTTGGTGCTCGAAGTCCAGCCCTATCATCATACTAGAATGAGACCATCCTCCCATTTTCTATCTTAAAACTTGTGTTTGCTGCAAACTCCTCCCATAGATTTCTGATGGCTTTTCAATTGCTAACTCCATAAGGAGTTCTCACTGGTTTGGTGTTCCCTGATTGCTCATACCTACAGTTGATAACTTGTCTCCATAATGCTTGCGCCTCAATATTATATTTCCACAACCATTTCATTAAGTGGATCTTGTTATGCAAACTTAAGTTTCTAATTCCTAGACCTTTAATTCTCTTGCTGGAAATAACAGTCTTCCAGTTAACAAGAGGGGAACCTTTGGACTCCCTGTTGCCTTTCTAAATAAAGTTCCTTCTCAATTGGTCAAATCTTTTCCTTTGGCTAGAATAGAAAATAAACTTGATGTATGTGGGTAGGGTGTCTAGGATAAAGGTCACCAAAATGATTCTTCTCTCTAGGGATAAGTACTATCCTTTCCATCTTACAAATCTCTTTTCACATTTACCAAGTACCCTTTTCCGAATATCTACAGCTTTGTGTTTGGAATGTAGTGATTATCCCAAATACTTGGTAAATTTCCCACTTCAAAACCTAAAATGTCTACTAGAATCAGATTGTTTGAAACTACATTAATAGGTACCAACAAACTTTTTATCATGTTAACATGAAGACTTGAGATACCTTCAAAGACTTTGAGAACCAGCCTCAAATGCATTAGCTGCACTGGTTCAACATCCCAAATAACCAAAGTATCATCTGCATACAAAAGATGTGAAATCTCCATGCTAGTAGTTCTGTTTTGTACTTTAAATTCCTTCAAGCAACCATATTCTCAGCATGTTGCTTAACCCTTCCATGGCTAGCATAAAAAGAAAAGGGATAGAGAGTCCCCTTGCCTCAAACCCTTAATTGAAGAAAGAAACCCATAGGGTATCCATTAATAAGTACAAATAACTCAACTGTACTGATACAAAAGATACATTTAATTTATTTATTTTTCAAACCCATAGCTCTTAGAATATTAATCAGATATCTCCAATTAGCATGATTAAATGCCTTTTCAATAACTAATTTGCACAGGATTCTTGGTTTCTTTTCCTTCTGTCTACCATCAACGCACTCATAGGCTATCAGAGAAACATCAATAATCTGTCTACCCTAAATAAAAGCCATTTGATGCTTGTTCACAATTTTATCTATCACTTGTTTAAGTCTTTCCGCTAGTCTTGCAAATAATCTTGTAGGTGCTGGCAATCAGATTGATTGGTTTGAAGTCTCTTCATTCTTTGGCTCCATTCTTCTTGGGTATAAGAGCTACATTGTCACGACCCAAAATCAACCGTCGTGATGGCGCCTATCATGGAACTAGGCTAGCCTCAACTCAACAACCCAACACAGTAAAATAACTTTAAAAATAATGACGGAAGTAGTTAACATTAAAGAAACCTTTTTGAAAACATAATAAATCCCAAAGTACGATACAATCCAGCCCAAAAATGAGGTGTCACTGAGTACATGAGCGTCTAAGTCAGAATACAATCCACTACAGTATCTAGAGAAATAAACTAAAAATACAACTAGAGATAAAAAAGAAGAGTCATGGCCTGCGAATGCCGTGCAGCTACCTTGATAGTCTCGAAATTTTGAAACCTCAATCAGCAACCGCTGCCGTGACCGGAATCGCCTGGATCTGCACACGAGGTGCATGGAGTAATGTGAGTACACCAACTCAGTAAGTAACGAGTCCAAACTTTGGACTGAAAGGTAGTGATGAACTCAACCGGTACATATAAAAATAGAAATAACTACAGAAATATAGGCATGCTTCCAATTTAATAGGCAGTTCAAAACAGTAGAGTAGACCAGATACGATCAGTGTAAAGAATATATCTCTGCAACCTCTACATGCCAATGCACATGCTGTATGTGATGCACCATGCTGTCAGCCTCATGTGCTCACACTCTCAGATACTCAACCACTCGGTACTGTATATGGATCATACGGCCCAGGGAAGATCCATCCCCGAATATATACATCTCTGACAACAGTCACTCAGTACCGAGGAAGGCCAATCCAGCCCTATGGAGAAGATCAATCTCCATGTATCAAATGCTTCGGACAAGATCCATCCCTCAATAATATCAACCGCACTCACTGGGGGTGTGTACAGACTCCGGATGGGACTCCTACAGCCCAAGTGCTATCACAAATCAATATAACCGCTGCGACGTGCAGCCCGATCCCATAACTGTTACTCATAATTAGGCTCTCAGCCTCACTCAGTCATCAATCTCTCTAGTCTCACCCACGGGCTCACAATGTCATGAAAGCTAATCCGGAACAATGATATGATGTATCAATAAATAACAATTGGACTGAGATATGATATAAAAATGCATGAATATGACTGAGTACAGAATATCAATAAAATCATTGAGAGGACAACAAGAAAGACCACTAGGGGTCTCAACAGTACTACCAGTATGAAGCCTAAACATGATATCTAGCTCAATTACTTTATCACATGATGAAAACACGGATATCAACAAGATAGAGTCAATATACGGTGCCATGGAACCAACCAGGTCACAATTCTCACGGTGCACGCCCGCACGCCCGTCACTTGGCATGTGCGTCACCTTAATACCAATCACACAACACATAATTCGGGGTTTCGAACCCTCAGAACCAAGTTTGAAAGTGTTACTTACCTCAAACCGAGCAAAATCCTACTCCGCAGTGCCTTTGCCTCTCAAATCGGTCTCCAAATAGCCCGAATCTAGCCACAAGTAGTACAACACAATCAATAAAGGCTAAAGGGATCAATTCCACAAGAAAACTACTAAATTATAGCCAAAATCCGAAATCGGCTCCATCCCGGCCCTCGGGCCCACGTCTCAAAATCCAACAAAAGTCACAAACCCAAAAGCTCATTCACTCACAAGTCTAACCATACTAAATTTATCAAAATCTGACATCAAATAGTCACCCAAATCCCCAAAATTCATTCTCCAATTCCCTAGCCTCAAACCTCCAAATTTCACCTCAACACCACACAATCTAGGTGGGAAAAACAATGGAGAAACAAGATTTGTGATAAAAATGAGTACAAGAAGCTTACCTCCAAAATACCCTCGAAAATCTTCTCCAAAATTGCCTAAGTCTGAGTCCAAAATGTTGAAATAAGACTAAAATCGCGAACCATTGTTTTTAAATGTCCTGCCCAGGCTTTTCGCACATGCTTCCCAATATCCACACCTGCGGCAAAAATTCCCGCTTTCTGCAGAAACCACTTAAAACACTGGGCTCGCATCTGTGCTCCAGGTCTCGCACCTGCGGAGTCGCTTTGGCGACCCTTCGGCCGCTTCTGCGGAATTGCCCAAATCTTCCTCCTTCACATCTGCGGCCCATTCTCGCATCTGCGAGCCCGCAAATGCGCATCATTTCTCGCACCAGCGATTTCCTAAGCCAACACCAACTCCGCATCTGTGCCACCCTACCGCACTTGTGGTCATCGCATTTGCGGCAATATCCTCGTAGGTGTGATTACAACAGCAACAACCAACTTTAGCAAAACTTCAAACTCCAAACTTGCTCCATTAATCACCCGAAATCAACCCGAGACCCTCGGGACCTCAACCAAATATACTAACAAGTCTTATAACCCGATACGAACTTAGTCGAATCCTCAAATCACCTCAAACAATGCCAAAAACATTAATTACACACGGATTCAAGCCTAAAGAACTTTGAAATTTCCAAATTTCACAAAAGACGCCAAAACCTATCAAATCACATTCGATTGACCTCAAATTTTGCATACAAGTCATAAATGACACCACGAACCTACTCCAACTTACGGAAATCCAGTCCGACCCCAATATCAAAAAGTACACTCCCGGTCAAACTTCCAAAATTCCAACTTTCGGCAATTCAAGCCTCATTCTACTACGGACCTCCAAATCACAATCCGGACGCGCTCTTAAGTCCAAAATCACCTAACAGAGCTAACAGAACCATCAAAATTCAAATCCGAGGTCGTTTACTTATAAGTCAATATCCGGTCAACTTTTCCAACTTAAACTTTCAAACAAGAGACTAAGTGTCTCAATTCATTCTGAAATCACTCCGGACCCGAACCAACTAACTCGGTAAGTCACAATACAGCTGTAGAACATACAAGAAGCAAAAAATAGGGGAATGGAGCTACAGCTCTCGAAATGACCGGCCGGGTCGTTACATACATATGTGGTATTTAGACTCTTTTCTAAAATTCTCATAAAGTGGAAATTGGTCATAATTTGTAGAATGTCATCCTTCCGCAAATTCGAGCAAGGACCTGGAGCTTTGTCTACAACACATAGCCTTAAACTATGGAGAAATTCTTGTTCCTCAAAAGGTCTCTCCAACCAACTTTGCACCTCTACTATGATTGTAGCTGAATTTTGAAGAGTAAAATTAGACCTCCATAATTCTGTCGTAGTGTGTAACTATTTATAAAAGGAGATGAATTCTCCATTAATCCCAATTGAGTTAGTAACTTCAATCCCATTAATCTTCAGGTTGTCTATGGTGTTGAGTCTCTTATGTATATTGACCATCCCAAAGTTCTTGTCACCCTGCTTGAACCATAAAATTCTGGATTTTAAGTCATAAACATCATCACTTCCAAAGATGGCTTTTGACGTACGGAAGTCGACCTGATGACTATTAGTCTTTAATAATAGGCCCATTTGAGTCTCAGTAGTTGGGTCATTAGAATCCACAGAAATTGGGCCTTTAGAGATAGCCAAATGTGGTCCCTCAAGTTCATTAATGGGTCCAACACATTTATCTGAAGTGGTACATATGGTAAAAATTTCATGGGGCGCATATGTAACGACCCGACTTGTCGTTTTAAGAATTTACGTCACGTTCAGTGACTTAAGGTCTCGAGCAGCTTCATAATATGTATTATGACCTGCGGATGTGGTCGAGTTTGATTTTTGGAAGATTCGGAAATAAATTGAAAGAACAATTCTTATTTAGAAGCTTAAATGGAAAGAGTTGACCGGAGAGTTGACTTTTGAGCAAACGACCCCAGAATAGAATTTTTATGATTTCAATAGCTTCGTATGGTAATTTCGGACTTAGGCGTATGTCCAAATTTGGATATGGAAGTCTTTAGGCCAATTTGACGTATTTTGGCGAAAGTTAGAAAATGGAAGATTTTAGAAAGTTTGATCGGGAGTTGACTTTATTGATATCGAGATCGAAACTCGATTTCAAAAATCGAAACAACTCCATTATATTATTTAAGACTCGTGTGCAAAATTTAAAGTCATTCTGGATTGATTTAATACGTTTCAGCGCAAATTATAAAATTTGGAAATTTCATAACTCATAATTCGATTCGAGGCACGATTCGTAGTTTCGGCATTGTTTGATGTGATTTTATGTCTCGACTAAGTTCGTATCATATTTTGGGACTTGTTGGTATGATTTGACGGGTCCCGAGGGGCTTGAGTGTATTTTTGGATCATTGGTTGAGAGACTAGTAAAGTTAAGAAATTTGGGAGTTTGACCATGGTCAATATCAGGTTAAGACGACCTCTTTTCAGTTTTTTAAGTGCGCGAGCAGGTCCATAGTGTATTTTATGATTGAAATTCATATATGGTTTGTGTCCGGGAGGTTCCGAATGAGTTTCGGATCATTTCGGAGAAGTTTGGGTTTTGCTGGTGTAACGACCCGGCCGGTCGTTTCTAGAGTTATAGCCTCGTTTTCCCCATTTCTACTTCCTTTTATGCTTTTCAGCTATATTATGATATATCGGGTTAGTTGGTTTGGGTCCGGAGTGGTTTCAGAGTGAATTGAGACACTTAGTCTCTAAAGTAGAAGCTTAAGTTAGAAAAGCTAACCAGATGTTGACTGATGTGTAAACGATCTCTGATTTGAATTCTGATGGTTCCATTAACTTCGTTGGGTAATTTTGTACTTAGGAGCGCACCCGAAATGTGATTTGGAGGTCCGTAGTGGAATTAGGCTTGAATTGGTGAAAGTTGGAAATTTGGTGATTTTGGTCGGCAGTGGAAAATTTGATATCAGGGTCGGAATGAATTTACGAAAGTTGGAGTAGGTTCGTGGTGTCATTTGTGATGTGTGTGTAAAAGTTGAGGTCATTCGGGCGTGGTTTGATAGGTTTCGGCGTCGTTTGTGGAATTCGGAAGTTTAGAAGTTCTTATGCTTGAATCCGAGGGTAATTTGGTGTTTTGATGTTATTTTGCAAGATTCGAAGGCTCGAATAAGTTCGTATGTTGATATATGACTTGTTGGTATATTTAGTTGAGGTTCCGAGGGGCTCGGGGTGATTCCGAGTGGTTAACGGATTGTTTGAAGTTGGAAAAATGTAGCTGAAGCTGCTGCTACTGGTATTTCCGCACCTGTGGAGGGGGGGGAGCCGCAGGTGCGAGGTCACTGGTGCGTTTGGAAAGCCGCAGATGCGGACATAGAGGACGTGGGCTGGAACCGCAGGTGCGTAGAAGTGGTCGCATCTGCGAGCCCGCTGAAGCGAGCGGGAGATCGCAGATGCGGAGAGTTATGCGTAGGTGCACAAGCGCAGGTGCGAAAGGTTGGCCGCAGATGCGGAACCTGGGATCTCAAGTGAGTTCCGCACCTGCGATGGAAATTCTACAGGTGCGGCGTCGCAGAAGCGAAAAAAGGGGCCGCATGTGAGATATTGCTGGGCAAAAAAGCTCCGGCTCGAGGTATTGTCTTTCATTTTGAATTTTTGGACTTGAGAAACTTGGGAGAGGCGAGTTTTCGAAGGTTTTCAAGAAGCAACGTTAGGGTAAGTGATTCTAACCCATAGTGGTATAAATTTCGTGAATCTATGGCTTTGTTCAGCATTTAATTAGTAGGATTTTGAAGTGAAATAAGGGGTTAGGGCTTGGGATTTTGGAGAGTGTAATTTGAGGATTTTAGGGACCAAATGATGTCGGATTTTGATGAATTTCATATGGTTAGACTCGTGAGTTAATGGGCTTTCGGGTTTTATGACTTTTGGCGGATTTTGAGATGTGGACCCGGGGGCTGGGTTTGAGTGAATTTCGGGATTTGGCCTATAATTTGGTATTTTCCTTGTGAGATTCATTCCTTAGCTCATATTGATCGTATTTTATTGCTTATGGCTAGATTCGGGTCATTTGGAGGCTGGTTCGAGAGGAAAGGGCATTTCGGAGTAGGAGTTCTACGTTGTTGAGGTAAGTAACAGTTTTAAATCTAGTCTTGAGGGTATGAAACCCGGAGTTTGGTATAATGTGACTCTTTAGAGGTGGCACCCATGCCAGTGACGAGCGTGTGGGTGTACACCGTGAAGGATTGAGACTTGGTCTGTCCCGGGAGACTGTGAAGTCTAATAGCCTTTATTTGTGTTATATGCATTCGTGTCTACTAGAACTTGACTGCCTTTCATGTTAGAGATCATGCTTAGGCTATATTCCTGTTCATGGTAGTTATATTCAGTCATAGTGATTTTTGTACATGTTTACCTCAGTCTCTATTATTTTTCCCTGATGATATACTGTAACACTTTGATTTGTGTTGTTTTCCCTTTCTTTATTGAGAGCTATGAGACTAGATAGGTTCATGTCTGAGTAAGGCTGAGGGCCTGGTTGTGAGGTATTGTTCTATGGCACGTGAGTTGTCCGTGCAGCACGTGAGTTGTCCGTGTAGATCCTTATATTATACTATAGCACATGAGTTGTTCGTACAGCACGTGAGTTGTCCATGCAGCACGTGGGTTGTCCGTGCAAATTATAGCCCTTGGGTTGTAGGAGCCCCTCATGAGCCTAAACACCCCAAGTGAGCGCGGGTACCCATTGAATGTGAGTGCTGAGGGCTGAGAGCCGAGTGGTTGAGCTGTTATGACGAGTTGAGTGAATGTTGCCCTGAGAGGCTGTTCTTGTTTTTCAATTGTTGTTGCATTTAGTTGCTATCTGTCATTGTTGTGAAATTCTCTGAAAGATTTTATATCTTGAATACATGAACTTGAACTGTATAAAATTGATTTGACTTAAACTGTTGGATTCGAAAGCATGTCTATTCTTTGCTGGAATTATTGAAAATGAAATGTATTGTATAGCTCGTCACTGCTTCTTAGTTCCTTATTTATTTCTGTTACTTGCTGAGTTGGTTGTACTCATGATACACTCTGTACTTCATGTGCATATCCATATGTGTTTGATCATGGAGGTCGCTGAGTTCGGGCGCGATTGAGTACCGGAGACAACGAGGTAGCTGCCGGCGTCTGCAGGACCTTGTCTCTCCTTCTATATTTCTTTCTGTTTTGTATTGATACTTAGACACTGGTTGTATTAGTTTGGTTATTTAGATGCTCATGACTTAGTGACACCCTGATGTTTGGGGTTGGTTTCCGCATTTTGATCCTATATTGAGTTCAACTTTGGTTTTTATGAAAATTTTTGATATGAAAAAGTTTTAAATTAACTTTTTATTGAATTACTGGAGGAGTTTGACAAAGTCGGCTTGCCTAGTACCATCGATAGGCGACATCACGACAGGTTAGATTTTTGGGTCGTGACAACTTGGTATCAGAGCTCTAGGTTACATAGGTCTCACGAGTCATGAGCAGGTTTAGTAGAGTCTTGGGGATCGGTACGGAGACGTCTGTACTTATCTTCGAGAGGCTGTAGAACCTTTAGGAAAATTCCACATTCTTGAATTCTTGTCGTGCGAATCTGTTAATTCTGGTAACTAAACATCTGTTGCTTCATTTTCTCACAGATGGTAAGGACTCGTACTACCGGACAGGATGGACAACCACTAGTACCACCACCCAGGGCCGCGAGAGGCAAAGGCCGCGGTAGAGGTCGCGGTAGGGGCAGAAGTGCCGCCCGCACGGCAACTGGGGCAGTACCTGCATATCCACCAGTTGTCCCAGATCAGGACCAGATTCTGGTTGTTGATGCACTAGCTCAGGTACCACCTGTGCCTATTGTGATTCCAGGCCTCCAAGAGGCCCTAGCTCAGATTTTGACAGCATGTACCGGCCTTGCTCAGGCGGTCTCTATCTCGACGGCCACAACCACTTCTCAAGACGGGGGAGGCACTCAGACTCCCGCCGCTCGCACACCCGAGTAGGTTGTTCAGGGACTCCAGACACCGGAGGCACCACAGTCCAGCCGGTTGCAGCTGCTCAGGATTATATGGTTCCTGCTATGCCTGAGGATGATCAGCGTAGGTTGGAGAGGTTTGGGAGACTCCAGCCTCCACCTTTCAGTGGCACAGAGAGAGAGAGGATGCTCAGGACTTCTTGGACAGGTGTCAGAGGATACTTCGTACTGTTGGTATTCTGGACACTTGTGGGGTCTCATTCAATACTTTTTAGTACTGGTATTCTAGAGACTTGTGGGGTCTCCTTCACTTCTTTTCAGTTTTCTGGGGCTGCACTCAGATGGTGGGAGACTTACGAGAGACATAGGCCTGTTGGAACAACACCCCTTACTTGGCAGCAGTTCTCCGTGGTCTTTTTGGAGAAGTTCGTGCCTCAGTCCCGCAGAAAGGAGCTGCGCAGACAGTTTGAGAAGCTTCGCCAGGGTGATATGTCTGTGACGCAGTATGAGATGCGATTCTCGAAGTTGGTCTGTCATGCTATCTGGTTGGTTCCCACAGACAGGGAGAGGATCATGAGGTTTATAGATGGTCTCACTATTCAGCTACAGTTGCTCTTGACCAGAGAAAGGGTGTCGGGTGCTACCTTTGATGAGGTTGTCGACATTGCTCAGCATATTGAGATGGTTCGCGGTTAGGATATAGTTGAGAGGGAGGCCAAGAGACCTCATGGTCAGGGTGGATTCAGCGGTGCTCCTTTTGGGGGTCAGTTCCAGCACGATAGAGGTCGTCATTTCAGACATGCTCAGTCAGCTCGGCTATTTCACCGTGGTGTGTCATCTGGCCATGGTTCTTACAATCATCAGCAGGTCCAGTCATCATTCAGTGCACTACCAGCGCAGAGTTCTCATCATGCCCCGTCTGCTCAGGTATTCCTGGGTAGTTCTTTTGGGCATCAGGAGCAGCAGTTTCATTAGATGAGGGGTTGTTTCGAGTGCAGAGATTTTGGTCACATTATGAGAGATTGTCCTAGGCTATTAGGTGGGACTCCACAGCGGAGTACTCGGCCGATGACACCAATGCCAGTTCCTCCACTACCCGCCAAGCCAGCCAGGGGTGGAGCTCAGCCAGTTAGGGGTGGAGCCCAGTCAGCTAGGGGTCGCCCCAAAGGGGGAGGCAGATCAGGGGGTGGCCAGGCCCGTTTCTATGACCTCCCTGCCATGCCAGATGCTATTGCTTCAGATGTTGTGATTACAGGTATTGTCTCAATTTGTCACAGAGATGCCTCTGTATTATTTGACCCTGGTTCCACGTATTCATATGTTTCCTCGTATTTCGCCCATTTTCTGGATATGCCCTATGAGTCTTTAGTTGTATCTATTCACGTATCTACTCTGGTGGGCGATACTATTATTGTGAACCGCATATATTGGTCATGTGTGGTGACTATTGGGGGTCTGGAGACCCAAGTGGACCTTTTACTACTTAGTATGGTTGACTTTGATGTGATATTGGGTATGGATTTATTTATCTCCATGTCATGTTGTTCTAGATTGTCACGCTAAGATCGTGACGTTGGCGATGTCGGGATTTCCGAGGGTTGAGTGGAGCGGTTCTATAGACTATGTACCTAGTAGGGTGATTTCATATTTGAAGGCTCATCGTATGGTTGAGAAGGGTCGTCTATCCTATTTGGCTTTTGTGAAGGATGTTAGTGCAGAGACCCCTACCATTGATTCTGTTTCGGTGGTACGGGACCTTCCGGATGTGTTTCCTGCGGACCTACCGGGCATGCCGCCTGATAGGGATATTGACTTCGGTATTGATTTGGTGTCGGGCACTCAGCCCATTTCTATTTCACCGTATCGTATGACACCAGCAAAGTTGAAGGAGTTGAAGGAACAACTTCAGGAAGTCCTTGATAAGAGGTTTATTCGGCCTAGTGTGTCACCTTGGGGTGCACCGGTTCTATTTGTAAAGAAGATGGATGGTTCCATGAGGATGTGCATTGATTACAGGCAGTTGGACAAGGTCAAAGTCAAGAACAAGTACCCTTTTCCTCATATTGATGATTTATTTGACCAGCTTCAGGGAGCGAGGGTGTTCTCCAAGATTGATTTGAGGTCTGGTTATCACCAGCTGAAGATTCGGGATTCAGATATTCTTAAGACAGCTTTCAGGACCCTATATGGCCATTATGAATTCTTGGTGATGTCTTTTGGGCTAACCAATGCCCCAGCAACATTCATGCATTTGATGAACAGTGTATTCCAGCCTTATTTGGACTCATTCGTTATTGTATTCATTGATGACATTCTAGTGTACTCTCGTAGCCAGGAGGAGCATGCTCAGCACTTGAGGATCGTATTACAGAGATTGAGGGAGGAGAAATTTATGCAAAGTTCTCCAAGTGTGAGTTCTGGCTCGGTTCAGTAGCATTCTTGGGGCACGTGGTGTCCAGTGAGGGTATTTAGGTTGTTCCGAAGAAGATAGAGGCGGTTCAGAGTTGGCCCAGACTGTCCTCAGCTACAGAGGTTCGGAGCTTTCTTGGTTTGGCTAGTTATTACCAGCAGTTTTGTTCAGGGTTTCTCATCTATTACATCGCCCTTGACCAAATTGACACAAAAGGGTGCTCCATTCAGGTGGTCGGATGAGTGTGAGGAGAGTTTTCAGAAGCTCAAGACTGTTTTGACCACAACTCCAGTGTTAGTTCTGCCATCAGCTTCAGGTTCTTACACAGTGTATTGTGATACCTCGAGGGTAGGTATTGGATATGTTCTGATGCAGGAGGGTGGAGTGATTGCCTATGCCTCGCGTCAGTTGAAGACCCATGAGAAGAACTATCTTGTCCATGATCTTGAGTTAGCAGCCATTGTTCACGCCTTGAAGATTTGGCGTCATTATTTGTATGGGGTTCATTGTGAGATCTATACTGATCACCAGAGTTTGCAATATCTGTTGAAGCAGAAGGATCTTAACTTGCGTCAACGGAGATGGTTAGAGCTTCTTAAGGACTACGATATCACTATTTTGTACCATCCGGGGAAGGCCAATATGGTGGCCGATGCTTTGAGTCACCGGGCGGAGAGTTTAGGGAGTTTAGCAGATCTCCCAGCAGTAGAGAGACCCTTGGCATTGGATGTTCAAGCCTTAGCGGGCCAGCTTATCAGATTGGATATTTCAGAGCCGAGTCAGGTATTGGCTTGTGTGGTCTCTAGGTCTTCTCTTTATGATCATATCAGGGAGCGTCAGTATGATGACCCCTACCTGTTCGCTCTTCAGGACAGGGTTCAGCGAGGTGATGCTAGGGATGTGACCATTGGTGATGACGGTCTGTTGAGGATGTAGGGCCGGATATGTGTGCCTAATGTAGATGGGCTCAGGGAGTCAATTTTTGAGGAGGCCCACAGCTCGCGGTATTCCATCCCTCCGGGTGCCGCGAAGATGTACCAGGATTTGAGGCAGCACTATTGGTGGAGGCGGATGAAGAAGGATATAGTTAGGTGTGTGGCTCAATGTCTCAACTGTCAGCAAGTTAAGTATGAGCATCTGAGACCGGGTGGCTTACTTCAGAGGTTAGAGATCCCAGAGTGGAAGTGGGAGCGTATCACCATGGACTTCGTAGTTGGGCTCCCACGGACTTCGAGGAAGTTCGATGCTATTTGGGTGTTGTGGATCGGCTGACCAAGTCCGCGCACTTCATTCCAGTTAGTACTACTTACACTTCAGAACGGATGGCCGAGATTTATATCCAAGAGGTTGTTCGCCTGCATGGTGTTCCAGTTTCCATCATTTCAGATAAAGGTACTCAGTTTACATCGCAGTTTTGGAGGGCCGTGCAGTGAGAGTTGGGTACTCATGTTGAGTTGAGCACATCTTTTCACCCTCAGACGGACGGGCAGTCCGAGCGCACTATTCAGATATTGGAGGACATGTTGCGCGCTTGTGTCATTGACTTTGGGGGTTCATGGGACCAGTTCTTGCCGCTCACGGAGTTTGCATATAACAACATTTATCAGTCGAGTATTTAGATGGCTCCGTACGAGGCTTTATATGGGAGGAGGTGTAGATCTCTGATAGGATGGTTTGAACCGGGTGTGGCTAGGCTCTTGGGTACAAACTTGGTCCATGATGCATTAGATAAGGCAAAATTTATTCAGGAGCGACTTCGCACGGCGCAGTCTAGGCAGAAGAGCTATGCGGACAGGAAGGTTCGTGATGTGTCGTTTATGGTTGGGGAGAAGGTTTTGCTGAATGTATCACCCATGAAGGGTGTTATGAGGTTTGGGAATATGGGCAAGTTGATCCCCCAGTTCATTGGGCCTTTTGAGGTGCTTCAGAGGATAGGGAGGTGGCTTATAAGCTTGCCTTGCCACCTAGCTTGTCGAGTGTGCATCTAGTATTTCATGTTTCCATGCTTCGGAAGTATGTTGGCAATCCGTCCCACGTTTTGGACTTCATCACGGTTCATTTGGAGGGTGATATGACTTATGATGTGGAGCCAGTGGTCATTTTGGATCGGCAGGTTCGGAAGTTGAGGTCAAAGGACATAGCTTCGGTGAAGGTACAGTAGAGAGGTCAGCCTGTGGAGGAGGCTACCTGGGAGATCGAGCAGGAGATACGGAGCAGATATCCACACCTATTTGAGACTCCAGGTATGTTTCTAGACACGTTTGAGGACAAACATTTGTTTAAGAGAGGGAGGACGTAATGACCCGGCCGGTAGTTTCGAGAGTTATAGCCCTGTTTTCTCCATTTCTGCTTCCTTTTGTGCTTTTCATCTATATTATGATATATCGGGTTAGTTGGTTCGGGTTCAGAGTGGTTTCGGAGTGAATTGAGACACTTAGTCTCTAAAGTGGAAGCTTAAGTTAGAAAAGTCAATTGTATGTTGACTTATGTGTAAACGATCTCCGATTTGAATTCTGATGGTTCCATTAGCTTCGTTGGGTGATTTTGGACTTAGGAGCGCGTCCGGAATATGATTTGGAGGTCCGTAGTGGAATTAGGCTTGAATTGGCGAAAGTTGAAAATTTGGCGATTTCGGTCGACAGTGAAAAATTTGATATCGGGGTCGGAATAGATTTCCGAAAGTTGGAGTAGGTTCGTGGTGTCATTTGTGATGTGTGTGTAAAATTTGAGGTCATTCGGACGTGGTTTGGTAGGTTTTCGGCGTCGTTTGTGGAATTCAGAAGTTTAGAAATTCTTAGGCTTGAATCCGAGGGTAATTTGGTGTTTTGATATTGTTTTGCGTGACTCGAAGGCTCGAATAAGTTCGTATATTGATATATGACTTGTTGGTATGTTTGGTTGAAGTCCCGAGGGGCTCGGAGTGATTCCAGGTGGTTAACGGATTGTTTGAAGTTGGAAAAATACAGCTGAAGCTGTTGCTATTGGTATTTCCGCACCTGCAGGGGGGGCGCAGGTGTGAGGTCGCTGGTGCGTTTGTCAAGCCACAGATGCGGACATAGAGGACCTGGGATGGAACTGCAGGTACGTAGAAGTGGTCGCATCTGCGAGCCCGCTGAAGCGAGCGGGAGATCGCTGATGCGGAGAGAAGGAATTTGGCTGGCTTCGCAGATACAGAGAGTTATGCGCAGGTGTGAAAGGTTGGCCGCATATGCGGAACCTGGGATCTCAAGTGAGTTCCGCACCTACGATGGAAATTCCGCAGGTGCAGCATCGCAGAAGCGGAAAAAAGGGCCGTATGTGCGATATTTCTCGGCAGAAAAGCTCCAACTCGAGGTTTTGTCTTTCATTTTGAATTTTTGGACTTGAAAAGCTAGGGAGAGAGGCGATTTTTCGAAGGTTTTCAAGGAGCAACGTTGGGGTAAGTGATTCTAACCCATAGTGGTATATATTTCGTGAATCTATGGCTTTGTTCATCATTTAATTAGTAGGATTTTGAAGTGAAATAAGAGGTTAGGGCTTGGGATTTTGGAGAGTGTAATTTGAGGATTTGAGGGACAAAATGATGTCGGATTTTGATGAATTTTATATGGTTAGACTCGTGAGTGAATGGGCTTTCGGGTTTTATGACTTTTGGTAGATTTCGAGATGTGGGCCCGAGGGCCGGGTTTGAGTGAATTTCGGGATTTGGCCTATAATTTGGTATTTTCCTTGTGGGATTCATTCCTTAGCTCATATTGATCGTATTTTATTGCTTAGGCTAGATTCGAGTCATTTGGAGACCGGTTCGAGAGGAAAGGGAATTTCGGAGTAGGAGTTCTACGTTGTTGAGGTAAGTAACAGTTTTAAATCTGGTCTTGAGGGTATGAAACCCGGAGTTTGGTATAATATGACTGTTTGAAGGTGGCACCCATGCCAGGTGATGGGCGTGTGGGTGTACGCCGTGAGGGATTGAGACTTGGTCTGTCCCGGGAGACTGTGAAGTCTAATAGCCTTTATTTGTGTTTATATGTATTCCTGTCTACTAGAACTTGACTGCCTTTTATGTTAGAGATCATGCTTAGGTTATATTCCTGCTCATGGTAGTTATATTTAGTCATAGTGATTCTTGTACATGTTTACCTCAATCTCTATTATTTTTCCCTGATGATATACTGTAACACTTTGATTTGGGTTGTTTTCCCTTTCTTTATTGAGAGCTATGAGACTAGAGAGGTTCATGACTGAGTAAGGTTGAGGGCCTGGTTGTGAGGTATTGTTCTATGGCACGTGAGTTGTCCGTGCATCACGTGAGTTGTCCGTGCGTATCCT
This sequence comes from Nicotiana tabacum, assembly GCF_000715075.1. Lineage (NCBI taxonomy): Eukaryota > Viridiplantae > Streptophyta > Magnoliopsida > Solanales > Solanaceae > Nicotiana > Nicotiana tabacum. The sequence goes on from NC_134103.1 coordinate 88,235,366, forward strand.
TATATTATACTATACCACGTGAGTTGTCCGTGCAGATCCAGATATGATATTATAGCATGTGAGTTGTCCGTGCAGATTATAGCGCTTGGGCTATAGGAGCGCTACCCCCAGTGAGCGCGGGTACCCATTGAGTGTGAGTGCTGAGGGCTGAGAGCCGAGTGGTGGAGCTGTTGTAAGGAGTTGATTGACTGTTTCCCTGAGAGGTTGTTCTTGTTTTTCAATTGTTGTTGCACTTAGTTGCTATCTGTCATTGTTGTGAAATTCTCTGAAAGATTTTATATCTGGAATACATGAACTTGAACTGTATAGAATTGATTTGACATAAACTGTTGGATTCGAAAGCATGTCTATTCTTTGCTGGAATTATTGAAAATGAACTGTATTGTATAGCTCGTCACTGCTTCTTAGTTCCTTATTTATTTCTGTTACTTGCTGAGTTAGTTGTACTCATGCTATACCCTATACTTCATGTGCATATCCATATATGTTTGATCACGGAGGTCGCTGAGTTCGGGCGCGATTGAGTACCGGAGACTATGAGGTAGCTGCCGGCGTCCGCATGACCTTGTCTCTCCTTCTATATTTCTTTCTGTCTTGTAATGATACTTAGACACTGGTTGTATTAATTTGGTTATTTAGATGCTCATGACTTAGTGACACCCCGATATTTGGGGCTGGTTTCCGCATTTTGATCCTATATTGAGTTCAACTTTGATTTTTATGAAAAGAATTTATATGAAAAAGTTTTAAACTACCTTTTTATTGAATTACTGGAGTATTTTGAGAAAGTCGGCTTGCCTAGTACCATCGATAGGCGCTATCACGACAGGTTAGGTTTTTGGGTCATGACAGCTGGTTTCTAGTGCGACACTGTTCATTCGCAATTGCGAACCATTGTCCGCAAATACGAAAATAATGTTCATTCGCAAATGCGAAAACATTGTTCATTAGCAAATGCGAAGTTTTTGTCCGCAAATGCGAAAACATTATTCATTCGCAAATGCAAAATTTTTATCCGCAAATGCGATAACGCTGTTCATTCGCAAATGCAAAAATACTGTTCATTTGCAAATGCGAAGTTTTTGTCCGCAAATGCGAACCTGGGCAGAAACTTAAGGATTGAAAATGTGTCATTTCTTCATTTTCGATTGGGATTTTTGGAGCTCGATTTTTGGGCGATTTTGAGGATTTCTTCACGACTTTGACTGGGGTAAGTGTTCTATATCCGAAAGTGATTATATTTCATGAATCTATGGTTATATTCATTGTTTAATTCAGGTTTAAATGGAAGAATTCAAGATTTTTGAAAAATCTTCCAAAAACGAAAATTCAAAATTTGGAGGATGATTTGTTATTGGAAATTGATAAAATTGGTATGGTTGAACTCATATCGGAATGGATGTTCGGATTTCGTAAAAATTATGTCGGGTTCCGAGAGGCGAGCCCCGCGTTGACTTTTGTTGACTTTTTAGGATAAATTTCTAAGTCGACGTTTTATTATCCGGAATTATTTTCGATAAATTTTAATGAAGTTATACAATTAATTTAGATAGATTTAAGTTGTCCGGAGGTCAATTCAAGCAAGAAGGCAATTTTGGAATATCGGCATAACTTCAAAAAGGTAAATATCTTGCCTACCCTTGAGTGGGGGAATTACCCCTTAGGCATCGAGTCTTATGTGCCATTTGTGAAATGTGAAATGTGAAAAGCCGTGTACGCGAGGTGACGAGTACGTACTCGGGCTTATATGTGCAAAATATATTGGGTTAAGGTCTTAGGCATATTGTGTAGTAAATTGGATAATTGTTAGCATTTATTAAATCATCTATTTTGCCATGCCTCAATTCGTGCTTGATGAATTTGTTTTTATATAAAAATTTGATGTGATTATTACTTGTATATTTATGTGGATTCCGTGAATTGATAATTTGATATTTCTTGAAAATTAATTTCATTATGGATTTTCCATCTGCAAATAATTAATTAAATAAACTTAAGAAGAGGTATTTATATAATTATTAAGAATTTGTATTAATGAAGGCGTTGCCCTATATTGAGTATTTTCTATTTCTGTTGACCGTTTTGAGGTTTTATATACGTTGTGTGGAGCCTTGGGCTATTTGTTGAGAAATTTATTGATTTTGCTACATTTTTGGAATTTGGTTGTGGTCAGTGGGCAAATTGTGATATGAATTGTTATATTGTGTTGTCCTTTAAACACTCTCCTTGATGTTATTTATGCTTCCTACCTTGCTTATTAATGATATACATGTGCTTGGTAAGGAAGAGTGTAAAGCACGAAGGGTGATGCCGTGCCATTTGAATTATATTATCATGTGAGGGGGAGTGTAAAGCACGAAGGGTGATATCGTTCCATTTGAGAGTGTAAAGCATAGGGGGTGATGTCGTGCCATATGAGAGTGTAAAGCACGAAGGGTGATGCCGTGCCATTTCATTTATATTATCAGATGAAGATGAGAGTAAAAGCACGAAGGGTGATGTTGTGCTATTATTATTATATTATCATATATTCATGGCACAATGGGTATTTCCGTGCAGGCGAGGACGAGGGACATACATTATATTGTGATATCTTTTTTTGTGTATACATTCATGCCTTTATCTTGAGTTGTTATTATGCACTTATATTTTTTTTGTGACTTGTAGTCGTAGTTGCTTCTTGTGTGCCTCCACTTTATTTCTTTTATTCTTATTGGCATTTTTCCCACCTGGTTGGTACTGTTATATGTAAGTACAGTGAGAAAGAGATGAATACATGAAGGGTGTTGCCGTGCCAATGGATTTGATCTACATACATTGGGTGAGAATGAGACAAGTGCATGAAGGTATTACCGTGCCATTTGATGTGATATATTGAATATATTTCTCACACCAGAAAAGTTAAATGGGGTGTCACATGGTGACTTTTACTTGAAAGAATTATATTCGAAAGATATTTATTTGAAAGAACTATAGTTGAAAGAGATTTATTTGAAAGAATTATATTTGAAGATATTTATTTGAAGGAATTATATTTGAAAGAGATTTATTTGAAAGAATTATATTTGAAGATATTTATTTGAAGGAATTATATTTGAAAGAGATTTATTTGACAGAATTATACTTGAAAGATATTTATTTGAATGGAGTATATTCGAAGTATATTTATTGGAAAGTATTATATCCTAAAGATTATTATTTGAAAAGCATATAGGCGAAAGATTTATATTTGAAGGACTTGATTAATTGGTTGTACTTGTACTCATTATTTGTTGAGCAATATTAATGGTGTTCCTGTTGCCTTGCTGTTTAAATCACTAGTTGATTGGTGTTGCTATCACTGCTATTTGTTTTCTATTATTTTTGTATACTATATTACACAGGTTATTAGACTAGTGAGTATCTCGACCGTACCTCGTCACTACTCCACTGAGGTTAGTCTTGATACTTACTGGGTACCGACCGTGGTGTACTCATACTACACTTCTGCACATTTTTGTGCAGAGCCAGGTATTGGAGCTATCGGACTCAGACAAAATTAAAGTGTGATCGCAAGGATTCAAGGTAGAGCTGCTTGGTCGTCGCAGTCTCTTGAAGTCTTTTCATTTTATTGTACTGTTAATTATTAATCAAACAGTATTGAGTATTCGATCATTGATATTATTTCATGTATTCAGTTAGAGTTCGTGACTCAGTATTACTAGTCTTGGGATGTTTTTATATTTGTTTCCGCTTTTGGTTTCGAAAAAAAAATGGCTTGAATTGTTATTATAATCGGCTTACCTAGTCTTACAGAATAAGTGCCATCACGACGCATGTGGCGGGATTTTGGGTCGTGACAGCATAATTTGGTCACCCGCATTTAGCTTGCACCCACTTTTCTTAAAAGTTGAATTGATACCCAATTTTTGGGTAACTTCAGATACCCGCGTTTTCGCTTCTTCTTCGTTGTTGCTTTTTTCTTCTCTGTATTCATGTCACATGTATCTAGGAGTTCCGTTGCTGCTTTCTTCTCTATATTCATGTCTCATGTATTGAGGAGCCGTTTGATTTCTTCTTAGTTGTAAAATAGGTTTTTTAGATTTGTTGTTTTGACAATTTGATGATTGAGGTTGTTCTTTATGATATTTAAAAGTTATGTTTCAAATTTGAGCTCATTTGGATTAGATTTGAGCGTTGAATCGTGTGTTGGATTGTTAAAATTTGAAGAATAAGTTTATGTTTCAGAAGTTAAGATTTGATTTCTGAAGTTGCACTGAAGAGATAAAACTACTTAAGATTCAGATTTTGTAAAGTTGCATTTGAAAGATAGAAGTACTTAAGATTTGATTTTTGAAGTGTGAAGAGAAAGAACCACTCAAAATTTGAATTTTTTGAAGTTGCCTTTGAAAGATTGACTAACTTAAGATTTGCATTGAAGAGATATAACTACTCAAGACTCAAATTTTCTGAAGTTGCATTTGAAAGATAAAAAGAACTTAAGATTTGATTTCTGAATATGCATTGAAGAAATAGAATTACTTCAGATTCTAGTGGGTAAATCTTATAAATTTTTGTGCAATGTAGCTATAACTTCAATAGCGGCCCCAAAAGTGGGTATCCGTGAAAGCGCCTTGCACATGTGCCCACTAACTCCCCCGCACGTTCTCACATGAATATCATTCTTTTCAATGCTGAAGCCTTTTCTATTTGAGTCAAAATTCATGTTCATTGAATGGGTGAAGCATCCATGAAAGATACTGATGATTCATAAAAGCTCAGTTTATCTTTGTTGTTTATTTTGTGTTTTTTTTCTTTATTTTTATCTCCAACTTAATTTAACTTCAAGATCCACTGGTCATGTATTTATTTGTTTATTTCTTTGATAAGTTAATATTTTAGACATAAACTCCTACTCGGTGTCAAAATATATGTACACACCGTAATAAGCTATGTTGCTAGGACTCGGGTGCAGGTATTCGATTCGGGTGCGAATCTAGAGGTCGGATCCTTCATAATTTAAATTTTAAGATTCGGGGGTACGGATCCACGCACGAATACGAGTGCGGGGATTTGACTAAAATAATTCAAAATTTTAAAAGTAGATCTATAAAAATATCCTAAATTATGACAAATATTTCGTAAAAAACTTATAGGTTGTGGAGTGCAGCCAATATGTAATCTTCCATTTTGAGAATTTCTCAAGTTATAGGCACTAGGCACTAGCATGTAGCAGCTACAATTCAATCTCTTTTCATTTGTTCTCAAATTTGTCCATGGATTGTGGTCAAAGTATCCGATCTCGATTGACCACACCCGGTACGAATCTAACACCCTTATCAGTACAAGTGTCGTGTCGACACAAGTGCAGAGGCTAAAATGAAGAGTCTGCTCAACATAAGTAATAAGTGATTCTAACTGAGTTATCTGTCATTATGTTCCAGTAGTGTTTAGTGTGCGATAATTTTGAGATCAACTGCAATAGTCTTCTAAATTTTATTGTGGGATCTTTCTTTTTCCCTTTTCTTTATTGGGGAATGAGAAATTTGGCCCGAGTGTTGGGGCTGGGTGTAGGCTTCTCAATTTGTGAATGCTTGTTCATTCGAGATTCTTCTATTTATATTTAGAACTACTAGATCAACTTGGCTTTTCTAAAGATTGATCAGCACTTGAATCGCTCCCTGAGGGTTTCTTACAGAGGAGATTAGACCCAATTTTCTGCTTTTCTGTATATCATATGATCTAAAGCAAGAGAATGTATAGTATGTTTTTTTTAGTATTAGTTACTTTTTATGAAGTTGAGTGCTGAAATTTATTCTATTTCCATGTATGTGAGCTTGAAGAGCTGAATTTCATTGGATGCATCTTAAACGTGTCAAAGTGGGTGCATTTAAACTGGGGAGATGAGGGACTAATAACTTTGTTTTCCAAAGTCTGGAGGCTCCTTTCACCGGTAATGTTCACGTGTAATGGGAAGCAATTCCTTGAAAACAGAAAGAAACTCATGTTTTAACTGTACTTTTTTGATAGCGTGGTGTCTTTATTTTGGAGCCTCAGCCTTGGAAATCATACTACGATAATTGTCTTGTATCTGAGGTATATTCTTTCATATATTACTAGCTTCACACGCGTGCTTTCTATACAGAGAAGACCTTATATTGGGATTTTTTTTTTACTTTGCGCACCAAAATTGTAAATGTTAATGTTGTTCTTGCTATGGAGACAACAAGAATTAATTATCAAAATATTAAGATCCGTCCAGAAGATTTTCAAGACATACTTTTGGACAAGGTATGTTAGTTAATTATAAGTTTACTGTTTGGTTGCACAAATATAATTACACAGTTAGATTAAAATTTTAAATGAAGTAATTATCAAAACTTAAAAGTTAATATAATAAATATATGCCTATAAAATTTTATAAGTATAAATGATATTATATTTGGTATTTAAGATGTATATTTTTCCGTGAATATACATTAATTAGTAATCATATATTTATAACTAATATTATAAAAATAATATATATATATATATATATATATAATAATAATAATAATAATAATAATAATAATAATAATAATAATTTAGATACTTACAAAAACTAAAAATATACGTTTTTTAAGAACATCATGGAATTCATGTTTGATAAAATAAATTAATATTTATAAATATAATATCATAACATTATTTAAATATTTGACAAAACTAATCTATTAATTCTAACTATAATCTTTAGGTTCTTACCATGAAACCATTATCATTTAGAAATTATAGGTTAATTTTTTTTTTTTTTTTTTTGCAATTTTAGTAATTCCGAGTTTTTATTGCTTTCAATAATGAAGTAGCATTGAGTTTTGTTACAAATAACTCACAAAATTTTTCTAGTGAAAAATGGGTCAGAAAAATTTCGTTTGTTCGTTTGTTTTGATGTCTGAGCAGGTTTTTACCTCGAGGCACATGGTTCGAGATGACTAAAATAAGACGTCTCAATCCAAAATAAAGAAAAGAAAAGAAAAGAAGTGAATCCAAAGTGCAGAAGCGGAGAAAAGATGTGAACTGTTCAAGACATGACTAAACTCACAAGATTTGCATGTCCTGTCTTGATCCGAAAAAGCCAAAGAAGAATGAACTAGCACCTGTATCTAGCAAACATCAAGGTTCAAATCATAGTCTGCATGAAGAACTAGCCAAGACTCAAGATCAAGTTTCAGAAGACTTAGAGATATGAACCTTGTAACTCATAACTGATAGACTTGTTTAGTTTCTTTTCATTTTGACTTTGGGGTAATAAGGAGTTCAACAAGCAATAACAGCAGCAGCAGTAATGAAATCACAGCATCTCGATAGTCCTAACTACCAAAATTTCTAGAACTACACTAACCTGATTTCTTTATAGCCAAGAATATGTAGGCAACCTCCGAAGCAAGGTTCAGTCAAACTTTTTCAAAATGCTTTCAAAGGAGTATCCAACGGGCAAAAATTGTTCATGATTGCTCACTTTATCTTTGCCGGAAAACTCTTCGTGTTTCCGAGCAAAGAGGGGCAGTTGTGAGCACCTAATTTTTGCCCTAATACAAATTACTCCCAAAAAATTCAAAAATAATTTTAATTATTTTTGTAGAATTTTAGGAACTTTTATTTTTATTTGTTTGGCATTCATTTGCACTTTTAGCGTGTTTTAGTAGCATTTCAAATCACGAAAATGATCAAAAATATTTTCTCTTTTGCTTTTTGCATTCTTAGATTTTTACTTGCACTATTAATATTTAGTTTGCATTACTAAAATACAGAAATACATTAGTTTATTTTGCCTTGTTTAGCATTTTAGTTTTAATTAATGAGTTAAAATAGTTAAATAATCGTTCAATTAGGAAATTAGTTTGTAGGCTAATTTTGTAAAAAGGGTTAGTTTAAATAAGGTGGCCACTTTAGAATTTATAACAAGAAAAGAAATTGGCTGCCCTCCTATTTAATAGAATTGGGCCAAAGAGGCGGCCCAACTGTTAAATCCGTCCGCCCAGCCCAATCCTCACTGACCCGCCTGGCCCAACTAGTCCCTTCCCCTTTTCCCATCTCATTAAAAAAACTCCCATTCCCCTAACCCTAACGATAACAATCAGATCCCCACCGGAAAACCTAGCAGCCGCTGACCTCTTCTTCTCCATTCCCTCCAAGCCGCCAGACCCCTCTTCCTTCTATCATCTCACTCACTCTTCTCCTACAGATTCTCGCACACACGCAAGAGCCAAAAAAAAAAAGAGCACTCTCTAATTTAGAACACTGAAATTTCACAAAAGAAGAAAACATTAAAAAAAAAAGGGAGGATAGAAAGGATATTTCTGAATTGATTGAGGTTGCAGCAGTTTATCTCTATGTTTCTGGTTTTCTAAACATTTTGGATCAAAAAGTGCTGCTGATTTTACTGTTCTCTGCATAGTTGGACTCCAATTCGCTGTTCCAGCCTTTATTTGGCTTTCTTTTCCTCTAAGTTTAATCCTCGAGCTATTAGGTATGTTTTTCCTTAAAGCTATTGTCAGATCTGCCTTGCTATGGATACTATGGTTGTTCTCTAGTTCATTTGAAGTCATTATTTGAATCCATGGCTGTTTTGCTAAGTTCATTTGGCTGATACTTGAATTTTTATGTTTTGATTTGGCCTAAGTACTGAATACATACCTGTTAAACTCAACTAAAATAAGATGGATGATTGAGTGTGACTCCCTGAACGTGAGCATATTTATTGTATTAGCTGTATTTCTATTTTTGGTAAATGTCACAGTTAATTGTCTCAAGTTAAAAACTACTGAAAGTCTATACTACAGTACAGACTAACGTCACAGCCAATTTCCTGAGTTAAGCTGTCTGCCAAAGTCTATACACTTTTTTATTTATTTATATAAAACAAAGTCCATACAATAGCAGATTCCTCTAGACCCATAGAACATTACTGGCTGATCAATCCACTTATAAGAAAGCCATTGTGCTCAACGACTCTTTCTCTTTTATGGGTTTAACGGGAGCCATTGTGCTCAGCCATTTTGTTTCTCAAAAAAGACGATTTTCTTTAATCACTATGGAAATGTCAGAGAGTTGGCATAAATTTGATAAATTGATTGTAAGGATTATTTAGGTTTGAGTTGCTGTTATTAGTTGAGGGGTTGTTTGATTAGTATTTAAGCTAGTTGGGCCATTTGATTATCTTAGAAAAAATCAGAAAATTAGATTAAGTTTAGAATGGTATGGTCTTTTAGTTTTGGCTAATTTGATAAATGAATAGTTGGGTCAAATAAATCCTCTGCCAGGCCCACCTTGGTAATAATGTGCTATTGGCCCATCTCTTCTTTAATAACAAAGTTGATTACTTCCTTACTTCCACAACTAATTTCCATAAACTCTTGGCCCTACAATAATCTCAAATTAGAAAAAAAAAATTCATGAACAATCGTAGTTTGCTTTAGGCGCGCTTAAATTAATCATCGTGGCTATGGGCACGACTCCTGTGGCATGGTCACTATACGTAAATACCAATTCGAGTGTGCGTTTCACGTGACTCGACCATAACTTCAAATAATAATAAAAATAAGCACGTTGCGAACCTCGGATGCGTTTCACGTGGCGCGATTCAACAATGTGTACAAAAACAATAAGTGCGTGACATCGCGACTTATTCAAATGAACTCCATAAATCTTAAAAGCATTTAAAACTCTATTAAAAGTGGTTCGAAGGTAAAAGTGCACATAAGTCTTAAACATGTAATAAATCAGATATTTACCAATTGTTAATAGTTGAGTGACCGTGTTAAAACCACGGAACTCGGGATTGCCTAACACCTTCTCCCGAGTTAACAGAATTCCTTATCCGGTCTTCTGGTTTTGCACACTTTAAAATAGAGTCAAATTTTCTCGATTTGGGATTTAAAATAAACAGGTGACTTGGGACACCATAACAAAAATCCCAAGTGGCGACTCTGAAATAAATAAATAATCCCATTTCGATTAATGTCACTTTAATTGGAAAATCTCCCCTATCCTTTCAGGAAAAAGGAGGTGTGGCAATAATAATAAATATATATAAAAATACAAATAAAAAAAAAAAAAAGAAACGAGCCAAAGATGTGTGCATAATAAGATTATGAAAAGAAGGAAATAAATTTATTTTTTGAAATAATAATATTAAATAAAATTTAAAAAGCAAAAAAATAAAAGCAAAAAAGAGAAGAGAAAATAATTATAATGTATAATTTATTTTAATAATTGAATAAAAAAATTTAAAAAGATAAAATATATATTATACCAGTTATATTAAAAAAATATGAACAAATATTTTCAGTATCAATTATCTTTTCTTATTACATAAATAAAAAATAAAAAGAGCAAAAAAAGTAAATGAAATTAGATTATGAAAAGAAAGAAATAAAAGAAAATACGAGTTAAATGAAATTAGAAAAGGAACAGGAAATAAACAAAAGAAAACAAAAAGAAAAAAATAATAAAGGAGCAAAAATTGAGTGTGAAATTAAATTATGATAATAATAATAATAATAATAATAATAAATGATTTGGACAAAAAATAAATGAATAAAAAAGGAGAAAAAAGAGAGAAGAAAACAGAAAAAAGAAAAAGAGAAAATAAAGAAAAGAAGGAAAAAAGAAAAGGAGAAAAAGAGGAAAATTAATTAAATTAATTAGTTTGATGGGTATAAAAGTAAATGAATAAGCAATGATAAATAATTTTATTTTTGTAGTTAATTGTGTCGTTCACCCTATATAAGTCACATAATACCCGCGTTTTTGTTTTCCCTACAGCTGTATAAAGAGCCGGCTAAAACCCTAATTTGAAAACCCCATCGAGTGCATAAACCCTTTGGATCATCTGCCCTTTTGGTTTTCCATATTTCCATGGAGCACCAACGAGCAAGAATAGGCGGTGAACAGCAGGACACATCAGCGACGACACAGAAGAAAAAACGTAAAGAAGTTGCTCTCTATGGTAACTACAGAAACTACTATGGCTATAGAGTAAGCCTTTCTCTTCTCCCTCTTTCTCTATTTTTACATACCCTTCCCATTACTTGTTTGGTTTGTGGGTGCTAATGGATGAGTTTTGCATTAAATTCCATGTAAGGAAATAAATCCCATCTAGGCAAAACCTTAAGCCTTGGTGAGTTTAGTTACCTGGGGAGAGTTACCCCGTATCTTCATGAGCATAGTTACTCTGTAATGTAGGGGTGGAATCACTGGCGGAACCGGGAATTTATACAAGGGGATTCAAAAATATTCTAGGATGTCACCGTTGTAATTTGAACGTATGACCTAAAGCAATTTTGAACCCCCCTTAACTACTATTCTTGTATTTTTCATGTAAAGGGGATTCAACATCTCACATATAACCAAAAAATATTAATTTTACTCTATTTACATTGTGTAATTTTCCGCTGACAGGGTGTCGGTTTAACACCCTTCACTCTACCTAGTTCCGCCAATGGGTGGAATAGGTAAGGTGGGCACAACTTGCTTAGATACCCACAATTATATGAAAAAACCTCATCTTAGGTAATGTTTGATATGTCTCATGACTAATAAGGCAGGGGAATACAATCGTGATTTTATGCCGAAAGCTATATTAAAGAATACATGATTCAAGTTAATAATTCTTTAGTTGATGAATAGATCTAATGTTGGAAAGGAGAGCTCTTACAGAGGAAGATAATCCTTATTGTAAGGAAAAATATTTTTTTTTCCTTCTTTTACCAACTGACCCTCTCTTTAGCACAAATGGATTGTAGTTTTTAGGGGCAAAGGTGAGACACTAAAAGTTTTTCCTTAACAGTCTTAAGGTAGTGTCAGCAACTTTAAAGTTTTTTTGAATCAGAAACATACTTGTTTGGTTCATAAAATAAAGTTGTCTTTCAAAAGAACAAAACAGAACATTTCTAAAGACCAAAATAACACCTTTGAATAAAAAAACCAAATTTACTTTCTTTTCTTAAATTAATTTTTATTATTCTTTTGTTTTTTGTTGTTATTATTACATTGGGGACGGGCGAACGGTAAAGGGGAAGGAGATGTTATGTATGGGATTGGAACCATCCAACTAAACTACAAGGTGGAAGGTGAGTCTGCTTACCAAGTGAGCTGGTTCCCACGAGAAGTTCACAGTGCTTAGCATTGTGGATTTTAGTGCTCCCTAAAACATTGTCTGTGGAGATTTAGCTGATTTTTGAACTATGAATCTCGTTTTCAGTGTCTTATCCATCCCCTTTTGAGAAAACTCTTGTGGTCTTTTGAGGTTCCAATTGTTCTGTTACTCAAAATATTCGCTTACATTATCTTTTTTTTTAAAAAATATTCATCTGCCTTCGTCCACCTTTATATTTTTTTCCAATAACAAACATAAGCAGTCTAAGAAATTAATCAGTTTATTTAAACATGAATAATGAATCAAGTTTCTCCCATCTAGTAAATTTCTTTGGAGGTGGGAGTTTGAAACATTTATCTATTTTCTTGTCACTTTCTACATATTAATGTATGGAAGAATATCAGTAGGGACATCATCTCCAGCTAAATTTAGGTTTCTATTGCCTGTGCTATCTCCGGAAAATCTTACTGCTCCCAAGTTGAAGCAATTTGGGAGCAGCTCAGAATTTCTATTTTGTTTTGTTACCTTTTAGTTTTTTTTTTTTAAATTCAATTATCATAAGTCCATACATAATTTTGAGCAAGATCATCACTGCATACCTTTTAGTTGAACTCTCACTATTTGGTATTTTTTGTGTACAGATTGGTCAGGATTTGGAAGAAGATCCAAGGTTAAAAGCTATGAAGAAGGAGTGGTTTGAAGGCAAGGATTGTCTTGATATTGGCTGTAATAGTGGAGTGATCACAATCGCCATTGGTAAAAGTTTCTTAATTGCATATCTGTTTCTGAATTAGGATTTCTCCTTAATGCTTTTAGTCGCATGTGGGATTTTTGCTTGATATCTCTGCTAACATCGTCCACCAATAGAGGTTACACATTTCCCTTTTCTTTTGTCTGTTAATATCAGTTATCCTTTTTTGACTACAGCACAAAAGTTTAGCTGCCGAAGCATCCTTGGAATTGACATTGATGGTGGTAAGTATTTCAACTTTTCATTTGGTCTACACATTTGGTTCACATGTAGTTGATTATTTCCGGAAGAAATCACGAGCTGATTAAGATGCCAACAAATTGTCATGCAATTTGTGAACTGTACAAATGTTACTTTCATGGATCAGTCTTTATTAGAGACCAGCTGAACGGGAATTTGTTAGTATTTGATTTTGAACCCACATAGTGCATTTTGTTGATTTTTCCTGTGCAATTGGATGGACCAAATAATTGTTTTGTGCAGTGATAGTAATGTGCGGTTGGTCGGATTGTTGTGTCACAGTCGCTCTTTAATTTCTTTTCCTTCTTATTATTGTATAAATTTGGCCTCTTGATCTCTTTTGCGACTTATTGCCATAGTTGCCGATAATATCATATTCTGTTATCCATATAGGCATCTTAAGTAATGTGTGATCTGATGGATTTAGCATTTGACTTTGAGTTGCTAGGATGTAGTTTATAACTTTTATTCTCTCTTTTCACCTCTTCCAGCCAGAGTTAATGATGCCTATTGGACTCTCAGGAGAAAAGTGAAGAGTATGAGAACAGTGCCAGCAGGGGGTGACAAATTAGCAGAATCAAATACTGTAAATTGTTTAACAGACCCCGTGGCAGAGTCACTTAATAAAAGGGCAAAGAATGATTGTACAGCACCTCATCATTTGCAAGAGGGAGATTTTTTTGACATAGTCTCCTTCAAGAAAGGAGATTTTATTCAGAATTGGCATCCAAGAGACAATACATCTTATGATACAATTATTTGGTAAGTTTTCTTTTTCTTTAACGTCATCTTCCCTGTATGGTTCAAGAGATGTGAAATCTTTTAGTCAATTGCAATCCTTCTGCGAAAAGGTACCCAAGATGTTATATTGTTGGAACTTGTGTTTCCTTTTCAAAATCACCCAAAATTTTATTCTAAAGGTGCACTTCTTTTGGCGTTAGAGGCAAATTATGTAAGCAGAACAAGGTGATAAAAGAACAAGAACAGTGCAAAAGCTTTAAGAGTTTATTAGCTGGAGAACATTTTCTCTTTCGTTACCAAATCCTAGGTGAGTATGATTTGGGTGGATTCTGTCTTGTTTTCCTTTAGCTCCAGTCCTATCTGTGACACCACAAAGACATGGTGAAAAGAGGGGAACAAAGAGACTTTTATGGACTCTCATGCTTATGAATATCATTTTTATTTTGAGAAAGGTAATATTTATATTCATCAGCACTCAAAATAGGGCTGCTCTATAATATTTACTAGTACAGAACCTCTGAGATTTACAGCGAGTCAAAAAAGTCTAGTACTGATTCTGCATCACCTACCAATTGAGATCAACTGCAATAGTCTTCTAAATTTTATTGTGGGATCTTTCTTTTTCTCTTTTCTTTCTTGGGGACTGGGAAATTTGGCCCGAGTGTCGGGGCTGGGTGCAAGCTTCTCAATCTTTGGCTTTTCTATAGATTGATCAGCACTTGAATCCCTCCCCGAGGGTTTCTTACAGAATATTAGACCCAGTTTTCTGCTTTTCTGTATATCATATGATCTGAAGCAAGAGAATGTATAGTATGTTTTTTAGTATTGGTTACTTTTTATGAAGTTGGGTGCTGAAATTTTATTCTATTTCCACATATGTGAGCTTGAAGAGCTGAATTTCATTGGATGCAGCTTAAGCGTGTCAAAGTGGGTGCATTTAAACTGGGGAGATGACGGACTAATAACTTTGTTTTCCAAAGTCTGGAGGCTCCTTTCACCGGTAATGTTCACGTGTAATAGGAAGCAATTCCTTGAAAACAGAAAGAAACTCATGTTTTAACTGTACTTTTTTGATAGCAGGGTGGTGTCTTTATTTTGGAGCCTCAGCCTTGGAAATCATACTACGATAATCGTCTTGTATCTGAGGTATATCCTTTCATATATTACTAGCTTCACACGCGTGCTTTCTATACGAAGAAGTCCTTATATTGGGATTTCTTTTTTTTTTTTGCGTACCAAAATTGTAAATGTTAATGTTGTTCTTGCTATGCAGACAACAAGAATTAATTATCAAAATATTAAGATCCGTCCAGAAGATTTTCAAGACATACTTTTGGACAAGGTATGTTGCAGGGAATTCTATAACCACCTCCCTCCCTTACCTCCTTTTTTTTTTAAAAAAAACTTGAAAGTTAAATATTTCATGACTATGGGAAGGCTTCACTGACACATCCCTTTAATCTGAATGCAGATTGGATTTAGAATGGTAGAGGACATAACATCTAGTGTATCTGGTTGCAAAACTGGCTTTAAAAGACCTATTTTGGCATTCTGGAAGTAATGTATTAGGTTATGAAATTGCTTTTTGGTTGACCGAAAATTAGTGTTGTATATATGTGGATTCCAGTAGGGAGCTATTAACATGCTTAAAACAAGTTTGGAATTGGCTCTACATCTTATTCTCATCCAGAAGCGTCAGAGTTTGGACAAACTGTCTAGAAGCTTCCTTATTCTACGTCTAATCTTTCAAAATAACAATTATTCGCATAACTCCTTTTTCCTCAACGACTTGATCTTATTAAGTTCCAATTTTCAATTATTATCTTTTATAAGCTCTTCTTAATTTCCTTTTCAGAATTAGCATTACCACCCCTTGACCAAACAACTGCAAGACTTATGATCTTTTAGCGATTTAAAGCTTACCCTACATTGCTGAAATTCTCTCATACCCAAACAACTGCGGACTTATTAAGAGATGTTTTATATTAAAAACTCGAATAATAATACAGTTAACAGTAATTACGGTGCCGAAAATAGAATAGTTAATACTCCTATCTGATCTCATTTTAAGTGTTGTTTAGAGTTTTAGCATGCCCATTAAGAAAATGTTAAATACAAAGTATAATTTACTAGATACTCCTATTTATTTCTTAGTTTCTCTCAATTTATTACTCATCCTATTGGAAAGTGACTACTATTTTTACTATTAGAAAAAGACTAATAATAACTTTTGAATCTAGAATTTGTACGTGAGAGGTTCAATCTTTAGGTTATAGGTTAAATAATAGGAGAATCCATTATCATTTTGAAATTATAGGTTAAAAAAAAATCTTGCAATTTAGTAATTTTTAACATATATACATATATTCCATATCAAAAATACGGAAATTATTGAACCATGCTACATCATTCACTGCTATTATTTTTAATTATATAAAATTAATAAATCTATTTGCACTTGCCACAAAATAAAATAGTAGTTAATTTAAAAAAATGATTCTTATAAAAAAGATCTTGAGGTACCTGCTTATTCTTTGGTTCGCTTAAAAACCGCAGGATGCCTCCGGCATTACAAGATCTTGAAAACGTTGCTTGTAACAGAATTATGTGTTGCACAATTTAAAATCATTGACAAAAGGGGATACAGATTATAGTAAGAAAAAAAAATAAAAATTAGAATTTGACAAAAAGGATGTATAAGAGAAATAGAAACCTACACTTTTTCATTCCCTTAGAGAAAGTGAGGGTGAGAATTTATGGTTTTTGTGCATAAATATGACTTTGATGAACCAAGGGAGAAGTTTAAAACATTTTAGTTAGGGAAGAGGTGGGAGAGAGAACATGAAGAGCTGTATTTAAGATATTCTTTTATTCTGGTAATTAAGATAATTAAAGAGGTGACTCTTTTTAACCGTTGCAATACTTAAAGAAGGTGTGTGAAGGAAAATGAAGAGGTGTAATTAAGAGGTGAATTTTTAATTTTTTTAAATTTAGAGGTGTATTTAAGATTTTTTTTTATTTTGGTAATTAAGATAATTAAGGAGGTGATTTTTTTTAAACCGTGGCAATTCTTAGAGAAGGTGTGAGAAGGAAGATGAAGAGGTGTAATTAAGAGGTGACTTTTTGGTTTTTTAATTTAGTGCATAAATGAGAAAATAGAGAAAAAGGACAAAAAATGAGAACAAAGAAAAAAAATAATTTCTAATTATAGATAGTGCCACATCACCTCTCTTCGATCCTGAATTATATTAATATATCGATTTGCCATGACAAAAGGAGATCAAGGGTTTCAATGTGTTAGATTTGGTAATTTTGAATGAATAAATCAAATAAAAAAAGAAAGAAAAGAAAAGAAAACTTAATTAGAATAGGGACACTAGATATGAATACAAACTGTGATTTGAACCTTTAACTTCACTTGTAAAGGTGCATCCAATAATCATTACACTATAGCACTCTTTGAGCTTGGGTGCACACATGTATATTTAAAGAATTTGTAAGAAATATAATATTGTTCATGCTCCAACACATAGATACGCCCTTGTCTCTCATTCCGATGAGCAATCTACCACCAATAGTACCACCAATAAACACCTCCCAAAACCACCGAATAGAGAAAATAGCAAAAGAAGAGAACTTATCACCACAACATTTGTACCGAGAAATGCTATTGGAACAAAACTCCATGACAACAAGCACGTATTATTCCCAAGAAAATAATGGAAAGGAATCTATGCTCCATGAGCATCTGTAAGATTAAATCTCACTCTCGGACAAGGAACAAAATCGTTTATGTCTCCCATGGAGTTACTCCCTCATCATCAAAGTATTTGGTGAACGCATTACTCACTAATTCCTTCGAAACAAACTTTTCGAGTTGTGGTGCCCATCCGAACGATTAGTTTTGATCGATCAAGGATGTGATTTTTACACTGTAAAGCTTGCCCTAGAAGAGAACATGATTAAAGCACTGATAGAAAATTTCTTTGGGAATAATTAATTGCTATCTTTGAATCCTATGTTGGTAGTTGATATGTTGATGGAGACTTTAATGAAGTTCTTAATTAAAGGTAGGGATAAGTTTGGAGGGAACTCTATCAACTCTAATAGGTCTAACATATTTTAGGATTGTATTAACAAGTGTAACCTAGTAGATTTGGGCTATAAAAGGTAGCAAATACACTTGGACTAGTAAAAGATATAGGAATAAACAATATTTAATCCTAGAAAGACTAGATAGGTGCTTTGCTAATTATTCTTGGATTCACACCTATCAAGAAGCTATTGTAACCCATTTACCAGGACACACTCTGACCGCTATCCTCTTTTCATTAGATTATATTCTCCTACTTCAGGAAATAGCAGTTCTCGTCCATTTAGGTTTGAACCTATGTAGTGTGGACACCTATTTTTTTATTGCATCGTCTACAACCCCCCCTCCCCCCCCCCCCGGAAAATCCTTTTACCTCAACAAATTATTTTCAGCTTAAGGCCATAGAGTGGAATAAAAATACTTTTGGTAATATATTCAAGAAGAAGAGGAAGTTAATTGCCAGATTAGCCGGGATTAAAAATCTCCTCCCTATCAGTTTACTGACTTCATTCTTGAATCATAACTCCTGAAAGAGTATGACTTTGTCCGTAAGCAAGAGGTTGAATTCTCTAAAATCAAGTCTAGAATCAATTAGCTCACTCAGGATGATGCCAATACTAATTTTTTCACACATCCACCCTCAATAGGATGAGAAGGAATATAATCCCGTGCATCCAAGATGATATTGGCAACTGGCTGTATGACCAAATTGATATCAAAACCTCTATCATAAATTACTTCTTCTCCATCTATACCACTTCCTGCACATCCTTCTCTCCCCATAAAATTGAGTTGTTCGCCCTACACACACTTTAACTGAGGCACAAGCCTCTTTTCTTAGCATCCCTTTAAGAGACTCTAAGATCAAGCAGACTATCTTCTCGTTCTAGGCCCTTAAAGCCCCAAGGCCTGATGGCCTCCATCCTCTGTTCTATCAAAGATACTGATCAATTCTAGAAAACTAATTACAGACCTATTGATCTATGCAACACAATCTATAAACTAATCACCAAGATCATTGTCAATAGAATCAAGCCCCATCCCACTGTTTTTATTGAGCCTAGCTAGGCCAGTTCTTCTCCAACAGGAGAGCTACTGATAATGCAATTATTGTTCAAGAATATATGAATTATTTTGGTAAGGTAAAAAGGAGTAATGCCAACATGATCCTCAAAATTGATCTAGAAAAGGCTTTTGATCTGTTAAATTGGTCTTATATTAGAGAAACCCTCTTAGCTTTCAAGTTTTCTCCCAACTCACTAAGCTTGTTATGTTTAGTGTCTGCACTTCCTCAATATTCGTTCTTATTAATGGTAGTAAAACTCCATTCTTTGTTCCGATAAGAGGAATAACACAACGGGACCTTATTTCCCCATACCTATTCATCCACTATATAGAACGGCTCTCTACAATGGTTGACTAACAAGTAAAAGCAAAACAATGGTTTACAAATTACAATCATCATCAGCAGGTCTGGCCCAAAAATTTCTCTCCTCTTCTTTGCTAGTGATTTAACACTCTTTGCCAGAGCCAATGTTAGGAATTGAAATGTAATATTTTCCACACTCTCAACACTTCCAATGATGCCTCTAGTCAAAAGATTAATTTTGCAAAATTCAAAGTCGTCTTTTCAGCAAACTGCAACTTACAGACAAGGAGACACACTTTTGAAAATCTAACAATCAAAGGTTAGCAGTACCCTTGGAAAATACCTAGGTTTTTCATCTTTCATAAGAGAGCCACTAACAGTGACTTTTAGTTTATCGTTGACAACATGCATGCTAAGGTAGTTGGCTGGAAGACAAACTTTCTCAACATGCTGAACACTTGCACAACTCTAAATGGTCCTGACCATATAGACTTCAGCTTACCCGAAAATAATTTCAATCTTGAGTTGTACAACAACACGATATCTCTGGTTTGAAAATTCTTTCTTGAATATGTTTATCGTACATCATCTTCATCCTTTCTTTGCACAGACTAGTGCTTTCAAAAGCATTGTAACGGAACTCATCAAGTTCATGCAGCTCTGACTCTACTCGTACCAGCAGCCTCCAAGTCAAGATTTAACTGCCTTAACGCCCAAAAAGATTTATGCTCTAACTCCACAGGTAAGTGACACGCTTTTCCAAATACCAATTTATACGGTGACATGCCAATCGGAGTTTTGAATGCAGTGCGGTTGGCCATAGTGCATCATACAATTTTTCGCTCAATCAGTCGAGTAGCATTTACAATTTTGGTCAAAACACTCTTTATTTCTCTGTCTGACACCTCCACTTGCCCACTTGTTTATGGGTGATACGGAGTGGCCACCTTATGGCGAACGCCATATTTCTCCAACAACTTTGCAAAGGCTCGATTGCAGAAGCGGGTGCCTCCATCACTGATGATCGCTCTTGGCGTGCCAAATCGGGTGAAGATATTTTTTCTTAGAAAACCAATAACTCCCTTTGTATCATTTGTTGGGAGTGCCACAACTTCTACCCATTTCGATACACAGTCCACAACTACCTGTATGTACTTGTTGCCATATGAGCTGACAAATAATCCCATAAAATCGATTCCCCATACATCAAATACTTCTACCTCTTGAATTGGGTTCATGGGCATCTCATGTCGACGAGAAATGTTCCCCGTCCGTTGGCACTCATCACAACTCTTTATACAAAAGTGTGTATCTTTAAACAACGTCGGCCAATAAAAGCCCGACTCCAGCACTTTAGCAGCCTGACTCCACCAAAATGGCCTCCATAAGGCAAATCATGACATGCCTGCAAAACAGCAGCATGGTCTATCTCGGGAATACATCTCCGGATCATGTTATCAATACAAATCCTAAACAAATATGGTTCATCCCAGAAATACACGCGACAATCAAGAAAGAACTTTTTCTTATGCATAGAGGACAAGTCATAGGGAACAATACCGCTAGCCAGGTAGTTTGCAATATCAGCATACCATGGCGCTACCTCAAGGCTTGTGGCCAACATTTGTTCATCCGGGAAGGTTTCCACGATCTCTTCTACCTCAATCTTCTTCTCCGCTCCTTCCAACCTGGATAAGTGATCTGCCACTTGGTTTTCCGTTCCTTTTTGGTCATGGATTTATAGGTCGAATTCTTGTAGTAGCAGCACCAATCGAATCAGGCGCGGCTTTGAATCCTTCTTCTCAATTAGGTACCTGAGAGCAGCATTGTCAGTGTAAATAATTACCTTAGAGCCTATCAGGTATGACCTGAATTTGTCAAATGCGAACACCACTGCTAGCATCTCCTTCTCAATCACTGTGTAGTTTAGTCGGGCACCACTTAGGGTTCTACTTGCATAGTTTATTGGGTGCATGACTTTCTCCTTTCGTTGCCCCAACACTGCTCCCACAACATAATCATTTACATCGCACATCATCTTAAATTGTTGCTCCCAGTCGGGTGCAACTATGATAGGTGCAGACACCATCCTCCTCTTCAATTCCTCAAAAGCTACCCTGCAATCATCAGAAAACACAAATGGGTGATCTTTTTCAAGCAATTTACATAAAGGGTTAGAAATCTTGGAAAAATCTTTTATAAACCACCTGTAGAAACCGGCGTGGCCAAGGAAACTTCTTATTGCCTTGACAGAAGTGGGTGGTGGCAACTTCTCTATTATATCAACCTTAGCACGATCCATCTCTATTATATTAACCTTAGCACGATCCACCTCAATGCCCTTACTTGACACTAGGTGTCCCAAGACTATACCTTCATGTATCATGAAATGGCACTTTTCCCAGTTTAGCACCAAATTAGTCTCCATACATCTCTTCAGCACTCATTTCAGATTCCTAAGGCAGTCATCGAATGAGTTTCCCACCACTGAGAAATCATCCATAAAAACTTCCATTATGTCCTCTACCATATCTATGAAGATGGCCATCATGCACCTTTGGAATGTGGCGGGTGCATTGCATAGGCCAAACGATATTCTCCGAAAAGCGTAGATGCCATATGGACAGGTGAATGACATTTTATCTCAATCCTCTGAGGCAATAGAGATCTGATTATATCCCGAGTATCCATCCAAAAAGCAAAAGTGGGACCTCCCTACCAATCTATCTAACATATGATCAATGGACGACAAGGGAGAATGGTCTTTTTGGGTGGCCTTGTTCAATCTTCTGTAGTCCATACAAATTTTCCATCTCGTGACTGTTCTTGTTGAGATCAACTCGTTGTTCTTGTTTTGCACCACAGTCATTCCACTTTTCTTTGTCACACACTGAACGGGGCTAACCTAGTTACTGTCGGAGATGGGAAAAGAAATTCTCGCATCTAACTACTTGATCACTTCCTTCTTCATGACTTCTTTCATGTTGGGATTCAACCTTCTTTGATGTTCTCTGGAAGGTCTGTGCCCATCTTCCAGTAGAATCCTATGCATGCAGAAGGCCGGGCTAATACCCTTAATATATGCAATGGTCCAACCAATTGCAGTCTTGCACTCTATTAACACTTGCAGAAGCTGTTCTACCTGCACATCTAACAAACCGGATGAGATAATAATAGGTAAAGTCGATTTAGGTCCTAAGAAAGTATACCTGAGGTGATATGGTAGCGGTTTCAGTTCCAACTGTGGTGGATCTTCGATCGATGGCTTAGCTGGAGGGGTCTTTCTTTCTTCTAAGTGTAAAGACTCGAATTCGAGCTCTCTTTTGCAGTATCCTTGGCCTTCAAGAGCCAACACCCACTCCGCCAAGTCCTCACCATTTACCTCTTCTAAGTTTGTGAGGCAGGCTGCTAGAGGGTCTTTTGCATTAAGTGCCTCATTAGCTTCCTCCATGATCATATCCACAACTTCTATCAAAGAGCAATTTGCAAACTTATTGGGTCGCCACATAGACTTTTGCACATTAAATGTTATTTCTTCGTTATTTAGCCTCATTTTCAGCTCCCTAGTTTCACAATCAATCCGAGCTCTTCCTCTGTCTAAGAGCGGCCTTCCCAAAATTATGGGAATATCCTCATCAACCTGGCAGTCCAGAATGACAAAATCTGTCGGAAACACAAACTTTTCAACTTGCACAAGTACATCGTCAAGTATACCCGCTGGTCGTTTCACCGTTCGTTCAGCTAGTTGTAGTAATATGGATGTGGGCCTTGCTCTTCCAATACCTAACTTTTTATAGATAGCCAATGACATCAGATTAATGCTCGCCCCCAAGTCACACAATGCTTTCGCGAATGCATAGCTACTTATGGTGCATGGAATTGTGAAGCTTCCAAGGCCGGATAGCTTCTCCGCTATAGGTCTTGTCACAACCGCACTACAAGTCTGAGTCAATGTCACATTTACCAAGTCTTGAGTTAGATTCTTCCCCAGAACTATTTCTGATGCCTTCTCTTGCATTTTCTCAGTCTCCTTTGAAACCTCTTTTTCTTTGCTTGTTTCCTCTTATGCATGTTATACCGTTACCTCTGTTAACCCTGTTGGATAGTCCACTTCAATTGGTACTGGCACAAGTATCTCAGTTGGTTGGATTTCGCGAGAAATTTCTTGCTCTAGATCAAGATCCCTACCATTTATTAGACTCACCGCCATAAGCTGCTTCGGGCCCTGCTCTTTCGGATTGACATGCGTGTCCGCAGGTAACGTCCCTTGGGGATGATTATTCAGAGCCATAGATATCTGTCCTAATAGAATCTTAATGCCTTTTATTGACGAGTCATGTGCTTCAACCTTCTCTTGCATTTTTCCATTGGACCCAATCAGTTGATGCAACATTCCTTTAATTTCAGACGACCCATCATCTTGTCTCACTATCTGTTGTTGTTGAGGCTGTTGATAAGCTAGCTACTGATTTTACTGATTTTATCCCTGTTGCCTTTGGTAAGGCACGACTTGACCCTGTGGTCGCATAGCTCCCGAATTGTTGTTGTTATTGTATTGCTGTTAAGTTGGTCTATACTGCTAATTATGATGCCCCTAATTCTGACCACCTTGCCTCTGGCCTCCATAGTTGCCCACATAGTTCATATTCTCCTGATAGTTCTGGTTGTCACTTTCACCACTCCACGAGCACATATATGGTTGGTTAATTCATGGTGTACATAAGCTCCCATTAGTCAACTATGTGTACCTGCTTCTGGCCTGATTCATCAATCTTCTTGGTGAGGATACTCAATTGCGTCATCAGAGTGGCCATATTCTCGTCTATGGAGTTGTTTGGGTCCAAAGCTACTGAGTGAACTACAAGGTTGATTGTAGTGTCTCTTGTCATCCATCCTGAGTTTTGAGCCATTTTATCTAGCACGACCTTACACTCTCTAAATGATTTGCTCAAAAATGCTCCCCTGCTGAAGCATTAATGTTGTCCTTCAAGCTATGTCACGACCCAGTTCCATTATGGGCCGTGATGGCGCCCAACACCGCCGTTAGGCAAGCCAACACTGATTAACTAGTTGTTTCCCCGTTTAAATAAATTATTAAGTAGTAACATTTCCTTATTTGTTAAAAAGATTTAGAAATTTGCAAGGGTAACATAAATAAACGGGAGCAATAAGCACAAATCAAAATCATGTAAGCAAACCCAAAATCATAAGTCTACTAGTGTGAGTGCCAAGACCTGGTGTCACAAGTGTGTGGGCAATCTAGTAGAATATACAAAGGAATGCTAGCCTATTGTCTAAAAGAAAATAGACAGAAAGGTAAAACATAAGGGACTCTCCAACTGCTGCAGAACGGCTCGGAAAGCAGCTCACCGTGAAGTCTCGAGGTGGGGATCAACTACACGCGCCGGACAGGTAACTAGATGCACCTGCCTCAAATCCTGTACAATTAAGTACAGAAGTTTAGTATGAGTACATAAACAACATGTACCCCGTAAGTATCCAGTCTAACCTCGAAAAAGTAGTCACGAGGGGTCGACTTTGACACTTACTATGAGCTAACAATAATATAATTAAAGTGTTATACTAAGCATGGATTTCATTAATAATACTGAAAGCTCAATAACAGGAAATGATAAGTTCTTCTTTCACAAATATAGATTTCAAGTTCAGTTATATCATTTAACAACTTATATTTCAAGACATTTAAGCGGTATCAATCATGGTGAGTTCCAAATAATTATCATGCACAAATTATGCCGAGGTCGTACGACCCGATCCAACATAATATTTAAATTGTGCACTGCCAGAGGGTCAAACGACGTGAACCATAGATGCATCTATTTACTATCGAGGCGTTCGGCCCGATCCACAAATAGCAATTATTTTCAAAGAAAACACAAATTTCACATTTACAGTCAAGTAATCCATTAAATCTTCAAGTAAGTGAATTTAACCTTTTACACTCCTTTTATGAAATTTAAGACTTGACTCAAGTAATTAAATTAGCAAGTAAGAGCGCAAACATTTCAAATAAAGCATGATATGGGTCCTAAACTACCCGGACAATAGCATATTAGTAGCTACGTACGGACTCTCGTCACTTCGTATGTACGTAGCCCCCACAAATAGGTACATACATTTATTTATTTTACCTATGGGGTTAATTTCCTCTTACAAGGTTAGAAAGGAGACTTACCTCATCTCAAGGCCTACTTCCAAATTCAAGAATGCGCTCAAACCCTCAAATCGGAGCCGAACAAATCCAAAACTATTCAAATAGTGTAAAAACTAATCAATATATGTTCAAAAGTTTATATTCTAACTATCTAAGTGATTACCCATCCCAAAATGTAAGATTCCTAAAATTCACCCCGGGCCCACGTGCCGGGATTCCGTAAATATTCGAAGAAAATTGTTACCCATACACTAAGGAACGTAAATATGTGATTTTTTACTAAGTTCCATAATCATTTTCGTGGTAAAATCCCATTTTTATTAAACCCTAGGTTTTTCATCTAAACCCATGATTTCTATCAATTTTCATGTTAAAATCTACCCAAAATCTATGTATTAAACTCACATTAAGTAGAGATTACTTACCTCACAAAGTTAGGTCGAAATCTGCTCCTTAAAAGCTCTCCAATCGCCCAAGTGTGGAAGAAAATGTGATACAAATTGGCCTAATCCCGTATTAAATGAGGCTCACTGCCTCAGCGATTTCCGCACCTGCGGTTAAAGAGCCGCACCTGCGCCCTCGCTTCTGCGGACAAGAGTCCGCTTCTGCGGAAATAGCCTGGGCCGGCTGGCGTCGCACCTGCGGACGGGTACCCGATTTTGCGGTCCCGCTTCTACGGAGGATGGGCCATATCTGCGGAACCTGGGCTGCCCATCCTTGGCCGCTTCTGCGAGGCTTGGCTCGCACCTGCGGCTGGCCAAGCGCAGGTGCAGTTATGACAGATCTGGGGAGCTTCAGCTCTTGCTTCAAGTTTCCAACTTGGTCCGAGTCTTATCCGATTGGCACTCGGGGCCCTCGGAGCCCTGCCCGCACATACCAACAAGTTTGAAATCATAAAACGGACTCGCTCGAACTCCCGGAACGCCCGAAACAACATTAAAACTAAGAATCACACCCTAAAACCAATTGAATCAAACTTAAGAACTTCAACTTCTTCAATTTATTTCCAATGCGCCGGAACGTACTTATACTACTCGGAATGACACCAAATTTTTCGTGCAAGTCTTAAATAAAATTACGGAACTATTTCCGATCTCAAAATCCCGTTTGGACCTCGATATCACCAAAACCTGTTCCAAACCAAATTTAAAGAACTTCTAAAACCTTCAAGAACCAACCTTCGCTATTAGGCGCCAAAATGATCTCGGGTCGTCCAAAACCCGATCCGAACATACTCCCAAGTCCGAAATCATCATACGAACCTATTGGAACCATTAAATCCCGATTCCGAGGTCATTTACTCATAATATTGACCGAAGTCAAACTTGGTCTTTTAAGCCAACCTTAAGTAACCAAGTGTTCCGATTTCAACCCGAACTCTTCCAAATCCCGAACTAACCATCCCCGCAAGTCATACATCAGTAAAAACAAGTACGAGAAGTCTCATTTAGGGAAACAAGGTTCTAGAAAGCAAAACTACCGGTCCGATTATTACAAGCTATCTGCCAATCCCATGTAAAACCCTTATCCCAACATCTGATCTGGAATGCCATGATGTGGACACTTAACCAGCATACCTTTGAACCTCTCCCACGTTTCTTGTAGTGTTTCAGTTGGTTTCTGCCTGAAGCTCAATATCTCATCAACTTGCTTGGCAGTCTTATTGGATGGGTAGAAATTATTCAAAAACTGCTTGACTAATTCCTCCCAAGTGGTGATGGAGTTTATGGGGAGCAAATTAAGCCAAGTCTGAGCTTCTCCAGTCACCGAGTACGGAAACAATAACAGTTTGATTGCTTCCGGTGTCACATTCGTTTGCCTTTGAGTGACACAAATTGACAAAAAAAATTCAAATGCTGCTGCGGATCTTCAATGTAAGACCCAGAGAACAGTCCCTTGTTCTGCAGCAGATGTAGCATGTTGTTTGTAATTTGAAATGACTTCGCTTGTATCTGAGAGGCTAAAATTGCGGTTGCTAGATTTTTAGCGGTGGGTTGTGCCCTATCATACAAGGCCACTTCTAGCACAAGAGGTGCCACACCCTGATTGTTCGCGTCATTCACATTGTTTCGGTTATTCTGTTCTGTTAGGTTTTATTTTTGTTTGTCCTTCTTGTTTGCACGATTTAATGCCTTGAAAGCTTTCTCAGGATCCAGTAATGCTTCAAACAATTCACCAGTTCTTGAGGAGTTTCTAGACATGCACCTGTAACACACAAGACTACAAACATAAGAATTTCAATATAGTGAATATAAAATGAAGAAAATTGACTAAGCTTAGAATCCTAGCAATTCTTCTAGCTGTAATTAATAACACTGTTAATTCCCCGGTAACGGTACCAAAATTTGATCACGCCTAACTACGCCTCCTAAGAGGTCTAGCGGTCATTGCAAATATAATCTGGTTTACAAGTCCGGAGTCGAATCCTACAGGGAATTAACCTATTAATCACAACCACTAGTTTCACAAGAATTCAAATAATCAATCTACAGAAATACTAAATATCGATTTGAGTGTTTACGAACTAAGATAAGAGTAATTAAAATGCAGTAATTTATAACTAACAGAGCAAATATTGTAGACAAGATTTGGAAAAGTCTAGGGTTATGATTTCCCCTATTGTCGGAATCTCCCTCGCTACGTTTCCTATAAATTCACCTAAGTATTCTCTCCCAATCGTGAGAACTTTGGGTGTCGTAGCTCTCTCTCGAGCAACTACCATAATTTACTAGATATATTCTCTCGAACTACGCTAGCTGACACTAATTCACCGCTCATTACGACCGCACTAAGGTTTCGTTATCTCTAATACCGCCTTTAAACCCTCTGTATTGATCTCTAAAATACGTTAGGAGTAATGTTGTTCAACAACTACCTAAATGTGTACTCTCTATCGAGTAATACACACTAAATAGGCACAATTAAATGAGAGCTCTTCAATTAACAACAACGAAAATATAGTTGAACACGTAGAGAAAGATCAACGGAAAATTTATATTAAACGTAGTGAACAAATCATCCTCCAATAGGTTCCATCAACCCTAGATGGGAAGGTTTAACTACTCATAACCACACTAACAATCATGATAGTAATTGAAAGCATTAAAATACAAATTAAGGAAGAATGGAAGAGAAAAACTCTTACGATTCATTGCTTCTAAGTGTTCCCGTATCCTTTTTCCTCTCCAATAATGTCTAACCCCCAAGAAATAGGTTTAGAACCCATTTTATACATGTTGGTAGTGTGTAGGGTCGAAATTACCAAGTCCTAGCCGAATTAGGATGAAATTCGCCCTTAGCCGTCTCGCTTGGCGCCTGGCGCCAACCTGCACACCGAAATTTGTCCACTTCTGTGCTATTATGCCATTGGCGTTTTGGTTGGTGTCTGACGCCCACCTGGCACCAAAATTATACTCCCTCCAAATTCTTCTTTTTTTTTTACTTTACTTTGCATGCAAGCTTGCCAAATCACTTCAAATTGACTCCTACACATATAAACAACATTATTAAGCTCGAGTCACAAATATTTACATCAAAGTTAATAAGATTGAGGTATAATACAAGGCAAATTACATGCAAAAACATGAATTTTTAGCCTAACATCAGTAGGTTAAAGCGCTAGTGTGATCTCTCTCATAAAATTATCTTATTTGTTAGTTTAATTTTGCATATTATTTATATGTATATTTAATACAATTTTGAAGAAGCGGTTGGCTAAGGTGTGTCCGGGTTACATATTTTCCTTGTCTAACTATAACCTCTGACCACACCCTAATTATGAATCTATGACCCCAACAAGAAAAATAAATTATTCACTCCATTCAATTTTTTAATTTTTTTTTTGTATTTAGGATAATTTATACTCCCTCTGTTTCAAAAGATTGACATTATTTCATTATTAGTCCGTTTCAAAAAGATTGGCGCCTTTCAATATTTCCTTAATAGGAATTATTTATAGCCACAAAAATGATATGACAGGTTGCATACCACAAGTTTCAAATATTTTACTGAAACACAAATGCTATGGATTATTTAAGATTACTTATCTCACAAGTCCTCCTTTCTTTATTAAAATTTGTGCCAAGTCAAACTAGGATAATATTTTTGAAACAAACGGAGTATAAATAAGAAGCTAAGCCAAAATAACAGAGGATGGGATGACGATTTGTGCAATTGTTAAGAGGTTATAGCTATGTTACTATTACAAAGCATTGTTTTTCTTTTTCAGAAGAAGTTCCTAAGATGTCTGCCCAGATGTGCTCATTTACAAACATTGGAGTATCACAACTACTAGATTTCCAAAAAGCTTTTTATTAGCATCCTCCTTTGCTAGAACATCTCCTATTTTATTCTGCTCCCTGAAGGCGTACTTGATCTACTGATTTCCAATTGTTGCATCATCAACCTGCAATCTTGAAAAATAGGCTCGTAGTGGTATTTCCTGTTTGAATCATATTGATTACCCTAGTTGAGTTTGTGAAATTTCTAATAGTACCAGATTGTGCTCAACTACTAATTTAAGTCCCTCCATAAAATCTGTTAGTTCAGAATTTTTGTTAGTGGAATGAGAAATTCCTCCCATGAAGCCAATGACCAGTCTCCATTGCTATTTATGATTAGGCCTCATATTCTCCCAACCCCAGGGTTTCCTATACATGATTTATGGGTATTAAATTTACATTTACCTCTATCAAGAGGGATCCATTTAATATTAATAGCAGTGAAAGTATTGTCACCCCAGCTATATTTTGAGGGTGTAAGGCCCCATAAAAATTCGGCAAGTAAGTTTTTTTATGGTGCAAAGATAAGCTAATATGCCACAATAACGGATTTTTGGATTGTGCAATGCGTCGCGGAGTTGGTAGAAGAATTGGCAAAAAATGACGATTCTGCGGTCCATTATGCTATAGCAGATCTGTTTCGCTGACCACGAAATGAATAAGAAGCAACTCAAATTGACAAACCATTTTATGGCCATTCTGATGGCCGCATAACCATTCTGCTACCGTGAAATTGCATCGTAGAATTAACCAGACCCAACCCAGAATTTGAAAACCATTTTGTGGCCATTCTGCTGGCCACATATCTGTTCTAGTACCACGAAATTACACAACATAATTGACTTTGGGGGGTTATTTTTGAAAATTAACTTATCCAACCCTATTTTGATATAAAGCCTTAGGGGGTCATTTTATAAGATATAACTTGATGTTTTAGAGTGAGGGTATCAATTTAGAGAGAGAGGGAGAAGCTTTATCAAATTATACTCTACAATTCTTGCTTAAACCTTGGGGATTCAACAAGGAAACTCATAAGACCTTCTACTTACAAGGTAAGACTTCATCCCTAACTTTAATGCAGTGTTTAATAATGGGTTTAGGTAGTATGTTATCATGGTGGGGATTGTGGGATGGTGATCGGAAGCCATAAGCCCCCAATCTCGAATTTGGGAGTATGTGAAGACTAGAAAATGTGATTTTGGTTGGTTTCAAGCAAAATGGTTGTGCATGCATGTGACTAATGATGGTTGATGGGTGTTGTAGGGATATTGTATATTGGTTGGCGGCTTGAAAATTCATGGTGAGGGTAGAGGAATTTTTATTATAGGACATTGTAATAGATTTCGCATATTAGGTGTTTGACGAAAAGTCAAAATGAGCTAAATCTAAGAACACCATCCTAACTATGGTTAAATTTAATTATCTTTCTATAGATTGAGGTTGCTAGGAGTGTGGGATGTTGTAGTCATCTAAGGAAAGCTTAAAAGGTATGTTGGCTAAACTCCCTACGTAGAATCGGATACCATGATCTCACTGTGAACTCCAAGTACGGTTGATCGGAGTACGAATTCTTATCATGTTAGATTGTCTTGAACACATGATTTATCATATGCCGATATACTCAAGTCTTGTTTCAATTTCTATCCCTATTCACTCCTACAAAGATACTTCAAATGAGGTTGATTTAACGAATATCTATGATTCCAATTTATGTTTCAAATGAAATAGGTATAGTTTCCTTGTAAATATTTCCAATGTGTTATAAGCTCTTACATTCTCATGGATAGAAGCTATGGTGTTCCTAAATATCCTAAGTGTTCTTAATGTTATATGGTCACCCGTGGAAAGTAAAAGGAAGTGATAATATGAACATCAAATGTGTCCGCTTGCCAAAATGAGAATTATGAGGCATTGTATGTTCCAATAGCTTCAATCATAGTATATATGCTTCTAAAACAATAAATGCAAACGACTTTGATGTTAAGTTCCCACGAATCATGAACTTATCTAATGAACGTAAGATGACAAGAGAGTACATAACAAGATGAAAGAGAGATGCCCTATTCTAAATAAGGATGAACCTTAAGAAAAGAAATTGGGTCCATGCGCTATTGAAATATATTTATTGATTCACTATACATGTGTTAATGTAATAAGATGTGTTTGTCCATGATGATCATGAACATGAAGTATTCCAATGATTCGGGAACTTACGACCTTAAATGTAATGTTAATCATGTCGCTTTGAGCTTATATATGGTCATGTGCATAATTATGTGTTATGAACCCTATAGACGGTCTATGAAACACGTAGGTGCATAGTATGGATAGACCCTATGGACGGTCTATGAAACACATATGTGTATAGTATAGGTGAACCCTATGGACTGTCTATGAAATGCATAAGTGTATAGTATGGATAGACCCTATGGACGGTCTATGAAACACATAGGTGTGTATTATAGGTGAACCGTATGGACGGTCTATGAAACACATAGGTGCATAATATGGATAGATCCTATGGACGCTCTGTGAAACGCATAGGTGCATAGTAAGAGAGTGCTATGGACGATCTGGTGAGACGCATAGCCAGCATGAACAATAGGTTCCATTTTCATTGCCCTTGTTTGTACATGTTACATTTACATTATATTTTGTATCTCACGCATAGTTCATATGGCTTACTTGGATCCAAAAGAAGTTCAGAATAATGTAAGTATAATAAGACTTGACATGTGATTCTGTGAGTCGTTTCATAGTTTCTTGATGTACTTCATTTTCCTTTTATTTGAGTTACCGTATTTATAAAGTTATGTATCCATCATGAGAAGAATTTTTGGCCATTGAGCTGAATGTATTTAATTTAAAAGTCAAGATCTAATTATGTTATGGTAAATCATGCATGAGTAATAATGAGAGGTTGATGTAACGTAGGCTGGCTCGACTGGGTTAATTCAGTTGATCACTGGTCACGCTCCCCAAGGTTGGGGCGTGACAAGCTTGGTATCTGAGCACAAAGTTTAAGAGTCCTAATATGTCATGGAGCTGTGTAAGTAGAGTCCCTCTTATCGGTGTATTCTCGGCCACACTTATAATAGGGAGGCTACAACAAAATTTTAAAAATATTTCTCTTCTTCTATTCTAGATCGTGTGTTAAGGTTCCGAGTTAGTCTAGGATTTCCTTTGTCAATATCAACAAATATTACTCGTCATGATACAAAAAGAGAAAGGCCCAAGGATTAAAGGAATGAAGCACATAGCAGGCATACTGTGTGAGGTGACCAATTGTCCTCGTAATGGAGGAAGGAAAAGTCAAGGATATGACCAAGGTAAGCAAGGTCATAGAGTTAGCCTCAAGAATGTGAGACTTCCTGAATGGGTTATTAAGGATTATATATGGATGTAACAAGTAGGGGTGTTAATGCAAACCTGAAAAATCGAACCAAACCGACCAAAAAATCTGATACTTTTTAGGTTTGGTTTGGTTTTGGTTTTGAATTTTAAAAACCGATTAAATTTTGTTTGATTTTGATTTTAATTAAAAAATAAACGAAAAAACCTAAACAAACCGACTATATAAGTAGCTATTTAAATTTATTTATTACACCTCTATATGTGTATATTTTATATAAGGTTTCTAAAATTTTATGGTATATATTAGCTGTTTGTATTTTTAGTCTAGTTATTTGCTATTATAATAATCTAATTCTTTGCATTTACATTCTAGTTTTATTGGTAGTTTTCTTTTGATAAGTACAAGAATTTATTTCATGTAAAAAATAATCATTTTTTAATTGAGTACTTAAATTATTCATCACTATTTGATTCAATTATCATCAATATATCTTGGTAAATGATAGATTTCTCAAAGAATATTTGGTTTGATAGTGTTATGTTGAAAATGTAGTTGCCGGAATATGTGTTTGGTAGTGTAAGTCTCATATTTAAGAAAAAAAACCGATAAATAATTAAAAAAACCAAAAAACCGACAAAAACGAAATCGATAAAAAATCGACTTAATTGGTTTGATTTGGTTCCAATATTTGAAGAACCGACTTACTTGGTTTGATTTATTTTTAGGAAAAAATGATCCAAACCGAACCATGAACACCCCTAGTAACAAGAAAGCTCAATTTTTATAAATGATTGGGATTTTACAGAGATTCGCGCATGGATTTCAAATATGAAGTGAGGGATGACACATGAATAAGTTATGTATGGGGCCCCATAAAGATTGATTCTGAAACTATAGAATAGTAAAATATTTTAAAGACCACAATGGGATAGAGAAGTTAAGAGCCAAGTGCAAAAGTTGTGCCCCCATGCTTTTAGGAGGATTATCTGAGATAAGATAAGCTCCTAACGACCAGTGTGGTGCATGTTAATGAAGTAACACAAATTTCTCATGGGTCAAGGCAAAAGAAGAGGTATAAATGTGTTGAGCACGATATTGACGGCATAGTTTTGGTGCAAGGAAGATATACCAAGGAAGACAATCCTTAGAATATAGTAGGGGTCAATCAAGGTTTTGCTTTGATGGGCCATGACCAAGTAGCTCACCGAGGGGCTGTTGAATGCAAAATGAAATGAATCATGTGGGTATAATAGGCAAGTCCATGGTATTGAAATCACGATATATAGGAGAAAATATTTAAGAGGGTAACCACCTCCAAAGAGATATGGGTATGTCCAATAGACGTAGGGTCGACTAGTGCATATGGGTGGGGTATGAGAACCATGCTTATGTACCTAAGATTTGGAAAGATAAATGACTAGCTTAGGCCCATGATGTGTGAATATTATGATCTGAAGGGTAATGGTGGTGCCATATGTCTCTCTCTCAGGATACGAAGAGTTATGAATGAAAGAATGATAAAGTCATTGCGCCATCTAATCCTTGTTCGGAAATGGTAAGTCCCTCAACCCCTTCCACCTTGTTTCATGGTGTGTTTGAATGAGTATGACCATAGAGTTCCATGCCCTGTATGTTTGACCATGGGGTGATACTTCTTTACATGTCTGGACCTTCAACCATAGTATATTTAATTCATATGGGGATGACAAGGTGAGATGACAATATGAATTGGGAGGGGGAAGTCACAGGTGTTAACCTAAGGTTATAACACGATTTAAGTAATTAGGAAGGATGTTTAAGGGATTATACATATAAGAAAAAGGTGGGGGGTGAAGGTGTATGCCCTTAGTTACTCTATAGGCAAATATACATAAGCTTTCACATGTAAAAAAACTCAAGTTGCTTTTAGTTACGTTCAAAATATCATTTTCAATATCCAAATATGGATAAATGTGATTAGGATGTTTCGCTAATGTTACATGAGGTTGAAGGGTGATGCTAGAAATTTGAAGATCATGTTTTGTATTGTCTTTTCAAAGTAGAGGTTTAGGAAGAGCAAGAGAAGTTGAATGGAGCCCATAATGATGTACTCTAGTATGTCGAATCACGACTGGGTCAAAGAGTGGCCATAGAAATGTGTTTTGAGGAGTATAGGGCCAATGAAGACCGTGGTTACCCTGTATTGGGTTGTTGTCACAGTGCGTGGTACCTCGTATGGCAGGAGATGTAAATCCCTCGTGAGATGGTCCAAATTTGGTACATCAGAATTGATAGGGGCAAGAACTCGTTTACTAAACTATGGATAAAGTCAAAATCATCACGGAATTATTGTGTTTTAAAAGAATGTTAGGAGTTTACTTTCTATGAGTTATGTTCAAACTTGTACAATTTATGCAAATGCCCCATTTTGGGTAATATAATGCCCCATTTCAATATCCAAATGTGGATAAATGTGATCAGGATGTTTTGCAAATGTTACATGAGGCTGAAGGGTGATTCTAGAAATTTGAAGATCATATTTTGTATTGTCTCTTCAAAGTAGAGGTTTAGGAAGAGCAAGAGAAGCTGCATGGTTCCCATAATGATGTACTCTAGTATGTCGAATCACGGTTGGGTCAAGGAGTGACTATAAAAATGTGTTTTGAGGAGTATAGGGCCAATGAAGGTTGTAGTTACCGTATATTGGGTTGTTGTCATACTGTGTGGTGCCTCGTATGGCAAGAGATGTAAATCCCTTATGGGATGGTCCAAAGTTGGTACAGTAGAGTTGATAGGGGAAATGACACGTTCACTAAACTATGGAGAAAGTCAAGATCATCAAGGAATTGTTGTGTTTTAAAAGAATGTTAGGACTTTACTTTCTATGAGTTATGTTCAAACTTGTACAGTTTATGCAAATTTCCCATTTTGGGTAATATAATACCTACGATGTTATGGTTGGTGTTGCTTTCTATCTATGGTGCAATGTTGTGTTATTTATATGTTGTTAGGATTGATTTCTGGGATTCTCTAACTAGTGGATAGGCCCAAATACAGAGAAAATTCTACCGAAAGGTTTGAAAATTTTGGGTGTTAGCCAAACTTTTGGGGGGCTTGGGGTGTGAATAAAGAGCTAAGTCATATTGGGTGTTTTGTGGCATACCCTAACCCTCATTCGAGGATGAATGATCCTAAGCCGGGGAGGATGCAAGGCCCCATAAAAGTTCATCAAGAATTTAAATTTTTTATGGTGTAAAGGTAAGCTAATGTGCCACAATATGAATTTTGGGATTGTGTAATGCATCGCAGAATTGGTAGAAGAATTGGCAGACAACGACGATTCTGTGGTCCATTATGCTATAGAGGATCTGTTCCGCTGACCACAGAATCACCACGGAATGAATAAGAAGCAACTCAAATTGACAAACCATTTTGTGGCCATTCTGCTAGCCGCATAACCATTCTGCTACCGCGAAATTGCATCGCGGAATTGACCAGACCCAACCTAGAATTTAAAAATAATTTTGTGGCCGTTGGCCGCATAACTATTCTGCTCCCACAAAATTGCATCGCGAAATTGACATACGATTTTGTGGCCATTCTGCTGGCCACAAATCTGTTCTGCTACCACGAAATTGCACCACATAATTGACTTTGGGGAGTTATTTTTGGAAACTATCTTATCCAACCCTATTTTGATATAAAGCCTTAGGTCATTTTATAAGATATAACTTGATGTTTTAGAGTGAGGGTATCAATTTGGAGAGAAAGGGAGAAGCTCTATCAAATTATACTCTCCAATTCTTGCTCAAACCTTGGGGGATTCAAGAGGGAAACTCACAAGACCTTCTACTTACAAGGTAAGACTTCATCCCTAGCTTTAATGCAATGTTTAATAATGGGTTTAGGTAGTATATTATCATGGTGGGGATTGTGGGATGGTGACCGGAAGCCATAAGCCCCCAATCTCGAATTTGGGAGTATGTGAAGACTAGGAAATATTATTTTGGTAGGTTTGAAGCAAATGGTTGGGCATGCATGTGACTAATAATGGTCGATGGTTGTTGTAGGGATATTGTTTATTGTTTGGCTGCTTGAAAATTCAAGGTGAGGGTAAAAGAATTTCTATTATGGGATCTTGTAATAGATTTCATATATTAGGTGTTTAATGAAATGTCAGAATGGGCTAAATCTAGGAACACCTTCCTAACTATGGTTAAATTTGATTATGTTTCTATAGATTGAGGTTGCTAGGAGTGTGGGACGTTCTAGTAATCTAAGGAAAGCTCAAGCAAGGTATGTTGGCTAAACTCCCTCCGTAGAATCGGATTCCATGATCTCACTGTGAACTCCAAGTACGGTTGCTCGGAGTACCAATTCTTATCATGTTAGATTGTCTTGAACATATGATTTATCATATGCGGATATGCTCAAGTCTTGTTTCAATTTCTATCCCTATTCACTCCTCCAAAGATACTTCAAATGAAGTTGATTTAACGAATGTCTATGATTCCAATTTATGTTTCAAATGAAATGAGTATAGTTTCCTTGTAAATATTTCCAATGTGTTATAAGCTCTTACGTTCTTATGGATAGAATCTATTGTGTTCCTAAATGCCCTAAGTGTTCTTAATTTTCTATGGTCACCCATGGAAAGTAAAAGGAAGTGATAATATGAGCATCAAATGTGACCGCTTGCCAAAATGAGGATTATGAGGCATTGTATGTTCCACTAGTTTCAATCATAGTATGTATGATTCTAAAACTATAAATGAAAACGACTTTGATGTTAAGTCCCCACGAATCATGAACTTATCTAATGACCTTAAGATGACAAGAGAGTACATAACAAGATGAAAGAGAGATGTCTTATGCTAAATAAGGATGAACCTTAAGAAAAGAAATTGGGTCCATACGCCATTGAAATCTACTTATTGATTCACCATACATGTGTTAATGTAATAAGATGTGTTTCTCCATGATGAGCATGAAGATGAAGTATTCCAATGATCCGGGAACTTACGACCTTAAATGTAATGTTAATCATGTCGCTTTGAGCTTATATATGATCACGTGCATAATTATGTGTTATAAACCCTGTGGACGGTCTATGAAATACATAGGTGCATAGTATGGATAGACCCTATGGACGGTCTATGAAATGCATAGGTGTATAGTATAAGTGAACCCTATGGACGGTCTATGAAACGCATAGGTGTATAGTATAGGTGAACCTTATGGACGGTCTATGAAATGCATAGGTGTATAGTATGGATAGACCCTATGGACGGTTTATGAAACGCATAGGTGTGTAGTATAGGTGAACCGTATGGATGGTCTTTGAAACGCATAGGTGCATAGTATGGATAGATCCTATGGACGCTCTGTGAAACGCATAGGTGCATAGTAAGAGAGGGCTATGGATGGTCTGATGAGACACATAGCCAGCATGAACAATAGGTGCCATTTTCATTGCCCTTGTTTGTACATGTTACATTTACATTATATTTTGTATCTCACACATAGTTCATATGGCTCACTTGATTCCAAAAGAAGTTCATAATGATGTAAGTATAATAAGACTTGACATGTGATTCTATGAGTCGTTTCGTAGTTTCTTGATGTACTTCATTTGCCTCTTATTTGAGTTACTGTATTTATAAAGCTATGTATACATTATGAGAAGAATTTTGGCCATTGAAACACATATGTGTATAGTATAGGTGAACCGTATGGACGGTCTACGAAACGCATAGGTGTATAGTATAGGTGAACCCTATGGACGGTGTATGAAATGCATAAGTGTATAGTATGGATAGACCCTATGGACGGTCTATGAAATATATAAGTGTATAATATAAGTGAACCCTATGGACGGTCTATGAAAAACATAGGTGCATAGTATGGATAGACCCTATGGACGGTCTATGAAACACATAGGTGTATCGTATAGGTGAACCCTATGTACGGTCTATGAATCACATAGGTGTATAGT
Source organism: Nicotiana tabacum (assembly GCF_000715075.1). Classification (NCBI taxonomy): domain Eukaryota; kingdom Viridiplantae; phylum Streptophyta; class Magnoliopsida; order Solanales; family Solanaceae; genus Nicotiana; species Nicotiana tabacum. The sequence goes on from NC_134103.1 coordinate 88,274,465, forward strand.
ATAGGTGAACCCTATGGACGCTCTATGAAACGCATAGGTGTATAGTATAAGTGAACCCAATGGACGGTCTATGAAATGCATAGGTGTATAGTATAGGTGAACCCTATGGACGGTCTATGAAATGCATAGGTGCATAGTATAGATGGACCCTATGGACGGTCTATGAAACGCATAGGTGTATAGTATAGGTGAACCCTATGGACCGTCTATGAAACACATAGGTGTATAGTATAGGTGAACCCTATGGACGGTCTATGAAATGCATAGGTGCATAGTATAGATAGACCCTATGGACGGTCGGTGAAACGCATAGGTGTATAGTATAGGTGAAACCTATGGACGGTCTATGAAATGCATAGGTGTTTAGTATGGATAGATCCTATGGACGGTCTGTGAAACGCATAGGTGCATAGTAAGAGAGAGCTATGGACGGTCTGGTGAGACGCATAGCCAACACGAACAATAGGAGCCACTTTCATTGCCCTTGTTTGTACATGTTAGATTTACATTATATTTTGTATCTCATGCATAGTTCATATTAGAGGTGTCAATGGATATTGAAAAATCGATTAAACTGACCGAACCGTACCATACCGAACTAATTTTATATTTTTTTTTAATAAAACCATAGGTTTTTATGTAAATCTATAACCGTACCGGTAATTAGGATAGGTTTTTTATTTTATAAAAATAAATCGAAAAAATACCAAACTGTACCAAATAAATTTACATGTTAGAAATATATTTATATATTAAGTTTAAAAATAATAAAGCATTAAATTTTTCTTGGGTCTTGGAATGATGAAAATAGTTACAAGCCAACAAGTAATTAACCTCAAAATCTCAATTTCCAAATCTATTATGCTACTCCTATTGAAACTAAATTATTTTCAGCATATTCATTAGCAAGACACAAGGTATTGTAGCGATTATGAGTAGCAAACTACAATGTAATATGCTTCTTTTAGTTTGATTTAGATTTTTTTTTTAAATATTTAATCTTCTATAGACTTTCTTCTTGAGTCCTAGTTCCAACTTGGTTAATATCTTTCCACTTGTGTGATTTATATTTTCTTTGTATTAATTTGCTTAGTTTTTTTTATGTTGTTTTAGAATATTTATGGATCTATACTATATTCATCTTTCATATTTTCTTAATTCATCACCCTTAAAATGTAAAAATGTCTAGAGAGTTTTGCTAAGTCCTATAAAAGTACGTATATTACTACATTCTACTTCTACTAGTGACTTTTACATGACATTTAAAAAAACTCAAAAATTAATTGAACTGTACCGATACCGAAGAGAAACTGATATGATTGGGACGATTTCAAATAGTCAAATTTTAGTTATACATAATAGAATAATCGAAAAATTGGTATGGTACAAAATTTACAAAATAACCGGTCGAACTGAACTATTGACACCTCTAGTTCATATGGCTCACTTGATTCCAAAAGAAGTTCAGAATGATGTAAGTATACTAAGACTTGACATGTGATTCTATGAGTCGTTTCATAGTTTCTTGATGTACTTCATTTGCTTCTTATTTAACTTACTGTATTCTCATATGTTGTTCTGCCCGCCTTATATATGAGTACTATTCCATATGTACTCACGTCCCTTTTGCCGGGGGCGCTGCATCTTTTAATGGGTGCATGTTACTGCTATTGGATGATGCGGATATTTGATAGGGATCTTCCTCACTACTCAGCTTATTGTGAGCCCGCAACAGTTCTAATGGGTATTTGAGTCTAGTTCATTTTATGTACTTAGGTATCTATTGTCATAGCAACTCCATGTACACTGTGGGTCATGTACTTAAGTTTTGAGTTTTGTCATGTATTTGTGTTTACAGTATTTACAGATATTTATAAAGCTTTGTATCCATCATGAGAAGAATTTTTGGCCATTAAGCCAAATGTATTTAATTTAAAAGTCAAGATCTAATTATATTATGGTAAATCATACATGAGTAATGATGAGAAGTTGATGTAACGTAGGCTGGCTCGACTAGGTTAATTCAGTTGAGCGCCAGTCACGCTCCCCAAGGTTGGGGCGTGATAGAGGATTAGTTCATTTTTCACTAGTTTGAGGTTTGGAGCTTGGGAAGAGGTAATTTTGGTAGAGACTTTCACTACTACTTTGAGGATAAGTGATTTCTGCTTGATTTTGATTATATAACTTATTTCCCTAAAGATTTATACACTTAGATTATGGAATTTGCAAGAGAAATTTAGGATTTTTGTCTATAATTTAAGAGCGTAATTTGGGAATTTAATGATCAGTTTGAGCTCGGTTTTGGAATCTAATAACATATTTAAACTCGTGGGGGTTATGGGTAGTCACGATCTACCCCTTGACTTGGGTTTTGATCATGTGGGTCCAGGTTGAATTTTGTTGACTCTTGGGAATTTCATCAAAGATTAAAGGTTTATTGTTTGAAATTGATTCATATAGTTTTATTCGACGGTATTGAGTTTTACCTGACTAGATTCAAGTCGTTTGGAGGTTGATTTAAGAGGAAAAACTATTTTGGAAGGTTGAAGCTTACCACGTGGAGGTATGTCTCTTGTCTATCCTTGTAAGAGTTAATTCTCCCCATAGGTGATCTATTTGCTACTTGATTTAAGAGCCTTATATATGCGAGGTGATGAGCATATATGTATAGCTAGGATATGACCATATCCGATAGTGTTTAACTTGCGTTATGCCTTGTTTGAATTATGTGAAATTATTATCCATATCTCAATTGATTCTATGAATACGTGACAATTCATAATTATGATTTAGGAGCATGCTTAGGGTTATGACTAGTTGAATTGAGCATAAAGGATTGTTTTGCCATGTTGAAATTTATTATTAATCCGTAGTCATACAATTGTCTTATTTGCTCCAAGATTCGATGCTTATTGGCTTAATTGACTTATGTTAGGTAATATGATTAGACTTGTGCATGTGTAAATAGATTATTGAGCTGTTGTGGTAACTTAATTTACATGATTAGCCATAGCCCTATTTTAGTCATATGAGCTTTTATCTGCATCCTTATTATTATATCTGGTGCTTTTTTATTATATTATTTCATACACATATGCATGAGTGTAGAGTTGGTTATTGTTAAAAGTTAAGGATTTTGGCACTACAGACACTATGAGCAGATATTGATTATTGGTTATTGATCATTAATTATAAAATGATCAATGCTTGAATATGGATGCGTCCCTCCGAAGTTAGGTACTGTGAGCGATGACACCCGAGCTTTTGGTGATGTAAGGTATTGAGAAAGGATCCTCAGCATGCATATATATACTTTGACTTATGCAGCAGTTTTATATAAAGGTTGTTGACATGTATCATGTCTTTAAATGAGGATTGAGGTGTTAATATTTTATTTGATCTCCTTTATCTATAAAGCATGTCTAAATTCCGTATGAATTGTATTTTGAGCTTTCGTACTCACTTGATGATGCCATGCTTTATTTCATATCATATTTATGCTTTCACCTGATTATTGAACTGTTAATAAGTGTCGACGTCAATTTTCCGCCACTACTTCTTCGAGGCTAGACATGATACTTACTGAGTATCGTGATTTTGTACTCATACTATACTTTTGTATATATTTGTGCAGGTTATGAGGCTGGTATTAATGGTATTCATCCAGCAGAGTAGGTGATCTAGTGGAAACTTCGTGGTGAGTTGCTTTACTTGATCCGATATGCAGCACATGGAGTTCTCCCTCCCTACTTATCTATTCTGTCTATTTATTTCCCGTTCGGACAGACATTGTTGTTTAATTGACACTCTTTATTCTTGTTAGATGCTTGTGATAGTTATGACACATGGTTTTAGGCATTGTTAGATAGTTTTTGTCATATTTAGACATGTCTCATATATTTGTATTCATGATATTGGTGTTGAAACTTATTCCGCTTGTATATTTATATCATAAATTTGTTAAAGGCATAATAATCTGCTTTCATTATTGTTGAATAAGTGTTGGCTTGCCTAGCGAGCGGGTTAGGTGCCAACATGACCTTTGGAGGGATTTTGGATCGTGATAACATTGTCATTTCTTGTAAGCCAGATGTACCAAAAATAGTATGGAAAGAGGATATCCTAATCGACGGCATAATTGGAAGCCCAAAAATTGACTCTATTCAGGTGGAAAACTAGAGTCATTAGTAAAGACTAGGTTATGGTGCCCATCATTACTACCAAGTTGAGTGATACCTTACTAGAACATTTTAGCATTGGTGCACTCAAAGAAGATGTGGGTAATATTTTCATAACCATTTATACAAAAGAAGCATATCAGATCGATATTTAAACCAATACCATGGAGGTAGTGGGCAGTAGGAAGTCTGACATTCTTAAAGTGCCATAGGAAGTGTTTGATCTTATTGGGCACTTTCAGTTCCCAATTCGATTTGAAGTCCTTTAGATAACTAGTGTTTTGGTTGAGAGGAGTTTGCTCATTGATAGATGTAAGAGAGTTGCAGCAAGAGCTTGTAGTGAAAGCACCATTTGTGGTTAGACCCCAATTAAGCCTATCCTGATTAAAGGAGGAGAATAAATGTAGGTATTAAGGATCATTTGGGTGATAGTATGAGGCAAAGTGAAGGAGAGGGAATTGATAAGTCAGGATTTTGACTACTTATTAGCGGCTTTTTACTTTCGTTTTAGTCCAAAAGTGCTTAATTGTATTCCCGAAAATTGATGAAATGTGCTTAAATGCAGGAGTGTTGGAAAATGAGCCACAAAGATGAAATCCAACTCAAAAAGTAGTAAAGTGAACTCAAGAACAAAAAACAGGCAAAAGGCTAATATGTGGACCGCAGAATTCCTTCTGCGGCCGCAGAATGCAAAGGAAATCCAACAGAGCTTAAGAGCAATTTTGTGGTCGTAGAAGACATCAAAGAGTTCAAGTTCAGAGAAGTCTCAGTTCAAGCCTCAAGGAAGTGCGGACCGCACAACTATTGTGCAGCCACAGAACTTAGCCATGCGACCACACTGAGAATTGTGCGGTCCACAGAAAGGGCATGTGCGATCGCACTCACTATTGTACGGACCGCAGAACAAGCAACATGCGGCCGCAATCCAGAATTATACAGCCGCAGACCAAGCTCCTGCCAAGACTGAAGAAGAAGTGCGGACCGCACATGGAATTATGCGGCCGCAGAACCTCCGAAAGGGCAATTTTGTCCGAAATTTCCAGATGTGTATAAATAGACTTCTTTCGCGAAATTAGGTAATATTTTGAATCTTTGAACATCTGTAGCCATTTCTTCTTACCCTTTTAGGCAACTTTAGCTTACTTTAGTGATTAAACATTAGATTTTTGTCTTTTAATCTTTCAATATGAGTTTAATTATCATTTTTTCTCTATTTTCTTTATTACCCATTATGAGTAGCTAGATTCTTAGCTAGGGTTGTGACCCAACCCTAGTGTGTAAACCTTATGGATGATTAATTTTATGCTTGTTTATAAATGGGTGTTTGTTATTTAGCTAGGTTTATGCTTTATTTGTGAATTAATGGTTGCAAACATTGATTTATGCCTTTTTGACTTAGTCCCTTCTTGAGAAAAAGAGTCTTAGTCTAGGTCAACCTAGCTAGCAAGAAATTGGATCAATTGAGAAATTGATCAACCCAATTAAAGGGTTCAACCTAGAGATAGTAACAACCCGACTTGAGTTCTTATCAACCGTTTCGGTAAATACCCATTTGGTCTTGAGAAAGTCAAATTGGGCAAAACCATTCTCTAACCGAGAGGTATTCAGTGGGCAATGCAGTGTTATGAGCTATAATACACCCTGTTCAATAAAACAACATAAAAGTCTTTATCCCATTAGGCGAACACCTAGGTCATGGTCACAACCCTAGTCCTTTTATAACATTTGAAAAACAACCAAAAACTTCATTTCTTAGTTTCAATTACTTAGTTTCAATCTTAGTTTAATTTAGATATAAAACCAACCAAGTTTGTGGAAGTGCAATTTAGGATAGTTCAAGCTCATATTCCGTAATATATATTCCTAAATCCCAATCTCATAGCTCCCTGTGGAATTCGATCCCGACTCAAAGTTGGGTATTATTATTGCATCGACCGTTTCACTACCTCAAATAGAGGGTGTGACTTGGACGACATCAGGAATCCATATTCCATTAGGGCATATAGAGTTAACTTTAATTTCTCACCTTCTACGCTAAGTGGGCCTTGGATTAGGTATCTACGATTTCCTTGTATATAGAGCGAGTTGTCAAAATAAAATTTGACTTTATCCACTTATTAATCACCCATCTGGAGGATTTGGTACATGTAACCTAACCATTGAGAATACATTTTCAGATGTTAATTTTTGGCTTCCTGGAAGGGTTCCTCCAATTATAGTGTTTACTATAAGAGTCCTAGCCCAAAAGGGGGCCAAGTTTACGAAACATTCTCTGTGTTATTCTAGCATGGATAGCCTTATTTCTAACCTCGTCCTTTTGGATTCCTAACCCTCCCTTATCCTTAGGCCCAAAAACAGTGCATATCTCACCAAGTGCATTTTTCTTTTCTGGCTAGTTGTGCCCCAGATAAAATTCTTTTGGATTTTGTTAATTTAGTTCAAAATGTGACTAAGGGGTTCAGCGTATTTCATGATATAGCTGGGTATAATGCTTAATGAGACTTTTGCTAGGGAAACCTACCTCAAGTGGAACTATAGAAATTGAATCTGAGGATGGAACAAACATGTTTAGAATGGAAAAGAAACACAAAATACAAAACTGGCAAAAAAAAAAAAAAACACAAAGAGAAAGGATATGCCCTAAATGTGAGCGTGCCTATTATTGGACTACATGATAAAAATCATGAACAGAGAATCACCACATCAAGGAAAAAGATCAATACTTAAACCGTTTAACTAAAAACGTGTCGAACGACAATTAATATGCCTAAATTATTTAGTATAGGCATTCCAATCATTTTCCAACATATACAAATTCATCGTATCGATAAAAGAGTTACCTACTGCAAATGCATATTCTTCACTAAGCGAAATCTCATTCCAATCGATCTCGCATGGAATTCCTAATTGTTTATGGGAATGTTGATTGTATGTGTACTTGTTTGTGGGAAAGAAGATAAACAAAAGAGGAGTAATTAAGAAAACAATGGAGAGAAGAGGAAGAGACATTCTTTTCAATCAATCTCGATTGGAATTTCCCATTGTTTTTGAATGCGAATTGTACTTGTACTTATTTGTGGGAAAGAAAAAAATAAATAAAGAGGTATTAATTAAGAAAATTAATGGAAAGAAGAGGAAGAGACATTTTCTTAGCTTTTTAGTTAAATGTAAACAGATAGGTTGTTTAAATTTTTATTTAATATACACTTTATGTGCTTTACTGTTTCAATTCTTTAATGTATAGTTATATGGATAAAAGGACAAAAAATCAAAAAATTGAGATAATAGATAAATAGGATCCTTGGCCAAGGAGAGGTGCCAACTCATCTCCAATTTTTCCTACTTTATATATTTATATATATATAGATATAGATAAATAGATAGGAATCGAGCTTACAATTATAACTAGTTAGCCAAAAGGAGCTTTAAAGGTGTATACGGTTAAAATCGGACTTGCCCTTTTTGTATGATTGATCGAGACTGGAACGCGATAAGCCAAGGTTCAACCTCGTATCATATCGAACCATGATGCAAAGTTAGACTGTCGAGCTCGTGGCCCTGAGACCGATCAAGATCCAGATCGAACAAGATAGAGATCGAGGGAAGCTTACCGAGTCGAATAATCAAAAGCCGAAATATCCGCAATCAGACGGGGATCACGGTGCGTATCCCGACACGTATCAAGAAGAGGCCGATTAATTAGTCAATCATGGAATTTCTTACCTCATATAGAATTGTATATAGAGTAGGACTCCCCTACTATATAAAAGAGGGAGGGGGGGGGTCTGATCATTTGTAAACACATCATATTCACGCAATATTAAGCAATATAGTGTCATTTTCTAGCTTTCATTATCTTGTTATTCTGTTCATAAGCAAGTTGAAACATATTTGGTTCAAGGGTGGCTTAACTCGAGGGCCAATGTTGTTCAATTTGTGTGGTTTGCATTATTTCTTTCATCGTCAATATTAATATTAATTTATTCTTTTTAATTTGTACCAAGTTATATCACGTGTCCTTAAAACCGCTTATAAATTCAATTGTTATCCAATTTTAGAGTAAACAGTTTGGTGCCTACCATGAGGCTAATGATAATAGTGGTTACTTGGTACAAACTTTCGTAACACACACTATTTTACACTTGTGCCGTCGATTCCGAAAGCAGCGTCCGCGGGGATGCCCAATCAGCTACTCAGAGCGCACGTGGTGGTGAAGATGGCGAGATCAGCCTGCGGGTAATCTTCGAAATGTTGCAGGATTAACAAGCAGCAATATCCCAGCTCCAAAACCAAAACCACACACCGATCAGGGTCGAACTCGAGCCATCCCAGGAAATCGTACATAGGGTCGAATCGGTTTCGAGGAAATCGAACGAAAAGGAATCAGAGACCAATCCTCCTATCATAAAGATGCTCGAAGAACAGACAAAGCAAATCGAGATAGGGGAAAAGAAGATCGAGGAAAACGACAAGAAGGTGGAAACCTATAACTCTAGGGTTGACCAAATCCCGGGGGCACCACCAATATTGAAAGGACTGGATTTCAAAAGGTTCTTTCCCCCCGAGTGCGGCTCCGAAGCCAATTCCCAATAAGTTCCGCATGCTCGAGATTCCTAAGTATAACAGGACGACTGATCCAAACGAACACGTCACCTCCTACACGTGTGCTATCAAAGGAAATGACTTGGAAGATGACGAGATCAAATCCGTCTTGCTGAAGAAATTCGGGGAGACTCTATCGAAGGGTGCTATGATATGGTATCATAATTTACCGCCTAATTCTATTGACTCATTTGCTATGCTTGCAGATTCTTTCGTAAAGGCACACACTGGGGCCATTAAGGTCGAAACCAGGAAGTCGGACCTTTTCAAGGCAAGGCAGAAGGACAACAAGATGCTCAGAGAATTCGTGTCTCTATTCCAAATGGAACAGATGGACTTGCCACCGGTCGCCGACGATTGGGCTGTTCAAGCTTTCACTCAAGGTCTCAACGTTCGAAGTTCAATGGCTTCACAATAGTTGAAGCACAATTTGATCGAATACCCAGCTGTCACTTGGGCCGATGTGCACAACCGGTATCAGTCGAAGATTAGGGTCGAGGATGATCAACTGGGGGCTCCTTCTAGGCCCGTTTATCCTATCAGACCCGTAGATAGAATCAAGAGGGATATTGACTGAGAACTAAGGTCGAATAAAGATCGATATTAACCGTATAATGGAGACCGTAGGAACAACGGGTCTAGGCGAAACTCTACACGAAACGAAAGAAGAAATTATCGAGGTTCAAGCTCACGGGGACTCATGAGAAAGAACGACTTCGATAAATCTATGAGACCCAAAGAGGCACCACGATTGTCAGAGTATAACTTTAATGTTGATGCGGCTGCCATCGTTTCGGCTATCGGGCGCATCAAAGAAACCAAGTTGCCTCGAACTTTGCAAACTAATCCAACACAAAGGGATCCCAACTAAATATGTAAATACCATGGAACTCACGGCCACATGACGGAGGACTGTCGACAATTGAGGGAAGAAGCAGCCTGGTTGTTCAACAACGGTCATCTTCGACAATTTCTAAATGACCGAGCTAAGAATCACTTCAGAAACAGGGACTCCAACAAACAAAATGAACAAGACTAACCCCAACACGCCATCCATATAATCATTGGAGGGGTCGATATTTCTCAAGGTCCGATGATGAAACGCACCAAAGTGTCAATCATAAGAGAAAAACAGACTCGGGATTACTTACCGGAAGGGACTCTATCTTTCAACGATGAGGACGCAGAAGGAATCATGCAACCTTATAATGATACACTGGTAATTTCTGTTCTTATGAATAAAACTAGAGTTGAACGTGTACTAATTGATCCAGGTAGCTCGGCCAACATCATTCGGTCGAGGGTCGTAGAACAACTTGGCCTACAGGACCAGATCGTACCTGCTGCCCGAGTGCTGAATGGATTCAACATGGCTTGCGAAACTACAAAGGGAGAAATAACATTGTCGGTAAGCATTGCCGGTATCACCCAGGAAACCAAGTTCTATGTAATCGAGGGGGAAATGCGATATAACGCCATGTTCGGGAGACCGTGGATCTACAACATGAGGGTTGTACCTTCGACCCTTCACCATGTATTAAAATTTCCAACACTAGAAAGGATAAAGACGGTTTACGGGGAACAACCCGCCGCGAAGGAGATGCTTGCAGTCGGTGAAGTAATTCCGATATCAACACTCTCATCGACAAAGGACTCAGGTTCAAAAGCGAAAGAAGAAGCCAAATAGCAATCATCGATGCCAGCTTCGACCCAATCGGACAAGCAAGGGATTGACGAAGATGATGACTTCGAGGTTTCTCGATCCTGTATCGCCCCTGATGATTCCGTTGCTACCAAGTCAACGGTCGAAGAGCTGGAGCAGGTCGTGCTGATCGAACATTTGCCCGATCGGAAGGTATACCTGGGCACGGGGTTAACTCCCGAGCTCAGAAAAAAACTCATTCAATTTCTTATAGCTAATATGGATTGTTTTGCTTGGTCCCATCTCGATATGATAGAGATCCCACCGGAGATCGCTACTCACAAACTAAGCTTGGACCCGAAGTTCTGCCCTATAAAATAGAAAAGGAGACCCTAGTCCGAGATCAGCATGCCTTTATTAAGGACGAGGTAACCAAACTCCTTAAAATAGGGTCCATCAGAGAAGTCAAATACCCGGAATGGTTAGCAAACGTAGTAGTAGTCCCTAAGAAAGGGAACAAACTAAGAATGTGTGTAGATTATAAATATTTAAAAAAAGCATGCCCCAAAGATTCTTTCCCTTTGCCTACCATCGATCGCATGATCGATGCCACGACCGACCACGAGACTTTCAGTTTTCTCGATGCCTTTTCCGGGTACAACCAAATATTGATAAACTTGGGCGACCAAGAAAAAACCTCTTTCATCACTAAATATGGCACATACTGCTATAACGTAATGCCATCCAGATTAAAAAAATGCCGGTGCCACTTACCAACGACTAGTAAATCGAATGTTTGAAGAACAAATAGGAAAAACCATGGAAGTTTATAATGACGATATGCTAGTTAAGTCCTTACGAGCAGAGGACCATTTAAAGCATTTGCAGGAAACCTTCAGTATATTGAATAAGTACAATATGAAGCTGAATCCAGAAAAATGTGCATTCGGGGTCGGGTCCGGCAAGCTTCTCGGATTCATGGTATCCAATCAAGGGATCGAGATCAACCCCGACAAGATCAAAGCTATCGAGGATATTACGGTAGTGGATAATGTGAAGGCTGTACAAAGGCTAACCGGGCGCATTGCATCCCTGGAGCGGTTCATCTCGAGGTCGTCCGATAAAAGTCATCGATTTTTCTCGTTGCTGAAAAAGAAAAAAAACTTCACATGGACCCCAGAATATCAACGGGATTTAGAGGAACTTAAGCGATACTTGTCGAGCCCACCATTGCTTCACACGCCGAGGGCGGACGAACGACTGTACTTGTACCTAGCGGTATCGAAAATAGCGGTAAGTGGAGTTCTAGTCCGAGAAGAACAAGGTATGCAATTTCCAATTTATTATGTCATTAGGACCTTAGGTGAGGCCGAAACTAGATACCCTCACCTAGAAAAATTGGCACTCGCCTTGCTAAGTGCCTCTAGAAAACTGAAACCATATTTTCAGTGCCATCCTATATATGTTGTGACAACCTACCCTTTACAAAATATAATGCATAAACCTGAACTCTCGGTATGACTGGCCAAATGGGCCGTAGAAATCAACGGGTATTATATTGAATATCAACCCCAAACAACCATCAAATCTCAAATTTTTGTAGATTTCGTGGCCGACTTTACACCGGCCCTAATACCCGAAGTCGAAAGAGAGTTGTTGATAAACTCGGGAACATCTTCGAAAATCTGGACCCTCTTTACGGACGGTGCCTCGAACGTAAAAGGGTCCGGACTTGGCATCGTACTGAAGCCACCCACAAGCAATATAGTTAGACAATCTATTAGAACTGTAAAATTGACTAACAATGAGGCCGAATATGAGGCCATGATTGCAGGACTCGAACTGGCCAAAGGCTTGGGGGCGGAGGTGATCGAAGCTAAGTGTGACTCCCTCCTTGTAGTGAACTAATTTAACGGAACGTTCAAAGTAAGAGATGAGCGCATGCAAAGATACCTAGACAAGCTACAGGTAACATTACATCAGTTCAAAGAGTGGACTTTGCAGCACGTACCTCGAGATCAAAACAGTGAGGCCGATGCCCTCACGAACTTGGGATCATCAGTCGAGGACGACGAGCTCAGGTCAGGGGCGGTCGTACAACTTATGAGGTCAATAGTAGAAGAAGGTCACGCCAAAATAAACTCCACAAGCTTGACTTAGGATTGGAGAAATAAATACATAGAGTATTTGAAGACCAAAAAACTTCCCTCAGATCCAAAGGAATCGAGGGCCATGCACACAAAGGCAGCTCGATTTAGCTTGTCCAAAGACGAAACCTTACTTAGGAGAACGTTCGACGGTCCGCTAGCAATATGTCTGGGACCGAGAGATACCGAGTACGTTTTGAGGGAAGTCCATGAAGGAACATGCAGGAACCACTCAGGCGCCGAATCATTGGTTTGAAAGGTAATCAGAGCCGGCTATTAGTGGGTCGATATAGAAAAAGATGCGAAGGAGTTTGTGCAAAAATATGATAAATGTCAAAGACATGCTCCGATGATTCAACAACCCGGGGAGCTGCTGCATTCGGTTTTATCGCCGTGGCCGTTCATGAAGTAGGGGATAGACATCGTCGGCCCTCTTCCATCAACACCAGGTAAGGCTCAATTTGTTTTGTTTATAACTGACTATTTCTCTAAGTGGGTTGAAGCACAGGCATACCAGAAGATCAGGGAGAAGGAAGTCATCGACTTCATTTGGGACCACATCATATGTCGATTCGGAATACCATCCGAAATTTTATGTGACAACGAAAAATAGTTTATGGGCAGCAAAGTGACCAAATTTCTCGAAGACCATAAGATCAAAAGGATCTTATCAACACTTTATCACCCTAGTAGGAATGAACAAGCTGAATCGACCAACAAAACCATAATCCAAAACCTCAAGAAAAGGTTGACTGACGCTAACGGGAAATGGGGAGAGATCCTGCCCTAAGTTCTTTGGGCGTATCACACAACTTCAAAGTCCAGTACCGGGGCCACCCTGTTCTCATTAGTTTATGGCACCGAAGCTTTAATACTCGTCGAAGTCGGGGAGTCGAGTATCAGATTCCGATATGCAATAAGGGAATCGAATAACGAGGCCATGAATACAAGCCTGGAGCTATTGGACAAACGGCGTGAAACTGCCTTTGTTTGATTGGATGTTCAAAAGCAACAGATCGAAAGGTATTACAATCGAAGGGCCAACCTTCGGTATTTTAATATCGGGGACTTAGTGCTGAGGAAGGTCACATTAAACACCCAAAATCTAAACGAAGGGAAATTGGGTTCGAACTAGGAAGGGCCATACTAGATTCTCGAGATCACAGGGAAAGGGTCCTATAAGCTCGGAATGATGGACGAAGAACAACTACCGAACAATTGGAACATAACTCATCTTAAACGATATTACTGCTAAGGTACGACCCCATTTCAATTCTTTCTAGTTTTTGACTAACACTTGCAGGTTATCGACAAGGAGCGGCACGAAGCCTTTAGATCTGAAAGAACACGTTGCACTCTTTTTCCCTTGAACCATTTTTTGTCCCAAATGGATTTTTCGGCAAGGTTTTTAATGAGGCAACAACGGATTGTGCTAACTTAGAAACGAAGGCCGATCACGAATCGGTGTCAAAGACAGCACTAATAGTATTCGAGGTTCCTCTACAATCAACCTCGAATATTGGGGGGCATTGCCCTTGGATGTCAACTTTTTTGTGAGGAAATTACTTCATAATAGTGGGTTCTCGATAGGTGAGATTTGTTGTAAGGGATAAACGGCCAAACAATCCGTGCCCATATAGGTTGCTCGAGCCTTGGCACAAAACATGTACGCATGTGTAATCATTTTTCACAAGAATAAAGAGAAGTATTTTTCCTTGCAATTATCTCATGTCTTAGAAATTATTTTCTACTTTACAATTCTGTACTTTTGATATATTACAGAAACGAGCTCAAGGGCCGATTATAACCAGAGTTCGGAATCACTCCCATAATCGGGGACTGCTATCCGAAAAATAAACTCGAACAAATCGAACTATTGAGCGTCGGGGGTATAAGACCTCTTAGGCAACCCTCAAATTTTAAAGGCCACGACCATACCCACTCGGGGACTGTTATCTTAGGCAATCCTGGATAACTCGGGAAAGAAAGCTCACTGGGATACACCCAAATTAAAATGCTACGGCCGCATTAACACAGCTTGGAGACGTCCGAGAACTGTAACAAAAAATAGGCCTTCGAAATATTCATAACCGGTTTTAAAGGCTACCCTCGGCAAACTATGGTTTGAGTTACTTACTTTGGAGAAGGTTCCCGATAACCCTAAACCTCTAAGATGACTCAAATAAAAAATAATGTAAAGGCAAGGTTGATCGAACTAACACAACCCAAGCTATTTTATGCTAAGGCATCCCGACCTTTGTGAATTCAAGAAATAAAGCAAAGGAAAAATTCGAAATCCAAAGGGGAAAAAAGCCTTGTATATATTTACACAAAGATCTTTACAAAAGACAAATGGCTTAATTCGAAAAAATCTACAATGGCCGAAATTGCCTCAAAAGGATGCAAAAGAAAAACAAAATATGTAAAGGCCTAAGTGGCATGGTCTTCATCAGAGGCAACATCTCTATCCTCGAGATCTTCCCCGCCTTCAGACTCACTTAAACTATCTGAGTCTTCCTCGGGAAAGGCCAGCTTTTGAGCCCTAGATTCTTCTACTTTGGAGTTCTCGAGTGCAACCTGTATATCGAATCCCTGAGCATGGGCTTCCTCGAGGGCTTCCCTTCGAGCTTTCTACTTCGCATGATCCACCATGCTTTTGGCCTGCGCCTGGATGGCTTGGACGTCGACCTTATACTGGGTCGCATTAGCATTGGCTTTGGTGTTGGCCACGGCCACCTCAGATTTGGTCACCTCGAGCTCACTGACCAAGTTTGTTAATTGGGACTGAAGCTCTTCGATTTTCTTGGCTTGCACCGAGGCTTTCTCTCTTGCAGCTCGGAGCTGGGACTCGACCGACTCCAACTCTACTTGGACAACCTCCTTTTTCGAGGCTAAGATATCCATATTCTTCTTAAACACTTCTGCCTCGACTCGTATTGCATCTATTTGTTTCTGAAGATCCCCGATCTGTTCGAGCCTCTGCCGGACCTGTAGAATCGGATCATTAGTCGTTATCTCCAATTCGTCTTCACTATCGTGAAGCATCGGAATACCTGTTCGGCCATCTCAGCATGCTCATCCCAAGCCGTCACTAAATCTGCCTAAAGCTTCTCACTAAGAAGCTTGTAAGTGTCATTTTTCTCAGTGAGGTCCTGAACCTCAGCCTCGCGCTCCTTCCGGATTCGAAGGAAAGCCTCGTGATGCAATACCAAAGCCTACAAGAAAGGAAAAAGATGTTAGAATTACCTATGACTCCAAGTTTAAAATAGATAATGGAATGACCTTCGAAGTTATCCGATTCAGAGCATGTTGGGCCTCGTTGAACATGCACGACTCCAAACGCATTCATCACAACTTAGTCTTCCTCGGTCACCAAGCACCTAAGATAGCTGGCAATCCCTACGGGGGGAGAGAAGACCCGGGCATCCTCCGGTACAAAAAACACTATATTCCGCCTACAGTTGGGGTTAACACTTGGGGACGGGAATCAGTCCACCAGTTTTGGGCTCGACAAAGACCCAGCAGTGCCCGGGGACAGTGCTTTCTTCTGCACGGGTAAGTCACCAAGCCCGGTGACATCTTCCAAAGCATCAAACTCAACCCTATCCTGGAAGCCGTGGATATTGACAGCTTCTTGAGGACCATCGCAAGAGTGACCTTCCAACATATTGTCCTCACGGATTGTGGCATCCAAAATCCGAGGGGATCTGGAAATATAGATCATACCGATCTTGTCCCTTGCAACATCTCCCACCACTCGGGAAGCCTGGCCCCCGGTCTTTTTCTCGACCATCTCAACCTGGGACGGAGTGGCCTCGATTCTTTCTGGCTCGGGAACCTCGGCCGAAGCTCCCTCGTTAACTTTCTCCGATACGGAGGGCTGTTGTATCGAAGCACCAGCCCGCACACGGGCTACCGGATTGGATTCTTCTTCTTCTTCTTCTTCTTCTTCTTCTTCTTCTTCCCTTAGCCGACGGACTGAGTCCAAGGATAGAACTATGGTGTTCCCTTTGTGTTTACGAGCTTGCCTTTTCTTTGGATTTTGCTTTTCCGAGTTCGGGGAACTCGGAGCCCCTTTTCTCTTCTTCTCTTTGGCCTGCTTTGGAGCAGGTGGTTGAGGAAGGACTTATTCTTCGTTAGATGGGGGCCTCATTGTTACATCCTTCCCGAGTCCTACAAAGTAAAAAAGACGAGTAAGCTCGAATGATAATCGTCCTAAGAAAGAAGCTTACCATGATTGCAGGCCTTCCATCGACCCTTTGATAATTCCATCCAAGCACGCTCGGAGTATGGTCTCTGCGACACCAGGCCCTCGACCCATTGCTTGAGATCGAGGACTACCTCCGACACCTAGGTCACAACTACAACACCAAAAATATAGATGAGGAAAGAAGATAAGAGGTAAAATAGCAAAATTAAAAAGGCAAAGTACTACTCACGATTCATGTTCCATTTCTCCAGAAACGGCATGTCGTTAGCAGGGATCATGTCCGAAGTCCTTATTCGGACAAATCGGCCCATCCAACCTCGGTCACGAGACTCATCTATGCTCGAGAACGAGGCTTTGACGGCCCCACGAGTAAGCTTAATCAGCCCTTCTCGATAGAGTCGGGGACTGTAAAGGCGCATAAGATGGTCGAGGGTGAAAGGACATCCCTCGATTTTGCTCACGAAGAATCGGAGGAGAATCACTATTCTCCAGAAGAAAGGATGGATCTGGCCGAGGGTCACATCATACCTCTTGCAGAAGTCGATGATGATAGGGTCTAAGGGACCCAACGTGAAAGGGTAAGTGTAAACACTTAGGAAACCCTCCACATGGGTAGTGATTGACTCCTCGGGCGAAGGTACCACGACATGTTTATCGACCCAGTGGCACTCCTCTTTAACTTTGTAGAGGAGATCATCGGTTATCATGCATATGTACCTCGAGACCGATTCACATCGACCAGGTACTGAGAAGGTTTTTTCAATCCTAAAATCGGCGACAGTAGGGCACCCTCTCGGAATGAAGTCCTCAAGGGGAGGTTCCGCCGTAGCTCCAGCGCCTACGGGCCGTGAAGAAGAGGCGGCCTCCTTTTGCGGTACGATTTTAGAAGTTTTTACCATTGTAAAGTAGAAGAGAAGGGAATTAGGGTGATATGGAATTTGCTTAAGATTCAAGAGATTTGGGAGCGAGAGTTGCAGAGCAAAGAGATTTTTGAAGAGAAGCAACAATGAGGGAAATTTTGAGCGTAAAGTTTGAGTGGAAGAAGGTGGAGGTACTTATAGCTTGCTGGTGGTGGTTCAGAACCGGTGGTGGCCGACCAGCAACTGACAAGTATTTAATGCCTCGATAACCGAACCGACGGGACATTTCAGTATCCGATTGTCGCTATCGTCATAGTCGGGCTCGTCGCTTATGTCATCGCATATCGAGATGGGATTGGAAAAGTTCAAATCATTTCTCGTCATCTTTTCTCCGAGAAACGAGGAGACTATCTTTATACGGTCAAAATCGGACTTGCTCTTTTTGTATGACTGATCGAGACTGGAACACGATAGGTCAAGGTTCAGCCTCGTATCATATCGAACTAGATGCAAAGTTAGATTGCCGAGCTCGTGGTCCTGAGACCGATCAAGATCGAGATCGACCAAGATCGAGACCGAACAATAAAGAGATCGAGGGAAGCTTATCGATCCAAATAACGGAAAACCGAAATATCCGTAATCGGACGGGGATCACGGCGTGTATCCCAGCATGTATCAAGAAGAGGCCGATTAATTAGCCAATTATGGAATTTCTTACCTCATATTGAATTGTATATATAGTAGGACTCCCCTACTATATAAAGTGGGGTCTAATCATTTGTAAACACATCATATTCACGCAATATTAAGCAATATACTGTCATTTTCTAGCTCTCATTATTATTTGACAAGAGGGGTTGCTCTGATGGTAAGCAACCTCCACTTCCAACCAAGAGGTTGTGAGTTCGAGTCACTCCAAGAGTAAGGTGGGGAATTCTTGGAGGGAAGGATGCCGATGGTCTATTGGAAACAACCTCTCTACCCCATGGTAGGGGTAAGGTCTGCGTACATACTACCCTCCCCAAACCCTACTAGTGGGATTATATTGGGTTGTTGTTGTTGTTGTTTCTAGCTTTCATTATCTTGTTATTCTGTTCATAAGCAAGTTGAAACATATTTAGTTCAAGGGTGACTGAACTCGAGGGTCAAAGTTGTTCAATTCGTGTGGTTTGTATTATTTCTTTCATCGTCAATATCAATATTAATTTATTCTTTTTAATTTGTACCAAGTTATATCACTTGTCCTTAAAACCGCGTATAAATTCAATTGTTATCCAATTTTAGGGTAAACAAAAGGTCAATTGAAGTGATGGAGAAAGTGTTTTTGGTACTTTAGACGAATTATTTAAGACTATTTATTTAAGGTTTGATAAGAGTGGATTGCTCTAGTGGTGAGCACCCTCCACTTCCAACCAAGAGATTGTGAGTTCGAGTTATCCCAAGAGCGAGGTAGGAGTTCTTGGAGGGAGGGAGCCGAGGGTCTATCGGAAACAAACTATCTATCCAAGGGTAGGGGTAAGGTATGCGTACACACTACCCTGCCCAGACCCCACTAGTGAGATTATACTGGGTTATTGTTGTTGTATTATGAATACATTTTAAAATACGAAAATTCATCCGGGAAAGCTACAAGCCTATAACAATGTACTTAAATAGTGTTTATAATATGGCATCTTTATGATAATTTTTTCTTTTGCTCATTTCTTTAAATATGGACTCACTTAACTAAAATTGAACTGCTCCCAAATATTTTCAGAAGCAAATCCAAAGTCACTAAAAGATGGTAGGAGAAGTGGAGAAGATGGTGGCAGTAGGCCTTGTTTGGGGAGCGACGAATGCCCTGATGCGAAAAGGAGCAATCAAATGGGACGAAACCATCAAATCTTTACCTCAACCAAACACGCCCCAGAACCCAGTAATGGCCAGTCTCAAGAATTGGCTCAAACTTGTCTTGATATGGCAGTATTCTTTGCCGTTTCTCCTAAACCTGTCAGCTTCAGCTACTTTCTTTGCAATACTCAGTGATACACCCATTTCTTTAGCTGTTCCTGTAACCAATGCCACCACTTTCGCTGCCACTGCTGTATTTGGATTGATTCTTGGTGAAGAGACCCGCGTTGGTCTTGCTCTTTTTGGTACCTCTCTTATTGTTCTTGGTGTTTATATTTGTATTATGTAATCACTTCTGAATAACTCTTCCTTTTGGATCTTGTGTGATCTGATAGATTCATTTATAATGCTGAATAGGGAATTTTGTTTTTATATATAATAATCCCTAGAAAGTTTTTTGTTTTTGTTTTTCCTGAATAAATATAGAAAATTTGGGAATTATCTGGATTGAAATGTTGATGATCTTGTCAATTTGGTTTGTTAATATCCCTACTAGGTGCATTTAATAGGAGAAATTTATCCCCCATATTTTTGATAGCCAAACTAATAGGCCCGCCCCTCTATCCTTCTCCACTTAAATACTGGACTTGGTTCAACAGTAAGATTGGAACTCATGAGATGCGCCTATCCTGCTTATCCCAGTATTTGCACTAACACAATAGATGCATGACTTAGGTTAATTAACACATAACTATGATTGATTGACTAGCGCTCCTTTTAGAGTTAATATCTATTGGTTTATAGGGTGTTGCTAGGTTTTTTCCCAGTTAATGCTCATTAGGAAAATTTCAGCTAGGATGGACAAGGGAATAGTGACACAGGCTATCATGAATTGAATAATGTAGAGAACAAATTTCAGATAGCAAGGCTGTATGCTATATGGTGTTATCAAATTCATAAGTTTTTCATTTGGGTATTTGCATAGGCTTCCGTAAAACTGTAGTCTGTTGCTAGCTTTTTATGTTTCTTTAGTTATCTTCTTCGCTCACCTTCAAAACTTGAAAACATATTTTCACCTTTTCCTTACATTTCCATGTTACTCTCCTAAGTTTGAGATTGTTGCAAATCTTATATGCAAACTTTGTGCAAAAGAAGAATGAGGACAACAAAGTTGCACCATTCAATCCCTCACATCCACAAGATCTCGTTTCAAGGACAACTATATCATCACAAATTTCCGTGGGGTGACCTTAAGTGGGAAATTTTAAGTTTACTCTTACACTTGGTTCTAAAATCCATTGTGAAGCCATAATTAGAAAGCAATCAACAAGTTATTGCCAAAAACACTTAAATCTTGATTGAAAAATATAGTAAGAAAGCTTCTAGACTCTTACCTCCAAGACTAAAATCTCTTATTTCCGTATTTCCTTTTAGTTTAAGGGCCACAAGAACTTCAAATACATTTTCAAGGAGATTCAATGAAACGGAAAAAAAAATGAGGTCCTTTAGCTTGAGACAATCCATTTCTGGCCTAATCCTGTTGCATGAGTCAGTCACATGATTCAGATTTGGTCTGCAATTCATTTTTGTGGTTCACTTTGTTCAGGTATTCCTTGGATTTTATTGTAGGATCTAATAAGCAGTGAAGGTTCTAGCAGATTGAATCTAATGATTTTCACTGTTATATGAAATGGTATACTAACTGAAAGCTGTTGGCCTGTCTGATTGTTGGTTGGCACTTTGCTTGCTTCTGTATGTGTTAAGACTGAGCTGCGCGAAAGCTATTGGTTCTTTGCCCATATGCTTCCTTGTAGGACTACTCCTATTAATATTTTTTGATAAGCAAAATAAAGTTTTATTCATAACTGTAATAGCATTAAGCAGGTGCAGGAAATCAACAGTGATGAGCAACGACAGGTTATGCCTGTAAATTACTTGGGAAATCTATTAAATTTATCACTACATATAAATCTTTCAGTTTACACCAAAGAGCATGAAAATGTGAACAATATATTTCAGCCTGAGAATAGGTTCTGATTTCCCCTCAAATCATCTATCATTTCCAAATGACCCACAGCACACAAGCTGAAATTATATTCCAGATTATCTTAGCCTCTTTGCTTAGGACCAGATCCTTCAAAAGAAAGAGGGGGATAGAAAGAAGCGGAGTTCTATAAAACCTGCTATGTTCTCCTTAGACACTCTTTTCCTGATAAATTATGTATCCTTTTACCAAGCAAACATTTCCCTATCTTTTACTTAAAGTTCTGTCTTGTCGTCTCTATTTGGTTGTGAAGAAACTTTAATATTCTTTTCACATTGTATTTAGGTTTCAGCTTCCTGTAATGTAAGTCTTTGTTTATTTGACTGGTAGACGATCTTGTTTTAAAAATGGATGTATCCAAGTACAGAGATCTAGTAGTCTGAAAAAAACACAATGTTCATGTAAGAGTTCATCCAATTAGCAGCTAATTGGAATTGTCATGGTGCTCAAAAGTACTCGTAAAATGAAGAAATGCTTTGTATATGGGATAAGCTATTCTCAACACCCACAAAAGCTCTTTGATTTTCTCTGTCCACCACATTAGAGCATGGGAAATGACTCCTCAGCCCTTCCTATTCAGGGCTTCAGTTTTCCAGAATTTCTACTCCTAAACAACGGATATCAATCATAGCTCTATGCAGCAGCAGAAGATGGTCAACATACAGTTCCCTTGCCCATGATATTGTGTACTAGATATGGTTCAAGTAATTACATGGCCAAATACATATGCAGCCTTGCCACGATTTTTTATTTTGACACCCAAACTAAGCTTTGTTCCTATTAGACACTCTAACATGATTTCACATTATCCTGTCACCCTTACTATCCGCCTCCCACATTAATCCCCAACCAGGTTAAATCTTTGTTCCTATTGGGGATTAATGTGAAAAAAGATTTTCTATTTTGTGGATCAAAACGTCTTTTCTATATTTTTTTTTTACCCAAATGCCATGTGTCTGCATCTCATTTTTGCCACATCACTCGCATGTGTATCACACATACATTATTTTGTTGATTCGTTGTCAGCAAGGTGTTCAATGGTACACTTTAAATTTACTTTAGGTGTCTAATAGGGACATGGTTTAGTTGAAGTGTTTTAATGAAAAATTGTGATAATTTCAAGGGCCACATATGTATTTGGCCTAATTACATCCAAAAAGACCTTGTCATGTAGAAGTTTTGAATACTATAAACAAATGAGATTTTTGATGTACTGAAAGTGATTATCTCTTGTTGTGCTTGCACTGTTGCACCTCGTTCGCTTTCTGTCTTATTGTGATATTGAAAGTTGAGGGTAAATATTTGAGATGTGTCTGGAAGGAGTCAATATAAACTTATAATAAAAAATCTCTTATATTGTATGTATTGATCCGGTAATATAAAAGATTTACGGTCAGTGAAACCGAATATTTAAACCAATATTCACTCAAAAGAATGAGGTACAAATTCTGGGTAAACAAGGGGTAGACATGAAATAAGAACATGAACCAGAAGAAAACAAAATACATCTCAACTTTGTGCGTGAAATAGGATATGAAACAACTGGAATGTGAACTCGATTTGACCTGCTAAGTCTCAACTTAGTCTAAGTCTTTGCAGTAGTCATATATCATGTAATTATTCCTGACCCAGGCCATTTGACTTGCTTAGCGTGGCTCAGTTGTTTGGTGATGCTACCTGGTCCATTCCAAACCATGGATATAATTGCTGTTTCCTGCCTCCTACGCCTTGAGTGAAAATGTTAGTGTGGATAATATAGGGTTGTCCTGATACATTCCCTAGAAACTCAAAGCCGATCTCATCATGCTTGTCACCAGTGATTTTCTGTTGACTAGATAGCTGTGGAATCAATAAACAGATATTAGATACTTCATGTGTGGCACTATCTTACTCTACCGTCTTGTTTTTAATTTATTCGTTGAGTAAACTATTATCATCGTTTATCAATTGTCAGGAAATGCTTTAGCATAGTTGTTTATCTATATGATATATTATACCCTTCACATGTTACTGACTATAGTATTTTTTAAAATCTTTATGAGAAGATCATGAAAGGACTATGGTTAATTGTTTGTTGTCTCTTTGAGCATCTAAGCGCACACTTACATAGTATGCAGTGACCGTTCCAGTAGAGTTACCAGGTACCAGTACCAGTTTGATCAGTATTTTATAACGACCCAATCGGTCGTTTTGGGCTTTAGTATTTTCGTCCGATGATTAAGACTTTGAGTAGCCTCATATGATGCATTACAACTTGCGTGTATAGTTGGTTTTGATTTTCGAGAAGTTTGGAGTTGATTTGGAAGAGTAACTCTCAATTTGGAAGTTTTAAGTTGGAAGCGTTGACCACGGTTTGACTTTTGAGAAAACAACATAGGATTGGTGATTTGATGGTAATTTTGGACTTGGGCGTATTTGGATTTGGAGGTTCCTAGAAGGTTCTGACTCTATTTGCCGAAAGTTAGCAATTTGAAGGTTTGACCTAGAGTTTACTTTGATGTTATCGGGTTCTTATTGGTGTTCCAGAATTTAAGATAGGTTCATTTACTTGATTGAAACTTGTGTGCAAAGTTTGATGGCACTCCGAAGTGCCTAGGTATGATTCGGATGCTTGGTTGGAAGGATAGAAGTTTCTGAACTTAAAAGAGTTCAACATGTGGTTTGGTCTTTGATTCTTAGATGTGATATTTCCGTATGTGTTTTGAGACCTTGAATATGCCCGGATAGTGTTTATGGATTTGTTAAGATAATAGAACGGGGTCCCGAGAGGTTCGGGTGAGTTTTGAACAAGTTTAGGCATTTCAGCACTTTGATGATGTTCTGAAGCTTTAGAAGTGCAGAGGGCACTTTACAAGTTTGAGGTAACTGATTCTAACCTACATCTAATAGTTCTACATGAATCATCACTAGATTTAACATCAAAACATGAGATTGAACAAGTGGAATTTGAAATTTTCACCTACAACTTAGGAGAGTGTATTTTGGGGTATTGAACATCGATTTGGACTTGAATTTGGAATCTAATTTCATCTTTGGACTCGTGGGCTTGTAGGTAGTCGGATCTACCCCTTGACTCGGATTTTGACCATGTGGTCTGGATTAATTTTTGTTGACTTTTGAAAATTTGATTAAAGATCGAAACTTTATTGTTTGAGATTGTTTCCTATGACTTTATTTGATATTATTGGGTTGTACTTGGCTAGATTCGAGCCGGTTGGAATTGGACTTAACGATTTGGCATTTTCGGTTGATTTCTAGCTACCGTGTGGAGGTAAGTCTCTTGGCTAACCTTGTTAAGAGGTAAAACCCTAGGATTGATTTAATTGCTATGTGCTTAAAGTATTGGTGTAGTGTATATGCAAGGTGGCGAGCGTATATGCATTTACCAAGTTTATATCATATCCGGGATAGAATTGAGATACTATAGCCTTATTTTGATTATGTGCTCATCTTGATTCATGATTTATTTGGATTATATGACTATATTCGCTCTCTTATTCATGCTAGAGATCATGCCTAGGTTTATGGTTGTTTATGAAGGCATGGGAGCTTATTCTTGATATGTTGAATTGCTTGAACTATCTGTAGTAATTTAGAAATTTCATGAGCACATATCTGCATGACTATTATTAAGTCCTTGTGCATATTTTATCTATTAACTCTTGGGCATATGCATACATTTTATATATGGATACTTGAGCTGGACTGAGATTGTGGAATGTAAAGTTGTGCGGTTGAGATACAGTTACAGCACACAAGACATGATGAGTGAATATTTGATTATAAATGAGCTATAAACCTCCTTTTGCACGTGGATAAGGATCCGTCTCTCCAGAGTCAGGTGATTACCCATTTTACTTTGGGCCCTACGAGCGTGATCAATACATGGATTGTATATTGGGTTTAAGTGATACATGGATTTGTATCAGGTTTCAGTGATACATTGATTTTGTATCGGGTTTCAGTAATACATGAATTTTGTGCCGGATTTCGGTGATACATGGATGGTGTATCGTGATACATGGATCTTGTATCGATTATGGTGAGAGATAGAGTCTTGAGCATGCATAGACATCGTCGACTCATTTAAATGTTAACTGTCGCATGTCACCTCTGTATGCTAGTCGGGAGCCTCGAATCTGTTGATTGAAGCATGCCATCTTTAAATACCATATCAGAGTAGCGTTAACATTATCTCTCGAATTGAAAAAATATGCTTTATATCTTACGACTGTTTTATATCTCTGATACCTGTTGTTCATGAGGATATTTATTGTTTCGATTCTAAGCTTTGTTATCTATATCTGTATTGCAAGTATCATGATGCCTATCGCCTCGCTACTACTTCTTCGAGATTAGATTTGATACTTACTGTCACGACCCAAAATCCCACCTTAAGGTCGTGATGCTAGACGAACTTGCTAAGTAAGTCAACTCACAAATAACAAATAAAGTCTATTTTTATTATTTAACAGAGATATATAAGAATAAAAGATAGAAATAGATAGTATCTGATAAAAACCAAAGCACTGCCTAAACATGGCCAATACAATACACCCCCAAGACTAGGTGGCACAAGTACATGAGAAAACTAAGAAAATAAGATCAAGTTTGTATACATGTCAAGCTGTTTGAAATACAAATAGACAAAAATATATAAAAGGGATAGAGACTCGGTAACTGCCAAGAGATCCATGAAGTGAAGCTCACTCTAAGTCTCTGTGAAATCTCCTAGGTCCCACCAGAGGATCTGCACAAAAAGATGTGCAGAAATGTAGTATGAGTGCACGACAATCGGCACCATGTAAATATCAAGTCTAACCTCGAAAAAATAGTGGCGAGGCTAGATGCTTCCAAATACTTACCACACAAATATAATAACATAATTTAACGACTGAACAATAAGTAACATCGTGAATAACAAGAGTAACAAATATCAACAGTTGAAAAGTATTAAGCATGCTTTTCTGGGACATAAATAACCATAACGCCGCTCAGATATCGAAATAAAAGATAACATGCTCAAATAACGTTGCGTGGACTCCCATTAGCATATAAGGATGTCGAGTAACAATTAATAGTTAAAATAATATTTCTAAATGAGTCAATAATAAGAATGCATGCTCAACCGGTACAATATCTATGTACCCTGATAGACAATCCATATATCAACATAATCTGATACATAATCCATGTATCGATCAGGTATAAAATTCATGTACCCACCACGCTCACAGGGCCCAAGGTAACATGGGTAATCACCTGATTCTGGAGGGACGGATCCAAATCCAAGCGCAAAGAGGGGCATAATAACACCCCTCATAAATCAATATCCGATTATCATGTCCAATATATTGTAACTGTATTTCATCCACATGCTTACTATTCGTGCCAAAATTCTTAGTCCAAATCACGTATCCATATTCAAAATGTATGTATATGCTCAAGTATTATTGATAAAAGGTGCACAAAGACTTAATAAATATCATATGGATATGTGTTAACGAAATCTCTATGTAACTATGGATAATTATGCAATTTCACATATAAAGATTAAGTTCCCTTGCCTTCACAATTAATCACAAGCCTAGGCATGATTTCTAACATGAATAAGAGAGCAACGTAGTCCCATAAGTCAAATAAATTATTTAATATTGAGCACGTAGACAAAACAAGGCGTACAATAATCCAATTCTACTCCGGTTATAATATAAACTTGTTAAATGCATATACGCTCGCTATCACGTATATACAATACCCCCAACACCTTAAACACCTAGCAAATAATTCAAATCTAGAGGTTTCCCTTTTAACAAGATTAGCCAAGAGATTCACCTCCACCCGGTAGCTTTAAAATCACCAAAAGTGCAAATTCCTCAAAAATTCAACTCTAAACGGCTCGAATTTAGTTAAAATAACCCAATAACGTCAAACAAAGCTATAGAAATTGATTCCAATCTTATCAAATAACAAAATATCAACAAAAATGTCAACCGGGGCTCGCTTATTGGAACCTGACAAAAGTCACAATTCCCGACTATCCATTCGGATACAAATCTAAATAAATAAGTTTCATTCAAAACCAACTCCAAATCGGGGTTCAAATATCCATTTTTCACATTAGAAAAGTTTTGCCAAAACCCCCAATTTTTCTCTCTTAGATTCACCAATCAAATGCTAAAATCAAAGATAGAATAATAATTAAATCCGTATACAATTCACAAGACAGGCGATATAAGTAATGCCTTCTGATCTGGAGCGCGTGTACAATATTAGCTAACTCCATACCCAAGATCATATCAAAATCCACCATACTGATGGTAGGCTATAATCTCGGGTTTTAGTCGATTATTGCACTCTAATTTACTGCGTTTGAGCTTTAATCACTAGTGATTTGCACTAATTGTGTATTTTGTACCTTGTAGGAGTGATTCCAAGCTATGTAGATGTTATGGAATGAATTCAAGAGATTTGGAGCTTTGAAGTTTGAGTAAAAGCCCAAGGGATTAAGCCAGGATCGTGTTCGGGGGTCGAGGACCAAGTCTGGACGTCAAAAAGCAAGGAAAAATCTGTACTCTGAGAATCCCTTACTGCCTCGACGCGTGGTGCAGCGTGTGGGGCACCACGCTTGTGCATTTTCCTGCTGTCTGTCAGAAACTAGCTCTCTGGATTTCCCCATTAATGCCCCGCATGGCGCGTCGCCCCATGCGGTGCGCCTATGTAATTTTTACAGAGTGAAAATGCTATTTCGGCTAGGAGAAGGTGATTTCGTCAAGGCCCGACCCTACTTTGTATAAATACATGGAAAAACGTTATTTTCAAGACTTTTGACACATATTCGACCTAAGGAGGCTAAGAAGGAGTTGGAAGAACACGAGCACAAGGATTTCATCATTCCTTCCTCACTCAAGACCCGAGTTTGGATTGAATTTATGTTTTTCTATCTTTTTATCATATTTGTGATGAATTACTCCATGTCTATGGTTCATGGAGTTAAATTCGAGAGACTCACTTGAACATTAGAAGTGAATTAACTAGAGTTAAATCCAGACAATTATCTTGCACCTATCCTATCAAAACCCTATTTTCTCCCATTGACATCTTTCTTTGCTTATTCCTTGCTTCGATTGTCATTAGTCAATAGCTCTAGATTCTTAGTTAATTGTAGTTTTAATCACATAAATCTCAAATATTGATCATCTTGGATAGCAATCAAGCTAGAAACTACAATAATACTGTTTAACTCTAATCCCCGTGGATACGATATTTTACTATACTATATTTGATTAGCGAGCATAATTTAAGTGGTTTTTTGTGCTCGTCGCATACTAAGAAACAAGAGGTCAAAACCGGTCTCAAAGCACAAATGGTGACCAAACAAGACCGATATACACGATCCACCACAATAGAGTCAACTGCACATATAGATACATGAACAGAAAAATGGAGAGGCCTACGGGATAAATCCAAATATGATGCAAAATATGATGACACATATGAATATGTAGAGCCAGGATCAAATAGAACTTATGTATCTCTGTGAAAGACTAAAACAATACATGTGATAACCGCACCATAGGCCTCCGCCTCGAGCCTACCCAGAAATGCATAATGGCGGGCCTGACTTTTGTCTGACTGACCTCCACCTCTGGGGCGTCCCCTTACTGCCTGAGCTCTCCCTTTAGCTGGTGGGGCTGGTGGTTTAGCAACTAGAACTAGAGTCACTTCCTGACAACCTGGCTGTGTTGCGCCTCTACCATGTCTGGGACAATCCCTCTTGATATGCCCTACCTCTCCATACTTAAAACAACCTCGAGCTGAGAATGGCTACTAAATCTGAGGGTGCCTATAATAACCTGAGTACCCACTGGAAGAACCCTTAGTTGAAGGAGTACATTAGGAACTCTGTGCTGGTAGTGCACTGAATGAAGATTGAACTGGAGCACTACGAGCGGGCTAATAAGCTAAAGGTACTAGCCTGCAAGGATGGCCTCTCCTAGAATGATCCCTATCTCCAGACGAGGTACTACTGAAACTGCCAACATACCAGGTTTTCTTGCCCCTAGCCACCATAGCCTCCTTGCCTTGACCCTGCATGCGCTCAATCATATGCACTATGTCCACAACCTGAAAGAATGTAGTACCAGTCTCCGCCTCTCTAGCAGTCGATATCTTGATAAGAAAATTCAACCTCTCAATGAACCTCCTCACCTTCTCAAACTCGATGGGGATCTGGAAAGCTGCATGATGGGATAGCTATATGAATCTCATCTCATACTCCATCATAGAGATGCGACCATGTTGAAGGTTCTTGAACTGACCATGCATCTACCCCCTCTTTGTGAGGGGAATGAACTTCTCTAAGAAGAGATGTAAGAATTGACTCCAAGTGAGTGGAAGTGACCCTGATGGCCTGCTATACTCATATGACTGCCACCACCTTTTGGCTGGCCCCTGAAGTTGAAAAGTAGTGAATGTGACCCCATTGGACTCCACGAAACCAAGATTTTGGAGAATCTCCTGACAACCATCTAAGAAATCCTATGCATCTGCCAAAGTATCACCATCATAATGTGGAGGACCCATCTTCCTGAACCGATAAAATCTCTTCTGCTCCTCCTTAGACATAGCGGCCTTCATTACTAGATTAACACTAACTACAGGAGGATGTCCCTCAACCTGTACCAGTCCTGGCATCTGATAACCTGCCGCAACCTACTCGGGAGTGTGAGTAGCTAGAGTATGTGCCCCTCCCCCGTCTTGAGAAGTAGGCGGTGCCACATGAAGTACTTTATTCTGTGCTACACCCTCCACAAGACCAACAAAACAAACAAGGGCATCCTTAAGTACTGGGGGTAGTAATAAACGTCTCCAGGACTTGAGCTAGTCCAACTGGATCACCCTGATTAAAAACCTTCTCCTCGACCGGAGCTACTGGTGGCTCCATAGTGGCTGCCCTAGTAGGAGCTCTAGCTGTCGTGCGGACCCTGCCTCTACCTCGACTATCGCCTCTCACAACTATAGCCTGGGGGGCTGGTGCCTACCCAACTGCTCCAGATAACCGTTTTCTCACCATATGTGAGAGAATAGAAATACAAGCATTCAAACTTCAGATCAATAAGCCAAACGATAAAGAATGAAAGAAGGGTAGTTTCCTAAGATCCTGTAGCCTCTCGGAGATAAGTACAGATTTTTCTATACAGATCCACAAGACCCTACTGGACCCGCTTGTGACTTTGAGACCTACACAACCTAAAGCTTTGACACCAACTTGTCACGACCCAAAATCCTATCTCAAGGCCGTGATGGCACCTAGCCAAACTTGCTAAGCATAAACAATAAATAAAGTCCATTAGTATTACTTTTTAGCAGAGATATATAACAATAAAAGATGAAAATAGTCTAAAAATAGTATTAATATCTGATAAAAACCCAAGCACGACCTAAACAATGGCCAATACAATACGCCCCAAGACTAGGTGGCACAATTACACAAGCAAACTATGGAAATAAGATCAAGTCTGTATGCATGTCAAGCTGCCTGAAATACAAATAGACAAAAATATATAAAAGAGACATGGATTCAGGAACAACGAAATAGATCCACGAAGTGCAGCTCACCCTAAATCTCCGTGAAATTTCCTAGCTGAATCAGGAAGCTCTGCTAGGACTCACATGAGGACCTGCAAAAAAAGATGTGCAGAAGCGTAGTATGAGTACACTACAATTGGTACCCAGTAAGTATCAGGTCTAACCTCGAAGAAGTACTGGCAAGGCTAGATGTTTCCGAATACTTACCACACAAGTATAATAACGCAATTAAAACAACTGAACAATAAGTAATATCATGAATAACAAGAGTAACAGATATCAACAGTTGAAAAGTATTAAGCATGCTTTTCTGGGACTTAAATTACCATAATGCGGCATAAATATCAAAATAAAAGATAGCATGCCCAAATATCGAAGTCGGGATTCCCAATTAGCATATAAGGATGTTGAGTAATGATTAATAGTTAAATAAATATTTTTAAATGAGTAAATAATAAGAATGCATGCTCAACCGGTACAAGATTCATATACCCTAGTAAACAATCCATGCATTAACATAACTCGATACACAATCCATGTATGGATCCGGTAAAAAATCCATGTACTGACCAAGCTTAGATGGCCCAAGATAATATGGATATTCATCTGACTCCAAAGAGACAAATCCAAATCCAAGTGCAAAGAGGGGCATGATAGCATCCCTTATAAATCAATATCCGATCATCATGTCTAATATGCCATAACTGTATTTCATCTGCACGCTTACCATTCGTTCCAAAATCCTCAGCCCAAATCACATGTCCGTATTCAAAATATATTTATATGCTCAAGAATCATAGATTAAAGGTGCACAAGGACTTAATAAATATTATACGTATATGTGCTTAAGAAATCTGTATGTGACTACGGATAATTATGCAATTTGACATATCAAGAATACGTTTCCAAGCCTTCACAATTAATCATAAATCCAAGCCTTGATTTCTAACATGAATAATAGAGCAACGTAGTCAATTGATAATGCAGGCAAAACAAGGCACATAATAATTCAATTCTACTCTTGTCGTAATATAAACTTGGTAAATGCATATATGCTCGCCACCAGGTATATACACTACCCCAATACCTTAAAAACATAGCAAACAAGTCAAATCCTTGAGGTCTACCTCTTAACAAGGTTAGCCAAGAGACATACCTCCACCTGGTAGCCTTAATATCTCCAAAAGTGCGAATTCCTCATAAATCCAACTCCAAAAGGCTCGAATCTAGTTTAATACACCCCAATAACGCCAAACAAAGATATAGAAATCAATTCAAAATAATAAAGCTCCAATCTTTATCAAATAGCAAAAAGTCAACCGAAAAGTCAACCTAGACCCACTTTTCGAAACCTGACCAAAGTCATAAATCCCGACTACCCATTCGAATATGAGTCCAAATAAATAAGTTTCATCCAAAACTGACTCCAAATCGAGGTTCAGATCTCATTTTTCACTTTAGAAATTTTTTTCCAGAACCCCCAATTTTTTTCTCTTAGATTTACCAATCGAATACCAAAATCAAAGATAGAATCATGAATAATAATTAAATCCGAGTCAAGTATACTCACCCAATCCAAGTTGGTGAAAATCACCTCAATCGGAGCTTCCAATCTCAAAATATAATAAAATGAGCTCAAATTCCCGAAAATGACAACGTATAATTCTGCCCAGTGATACCTTTCACGAATACGGCCAAGCCTCGCGTTTGCGAAGCACAACCAGCTCCACCCCCAAAAATACCCAACACGAACGCAGTCTTCCACCCACAGATGTGATGCACAAGGTCCACTAGCTTACACAAATGCGGTCGCCTTCCCGCGAACGCGAAGGCCAAATGCCTGGCCAACTCCCAATCTGCCTTACGCTACGTGAACGCGATGCCCATGTCGCGAACGCAAAGGCCAAGCTGCCTCATCCATCACGAACATGACCAAGTGTCGCAAATATGAAGAAGAAAAACATCTGCTCCCAGAATAAGCCTTTGCAATCGCGAGACCTGTGGAGCAGACCTGCTCCGCGGTCGCGAAGCACATCAGACACCAACAATCTTCAGTAGCTCATTGAAGCTCGAATTGATCTGAAATCCATCGGTAACACTCCCGAGCCATTAGGGACCCCTTCCAAACATACCAACCAATTCCAAAACATAACACGGACCTACTCGAGGTCTCAAGTCACACAAAGTAACATCAAAACTACAAATCGTACCTCAATTCATGTTTAATGAGCTAATCAACTTCCAACTTTCAAAACCCATGCCAAACCATACCTAACCAAAATGAACCTATTCCAACCTCCAAAACGAAAATCAAAATCTGATTACCTCAAATTCAATCTTCGGTCAAACCTATGGACTCTCCAATCCTACAAATTGCCAAAATCGGCAAATAACACCAAAACATCCTAGAAACTTCCAAATCTAATTTCGGGCATAGGCCTAAGTCCAAAATCACCATACAAACGTATTGAAACCATCAAAATACCTTTTTGAGGTCGTTTTCACAAAAATTAAACCTCGGTCAACTCTTACAACTTAAGCTTCCATAAATGGCACTAAGTGTTCCAAATCACCCCGAACCTTTCTGAAGCCAAACCAATCAACCCCGCAAGTTACAAAACAATACACATACGAGAAACATCAAATAGGATAACAGATATCAAATACACAAAATGACCGGCCGGGTCATTACACTTACTGGATATCAATTGCAGTGTACTCATTCTACGGTTCTGCATATTGTTTGTGCAGATCCTCAGGTGGGTACTAGCATAGCCTCTTATTGAACCTAAGCATCCACTAAGAGAGTTAGGGTGAGCTACACCTCATGGATTCATTTCACAATGCCCGAGTTCCTATCTTTTATTATCTCCTATCTATTTTCATTCTCTTAGATGGTTTCGATTATGTATTCAAACTTGTACTTATTCAGTAGTTGCTCGAGTACTTATGCCACCTAGTCCTTGGGGGTTGGGCTGTTTTGGTCGTGTTTGGACCATGTTATGATTGTATAAGATATTTTACTATTTTGAGATTACTCATGTCTTTATTTATCATATGACTATATTAATTATAGGAATATGGACTATATTTTATCGTTTGTGAGCTGGCTTGTGTAGCAAGTATGGCTAGGCGCCATCACGATCTAAGGTGGGATTTTGAGTCGTGACATATTTCAATGCTTCCAAATAGAAATATTCCTTTTGATTGAACACCAGAACCTGAAAATGGAATCAACAACATTAGTTGTTTAGTGAAATAACAAGGTGTAGTAGACGAAATGAGATCTTGATTATGCAAATCTATTAGTAATTGTGTGTCATTGCTAACGCATAATAAGAGAATCCTAGTTTCCAAATCAAGCCATATGTTGCTTGCATAAAGAAAGCTTTAAAAAGTAACATATTTATTTATGCGAAAGGAAAATGAATGCTTACTTGAGGATTGATCGAGGACGAGCCGAAGATCCTCGCCTTGCATCCAAGAGTGATGGGCACCCCAATTGATATACATGTTGTCTGGGAAATTAGCCTCAACCAAGTGAAATGCAATAGCTGAGATGAATAAAGCCAAAGAAAGAAGTTGAGAACCTGCCATTTTGAATATAGAACACTTCCCTTGTTTCTTTTTAGTTCTCCAAACTAGAACTGGAAATTGCGTGTCTTTGGATTTGGAATATGTAATGTTTATATAGGTCTTAATCAAATAATGCCTTGTTGAGGAATCCCTTGAGCATGTAGACCTAGTCATCAGTTTGATGTTGTTAGCAACAATCTTTCAGAACACTAAAACCCAAATCTTTCACCAAAATCACCAAAATATGAATAAATCAGAAAACTGTGATTTTTTTCAAAAACTTTCAACAACAGATAAGATATTTCATTCTCATATATCATGAGGAAAAGTACAACTCTATGCCTACCTGTCAATGTGCATGTGAAGTTATGAATGTCACAAAACCGTGTAGCATAAGAAAATGCATCTCTATGCCTACATGCCAAGTATGCATGTCAAATGTAATGCATCACAGTGATGAACTCATGTGCTCATGCACTCGGCAATCAGCACTCTGCGCTCACTGCTGGTATGTCACACTCTGGAGGGGCGGATCCTGCCCAAACGCTAATATAAGCCAACATGGCATGTTACGGTGTGCAGCCCAATCCCATAATCATCACTCACAATCAGGCCTTCGGCCTCACACAGTCATCAATCTCTCCAATCTCTCGGGCTCACAAATTTCATGCCAATCAGCCCAAATAATGATATATGATGTAACAATAATGATAGCAGAGACTAAGATATGATATGCAAATGATGAATGTTATTGAGTATATAATTGCAATCTAAGAAAAGAACTCAACAACTGAAATGACCTTAGTGGGCCGAACACAATACAAAAGCAAATGGAGAATGTGCGGTCGTATCCTTTGCTCGCTTTATTGCATAAGGCTAATATTATCCCTCGTGATTCTGAAATGTTGTCTGATTTTGAAAAAGAAGCTGAAAACTTTATATGCTCAAAAATCTTAAAATCCAATAAGTGAAAGCAATCAGACGTTGTGCTAAGTATAATTGGCATGACATCCTTTGGGAATAGATATACTTGCTCATCCTAATTTAGGCCTCATTTGTTTGTGTATTTTTTTTAAGATTAAGAAGTTTGAATCTGAATGTATATCTCAATATCAAGATGTGTATTAAGATTAAGATATTTAAATTTGAATACACATTTGAATATTAAGATGTGTATTAAGATCTGAATACTAAATGATTAAAATTGTTTGATTTTTAACATCTGAATGTATAAAATTTATCTTTATTTAAAAATTAATAAACATAAATTCAAATAAAATACGAATTAATCTAATATTATATCAATAAAATATATAATTTTTTTAAAAATATGACAGTTGCTGATGGTTGTTGGGACCAAACACACACGCAAGTATACGTGGCCGTCAAGTAATAAAGTGACTCGAAAGTCGGATGTTGAACCCACAGAGATTTAGATTGATCGCTAACTAAGAAAACTAAAATCAATTAGTTGTCCAAGATAATCAAGAGTGATGTTCTTCTATTAGTCTATTATTGCGAAAATTAAACAAATAACAACTAATTTAACTAGAATGCAAATGGGTATGATGAGACTTTAATTCAGAGGAGATGAAGATTTCAGGGTTGTGGTTGGTTTAACAATCCTATTAAGTTCAATAATCACACTCGTTAATCCGAATTATCTATGGTTGCTATTTGACCGGATCGTTTATATGAATAGCATGTTCCCACAATAATATCTGTCTATCCATAATATATCAACCATATATTCCTATGATATTGAATCTATCATGAACGAATATACTATGGCATTCAACTAAGCAAGACTGTTAGGTATATTCCTACCCTAACCGCGAAATCTTTCTCCGAGCCACGGGTTCAGAAACAAGCTCTCTTTAATTCTACTTTAATCTAAACACGGCTTTCCCAAGCATAGCATAAATAGTAGGGTGAATTAGTAGCTACAACAATTCACAAGTTAAAACTAGAATTAAATAAATAACCACAAGATGATAATCCGAATTAACAGAGATATAATTAATAAACGTTAATAATCATGTCAACCACAACCCTAGAAACTAGAGTGCTTAGCTACTCATGTTCGTAGCAATAATTTTCCAAGTATTTTGTATAAACAAATTATAAAAAAAAAAGAAAAGAGGAAGGAATGAAGAACTCGATGATTTTCTCCTCCTTAGAATGCTCCAAACGTCTTCTCCCTTCCAAAATAGTCTCCCTAGGTCTACGGTGTGTCAAAAGTCCTCAAAATCACGTTTTTACATGTATTTATACCAAGTAGGGTCGGACCCAGACGAAACACCTTTTCCTGCGCGAAATAGGACTCTGGCCTCTGTAAAATTTGTGCAGGCGCACCGCATGGGCGACACACCGCGCGGTGTGCTTGTGGGGAACTTCAGAGAGCATGCAATTTGAGGGCAACATCAATTTACACAGCCGCGGCGCGCTACGTGGCGCCCCACCCGACACCGCTGTGGGAATTTGAAAAAAATGTAAAATACGAAAGTTGTAGCCCTTTCAAATAGCTTTCCAACGATATATTGTGGAGCCCAAACGAAATTTTTGAGAGAAAAGTTATGTGTATTTTACTGGCCAATGCGCAGTACGCCTGCTCGATTCTTCGTTTCGTTCTGAAAGTGCACTATCATCCATTGATCACCGAACACGATCCCAACTTAATCCTTGGGTTTTTACTCAAACTTCAAAGCTCCAG
The DNA here is from genome assembly GCF_000715075.1 of Nicotiana tabacum. NCBI lineage: Eukaryota > Viridiplantae > Streptophyta > Magnoliopsida > Solanales > Solanaceae > Nicotiana > Nicotiana tabacum. The sequence continues at coordinate 88,311,858 of NC_134103.1, forward strand.
AATAGCTTAAATTCTTTCCATAACATCTACATAGATCGAAATCACTCCTACAAGGCGTAAAACACACATTTAGTGCAAAACACTAGCGATTAAAGCTCAAACTCAATTAAAGTACAGTAAATTAGAATGTAATAAGTGACTAAAATACGTAATTATAGCCTATCATCAGTGGTGATGGCTAATGGTAGCGCTTGTCAATGCCGACTAAAGGTAGTGGTTGGTGGTAGATTTGGTTGATGATGGTGGTTTAGGATAGTAGCTGGTGGTGATTGGTAGTGGTGGCGATTATGATTGAGGATAGTGGCGGTGGGTGGTGATAGTTAATAATGGCGGGTGGTGGTGGTAGTTGTGGTTGAGGAAGGTGGTGGTGTGATGGTAGTTTACAATGATGGGTAGTGCTAGCTATGGTTGTTGATGGTGATGGGGTGGTTAGTTGTGGTAGTTGAGGTAGATGAGTGTTGATTGTGGTTGAGGATTATGGTGGTGGGGGTGGTGGTAGTCGATGATGGTGGCGGATATGATTGAGGATGATGGTGGTGGTGGTAGTGGTGGTTAAATATGGTGGTGGTGGGGGCATTGTGGTAGTTGATAATTGTAGGCGGTGGCGACAGCTAATAATGAATATGGATGATAGCATCTTAATGAAATTAAGTCTATGTTATAGATCTTAATCATACATACCCATTAAGTGGTTGTGAAATAAAATAAAAAAATACACTTAATGATTAAGATCTGAATAATTAAGATTCAGACTTTAAAATCAAACACACTTAATGTCTGAGATCTGAATGATTAAGATTCAGACATCCATTAAGTAAAAACAAATGAGGCCTTAGTTAGGAATAGTCATATCTAATATTTGCTAGAAATACACATAAAACAATCCTAACTAAATTTAGCCGTGAATGAAAAATTTCTCTTGCTAAAATTTAGGTGAGTGCGTATTACTTATGAACAGTGGTGGCGTTAGAAATTTTGCAAAAGGTGTTCAAGGTTTAATATATATCTATAAAAAATAACTTTTGACCTATATACATAGTATAATTTATTATATAATCCGTATAATTTTCGAACGAAGGGTGTTTTAAACACCCTTTATTCAATGTGGCTACGACACTACTTATGAAGGTTAGCTAGAGTTATTTTCCTATTTAAAATGAAGCTAGTAGAGGGGAAATATTTGCAAGTCTACTTCATTAAGGTTGGCTCAATAGATAAAGCACAAAATTATTACATTAGTTTGTTCTAGTAACCTGACCTATATATTAGGCAATAGGGAATATGGAAAAGAAAATGCATTTACATTAGAGTCTGGAACCAAAATATGGTTCTTTTGGACTCAAAGAACGAAAATATGTGAAAAAGAAATTTAGTGACCAAAATATGTATTGCGTTTTTTGGAACCACGCTATACTTTAACGGCCTTTTGGCCAGTTAAGTATAGCGTTTTTTCAAAGAACGCTATACTTGAATTAATTTAAGCGGGAAAATATATACATATTATATGGGCCCACAAATAATTCTTCAGTGCTTAACTGACATAACAATAATTCAACTGGGTATAGCATTTTTTTAAAAGACACTATACCTCAAATAATTGAACCCCCGGGCTGGTTTTTGCCTTATTTAAAGAGGTGAAGGATTTTGTAAAAATCCATTCACAAACATTTTCAAGTCTTCTGAAAATTTTTCTTTGATAATTTGTTCTTCATTTTGTCATAATGTCTTAAGAGCGAAGAATTAGGGTTTCATTATATTGGGGGGATGAAGTTGTGGTGGCGAATAACTCAGTAAGCTATAGTTTATCTCCACAGTCTCATGTTAAGTTGCCACTTACAATGGAGTACGATAAATTGGTATCGTTGATATGTAAAAAAAAATGAGTGTGAGCAAACGTTTGGTGAATATTAAAATAACCAGAAGATATCCAAATTTTGTGACTCCGCAAGGGGTTGCTTGTTATGCTGAGTTTAACATCGAAGACGATGAAACTCTAAGAGATTATTTGGGGACTCGGGGACTCCGGATGAATACCAGAAATTTATTGTGATAAAAATATTAGAAATGTACGTCAAGGCTGAAGAAGTTTGCAATAATGAGGTTGCGCAAAGTAGGAAAATTCTTCAATTATCGGGCGGTTATTTTGGAGCATATTTAGCCGAACAGGTTCCAACTAAAAGAGTTTGGCCGGATCTAAACTTATCTCCACGGGCGAATAAGGAGCGAGGAAATAATTTCTCTCCTAGTATACATAATCCACAAGCCAAGTGGTAAACTTCAATTTTTCTTTATGTTACGATGTATATTTTTATGTATTGTATTTGTATTAATACTCATATATTTCACAGGGGGTACCGACCAAATATGAATTTTACGAATTATGAACCAATGGCCAGTTGGAATATGCCTAGTTTTGGTATGTTGGATCATGGTGGTCCATCCGGGAGTCAGCGTCAACAAGATAATGTGCATCATAGGATATCAACACATTATGATTTGTAAGTGAATATATAAAGTTATATGTATTGTTTGGACCAATTTCAGTAACTCATTATTTCTTTGGTTGTGTAGTGAAAACGAGCAACTTGATGGTCCTGTCCTCACTCAATTGTCCGAAGACGATGTATTTACTCGGAATCTGGCAGATGCGCAGAGTCAGGAAGAGAATAGTGATTATGACAACAATGTCGATTAATCTGGAGATTACACACCCTTTCCTGATGAGGGTGATGATGAGGACAAAGAGAGTGTCGAACCTGATTTGACGAGGGAGCATGCTCCACCTCCCGTTATACCAAGAGTGTACGAGTCCCACGTGCCATTTCATTCAAGGAATATTCCCTACCTTGATTATTTGCCAAGTACGCCGGATGTGGATGCCCTCACAAGGGATATTGACGAAATTCGAACAGTAATGTGGGATGAATCTAGACCAACGGTGCTGTCAAAGGGCATGTTTTTTCCTGATAAGGCGCGCCTAAGAAAGGCGGTGAAAATATACAGTGTAAAAGAGTGCCGTGAGATGACGGTATGGGAGTCATCTCCGGATGTATACAAGGTTATTTGCCGTATATGGTTTACGGGTTGTAATTGGATGTTGCATGCGATAAAGAAGAAAACAAATATGTGGAAAGTGGGTAAATGCATTGGCACCCATAATTGTGAAACGGACACATTCAATGGGAATTACTTCAACTTGGATATTGACTTGATTTCTCTTATCTTGATTCCACACATTGAAGCGTCCATAAGGTACAACATCAACGAGTGTATTACATCCGTCCACCAAGAATATGGGTGTACTATTACCAAAAGAAAGGCATATATCGGGTGCAAACGTGCGTTTGAAATTATTTATGATGACTGGGATAAGTCATTTGCATATCTACCCAGGTACATGGCCACATTGCAACACTTTAGCCTCGGGACTGTTGTTGAATGGAAGCTTGAGCGGAGTGCGGGAATACTAGAATATATATTCAGATACGTGTTCTGGGCATTTAAACCAGCAATTGATGGTTTTGTGCATTGCCGGCCGGTAATATCCATGACGGTACTCATGTCTATAGAAAGTATGATATTAAGCTGTTGATCGACGTTGCAGTAGATGCTAATGGACAAATATTTCCCCTAGCTTTTGCCATATGTGCCAATGAAAGCCAAGAGACGTGGATGCTATTTCTGAACCACTTGAAGGAGCACGTTGTCAAACAATGTTCAGGTATTTATCTAATATCTGATCGGCATGGCGGTATTTTAAGTTTTGTAGAGCATTTTCCTGAATAGAAGGAACCGCATGCATACCACTGTTACTGTGTGAGGCACCTAAAGGCCAATTTTCAAAAGAAATATCTAAACAAGGAGTTGCATGATTTAATATGGATGGCTGCAACTGATCACCAGGAGTGCAAATTCGGGAGGCGCATGCAATCAATCAGGCAGGAAGATGAAAGAGCCTATCATTGGTTGATGCGACATGAGCTTGAAAAGTGGACATTTCATGCGGACGGTGGCAGACGATGGGGAACCCTGACTACAAATGTGTCAGAGTCTTTCAACGGGTTATTGAAGTCTGCACGTGGATTGTCTGTCACTGCCATAGTGCGGATATCATTCAAATAGATGACGGAGAGGTTTGTTAAAAGACATAGAGGTGCATCGGAATTGATGGAGAGGGGTGTTGAATTTATGCCAATCCCAATAAAAAGATTTGACAAATACAGGAGGCGAGCACATTAGCATTCATTTTTATAATGTTGCAATGAGCAAAATATTTTTGAAGTTCGCACCGCTATCCATCAAAACCGGGGGAATAATATACACACCGTAAATGAATCCAGCAGGTTGTGTTCTTGTGGGAAATGGTCCATCTACCACATGCCGTGCTCACATGCCATCAAGTTATTTCAACATACAGGTTTAGGGCCAACCAACTATGTTGATAGGTAATACAGTGTTGCTGCATACTTAAACACATATAGTAGGCAGTTGCAGCCAGTGGGTGCTGAGCATTATTGGCCGCTGGAACCATTTAAAATGGTGTATAACAAGGGCTATTTGCGTAAGCTACAAGTGCAAAAAAGAACACGTATACGGAACCAAATGAATATTGGTGATACTGTTTATGTGTATAAATGTGACATATGCTCGCAAACAGGAAACAACTGTCGTAAATGACCTTCAGCTGGTTTGGGTGGTAGTGGTAATCCAGCTCCTGGTGGAAGTTCATCTAATGTGCCCAACTATCAAGGATACACATAGTGTTTTGTTTATCTTGTTTGTAATGTGGTTGTAATAAGTGTGTGTACTTGTTTATTTTGAAGAATATATGAAATAAAATTATGTTTCCATTGCTGTTAAATCTTATTGATATTCAACATTAATACTTCAGTACAACAATCTTAAGTAAAGGAGTTAAAAATTAAAATTTAAAGTGATTTGGAGTAGATTTGAGCAAGATTTGAATTAAATTTCAGAAAAGACGCAATTGTTTGTAGACGAATCTACAGAATAAGACTTAAAATTTTATATACAACCTCCTTATACTATTTCTAACAAGTATGAAAAAGTGGATCGCCTGCAAAAGATAACTTCTGAAAAAGCTGTATTGTACCCGAAATAATCTTTAACACGCGAAGCATAGTGTGGTTAACTACTACGTTATGTGGGTTGTCGTGTCGATGTAAAAAGCTGGTTGCCTGCAAAAGCTGCTCGCCTGCAAAAGTTATTTTATACCCGAAAGAATCTTTAATACGCAAAGCATAGTGCGGTTAAATACTACGTTATGTGGGTTGTCTTGTCGATGTAAAATGCTGCTCGCCTGCTAAAGCTGTATTGTACCCGAAAGAATCTTTAGCACGCAAAGCATAACGCAGTTAAATACTACGTTATGTGTATTGCCTTGCCTATAAATAACTAGCGCATTTTAGTTATTATCTGCGCTTAAACAAAATAAATAGCAAAACTTTCCATAAAAGCAGGGCATTTTTTTTTGCATTAACAAATGTCTGGACGCAATGACCAACCAATGTGCTATTGTGGCAAACGCTGTATGATGAAGTCATGTTGGTCTGATGGTCATGTTGCGCACAGATATTAGATGTGTGTAAATAGGTTTGGAGGCAATGACGGAATTTATTGTAATTTTGAGGAATGGTATGATGAACCCATTGAGCAAGAATGCTACAAAGAATCTTTGCAGTATATTTGGAATAAGAATTGTGAATACCAACGCCGTGAGTCTGAAATGAAACAAGAAATTAAGGCATTGCAGGAGAAACTAAAAGAGGCGGAAGAATAAAAAAATAAGCTCGAAGAGAAATTTAAGTGGTTGAAGCAGAGAATACTAGGCGGTAGTGACTAAACAATGACATGTATGTGTTGAGTGTAGTATTTTATCTTTATGTTTTTCGTGTCTTGTATTTTTATTAGTTGTACTTAATTTAAATTATATTAAGTTGCTATGTTTGTGTTTGTATTGTAGTATTAAAATAACGAAGAACCGGAGAAATAAAAACATAATGCACATATAATATAAACAATAAAAATAGTTTTCATTATTTACTGAATGTCATATGTACATAAAATACAAAAAAAAAATCAATGTGTCCCACATCCTTTATGCTTTAATGCAGCCGTTGGCCTGAGGCACATCCCATCCTGCCCGGCTACACTATCAAGATCATCCTCATCACGACGCCTCTTAATCGGAAGATGAGCTGCAGTATGATCGTCAGTAAGGCTGGCAGGCTTGGTAGAAGGGGTCGTCAGTGCAACAGTAACCTACAGAATAATGGAACGAACCGACCGCCAACGCGATGACCGGGATTCCCGACAATAAGCCGGTTAATGCTGCGGTACCAGTCGATATACTCATGCGCACTAGCCATAAGCTCGGGTGGAGGGGTGGAAGAATCTGGTCACGCCGCTGGTCCCAAGTCTAGATTTGCGCCTCTAGCCATGCCTCATATGCCTGGTCAACTTTCGAATGATCATGCCGCTGGTAATGTGTCCTAACCCAAGCGGGTAGTGGAGGTACAAGTTGTGGTCAACCAAACTGGAGAAGGACTTTCTCGGTGGAATGATGCTCGACAATATCGAGACATATCAACGGGACAGAAGAGCTCCAGATAAGTCGCCCGGTCGAGCAATAATCGGGCAAACCAGCTATTAGCTCGTCGATGTATGGCCTCCAAATGAACTATTACGTAAAAATAGGAACCGTGAGTATACAAAACACATATCTAACGCAGGCCAAGTAAAGTTAAGTATAGAATTACTTGCGCGTCCTCCAGGAAATCCAATAAATCTCTGCAATAGGGGAGATTATGTCGAGCCTCGTACTCGCGTTCGTATCCCCGCATCTCAACCCACCTCCTAGCCAAAGGGAGAAACGGTGGAGGTGGTGCAACCTGAGCTATGGGTGGTAGAGGTGGCTGAAACTGTAGGAACCGCTCCCAGGCCCAAACCTAATATACAATTTGGACGTAAAATATAAGGTATATTTTTATGATGTATGTTATAATGAAGAGAGTATTTGACTATGTTTTCACCTGCAGCAGCGGCATAAATCCTGCAACGTCTCGCTTGGAGCCCATGCATGCCTGGCACATCTGCCGGTACAAGTAACCAAGAACAGCAGCATCCCAGCTGTACTGATGTAAATCATCTAGCTGCTCAAGATAATGAAGAAATCTCAAGCTGACTAGGTTACTCGAAGTGTTCGGGAACAATATGCCTCCAAACATAAGCAGCAACAGCGACCTCGTGTACCACATAATATGAAGCTCTGGTGTATCATGAGTAATGTCATCATGCATGGCCTCCAAATGCAGCCGGATGGGCGTCAACGCAAGACGACTAGCCCCAACCAATACACCATCATCCTCTGGCCGGAAATCGGTGAGCCGCTGCAACGTGTCCAGGTACTGAGCTCCCGTATAATCTCTCATGCCTTGCGGCAAAGCAACAGCAAGTCCATTAATCGGCAGCCCATACAGGACCTCCACGTCCTGCAACGTGATAGTGGCCTCGCCAATGGGCAAATCGAATATGTGCGTCTCTGGTCGCCACCGCTCTATCAAAGCAGTGATCAACGACCAATCCAGTTGCAGCCGGCCGATCTCAATAATCCTATAAAAACCTGTATCCTGCAAGTGTTTGACTACACAGGGATGGAGCTGGTGGTCCTTAAGAAAGTCCCACATACCGTCTCTTCTCCTAGAACGTAAAGTCTGGGCCAATAACTCCCCCTCCCATATGTAAGAAGACCTATGCTCGGCCTGTAGCAGTAGTAGCTCTAGAGAGGAAGGTCTGGGATGCAAAGGCGGAAACTCCATGACGAATACAGTAAATTGAACAAAATTAATTACATTATTTTTCTTTTCCACTGTTTAAATATATTGCAATACCTTGAATATTAAATTTTATTCGATATTTTTACTATATTGTTAATTAGGTTGATACATTTTTAATATTATAATTTTATATTTTATACGTTACTTTAATATGTTAGTTTTATTATTTTATATGTTAGTTTTATTAATTTATATGTTAGTTTTATTATTTTATATGTTTGTTAGTTATTCACCTATTTTTTACTATATATGATTTAATTATTAAATATTCACATTTTTGGTTCCGGACATAATATTTGAGGCCCAGTAGTAGCAATGTATCCTGAATTCTTATGTTCATGATGAGAAATTTTTTTCGAATTTTTACTCAACAGGTCTGTTATTTTATATGTTAGTTTATTATTGTATATGTTAGTTTTATTATTTAATATGATAGTTTTATTATTTTATATGTTAGTTTTATTATTTTATATGTTTATTTATTTGTTACTGACTTATTTTTTACTATACTAAAATTAAATAATTTATTTTCATAACTATACAAGATTTAATTATTAAATATTCACATATTGGTTCCGGACACAATATTTGAGGCTCAGTAGCACCAATATATCCTGAATTCTTATGTCCTTACGTTTGTTGACTATAATTGGAGATAGTTTGTGTTTGAACTATCAGCTTTTTGACGTATTTTTGGGAATAAGAGATACTTAAATTATCTAATTTCTATAACTATAAGGATACTACGCTAAAGAGCACTACGTTTTACTACGCTTACATTACAAATACGAGCACTACATTAGGTCACAAGATACCACTATAGGGAACTAAAGTAAAAATTTATCTAGTTTACTAGTCTTTTAGCAAATTAATAATCTAAACTGGATAAAAACAACAAATCAATTTAATCACAAAATAATCACGAAATTACATATACCATAGTAAAAAGTAACTAATTAATATTTTTTTAAACAACTAATAATAATTTCTCTATTTTACAAAAAAATTTAGCACACTAATACTATAGTCCGGATAAAAAATAACAAATTTGTTAAATCGCAAAACAATCACAAAATAACATAGAGCGCATAAAAAATAACTAATATGCATTTTTATATACATTTTAACAAAAACTAAGTCGAAATACCTCAATTTAAGATTTTTAGAAAGTCGAAGATTTTGTGATTTTGAGCCGAAACAAGCAACAACGTCCGAGATAACACCTTAGCTAGCACGTGGGACCGAGAATCTTTACTTTTTGTGGGACGAGTAGGCTCCACTCAAGCTTTTTTGGTTTGAAAATGGAGGGGGGACCGTATGTTTTTTTAAATTTGGGGGGGGGGGGAGGGGGATTCTGTTCTGTTTTGGGGAAGAGGAAGACATCTCTTTATTATATATATAGCGTCTTTTGTTAAGACGCTATATATATATATATAACATCTTAACAAAAGACGCTATATTTTCCCGCTTAAATTAATTCAAGTATAGCGTTCTTTGAAAAAACGCTATACTTAACTGGCCAAGCGGCTGTTAAAGTATAGCGTGGTTTCAAAAAACGCTATACATATTTTGGTCACTAAATTTTTTTTCATATATTTTTGTTCTTTGAGTCCAAAAGAACCATATTTTGGTTCCGGACTCATTTACATTAGGTGGTCCATTTCTTGGTTGTCCTTGAAGTTCAGACCAGAAAATAGAAATCGAAAAATTAATGCAGCTGCACTTGCCTAGTGCATACAACTACTAATTATCACATGACAATTTAATTATACAAAAATTAACAAGGAAAAAATTTGCAGATGAAAGGGCATTGTATTTTCATAATCTTGTCATAACTAGAAAGAGTGCTCGAATCTTTATGCATGATCCTCAAGCTAAAGAATAAATATCTATCTCTCCCTTTCCTGCAAATTAGTCGGAAAGTAAACGATGGAAAAAATTCTGATAGGAACAGCTTTTCCTTTAATAGGCTTTAGTGACACGAATTCGTAAAAATAGCACGGGCTAGCCAGTTTTCGGACTGGTCATTTAAAAATAGCCAGCGTTTATAAAGTTATTGAAAAATAACCACTATTTTGCTGTAACACGGAAAGTTTCAGCATAATATACTGGAGATCGATGCACCTGTGTATGAACTTACAGCATATTATGCTGGAACTCCAACACGCGAAAAGTTCCAGCATAATATACTGGAGATTGGAGTACCTGTGTATGAACTTCCAGCATATTATGCTGGACCGGTATATTATACTGGAGTTCCAGTATATTATGCTGGAGTATTTTCCGGATTTTGAACAGTGTTTTTGTTCAGATTTATCTTTACATGAAAAGTGGCTAAATTTCGATTACTTCTAAAATTATGGCTATTTTTGAATGACCACTTGTAAATTTGGCTATTTTTGAATTTCTCCCAACGAATTAGTGTTGAGGCCCAATGCGGATACCACGGGTAGAAAAAAAAAATAAACGATGCATAGGCTTTCTTTCAAGAATGTCCACAAATAGTTTCTCAGATGAACATGTAGCTCATTTTATTGGAACCCGTCAAACTAGTTATTTACTTTTCAATATTTGATTAAGAAAGCCAAAACACTCAGATAACATTATTTTGAAGAAGACTCTCCGAGTAATTCGTGTGATAGTGGAGCAGTAGTATTTTAATTTGCACAATTGCAACAATTTTAGTGACAGTTTCATGTGCTTGGTTGTTTGACCAAAAAGGAACTGAAGGAAGTATTATGAGCTTTGTGGGCAATGTGGGATAAGTACAAATGTTATTTTATTTATATGATCCTTTTCCTAGAAGATGAAAGATCACCGCGATCTTCAGACTTAACTTTCGTAGTGTAATTCACTCGGTCCTTTCCCCACTTTATTTATATAACGAAAATTTTAAAAAATTTATAGAAAAATATAGAAATAAAATACTAAGAGGAGCAGCTATGATTTACGAGTCTTTGTGCGAGCCGTATGCAATAGGAGTCGTGCATAACAAGAATGAAACAATCAACCCATTAATATTAGAAGATCCAATGGATTCTTCCAATGTATCATTTTTGGGTCTAATGAAATTCATAGGTATAGGAAGAAGGCCTATTAAATAGAGATTTTTTTTTTATTTTGACCATATTTTGATTGTTAATACAATATATAAGCGGGGCGGATTTAGGGGGTGGAAGGGGTTCACCCGAACCCCCTTCGCCGAAAAATTACATTGTATATATAAGGCAAAATCTATTTTTTACCTCTATATATTATGTTTTGAAACCCCTTAATACAATTAAAGGCATAGCTTATTGGTTAAGGTGGCTCAAAATCTTTGTGAGGTCATTGGTTCAATTCTCACTAGTTATAATTTTTTTAATTTTTTAACTTTTTTTAAATCCCTTAGCAGAAATTCTGCCTCCGCCTGCCACGGTATGTAAGGAACCTTGTGAATTGCGTGAAAGTAGAATACTCCAACTTCGGTGATCAAAGAGTTTTTTGCGAGCCGTATGCGGTGGGAGTCGAGCGGTAAAGAGGAAGGTTCGCGTCTATATATGCAATTGATCAAAAAAGATTGTACATGAGATCTTTGTAGATTTTTTTTAAAATTCAAATTGTAAACTATCAAAGAAAAATATTTCTTAGGAAAATGGCATATATATATATATATATATATATATATATATATATATATAATTTTTTGGGAAATAGCTTAATTACTAATACTTCCTCCGTTTTAATTTATGTGAATTTATTTTTTTTAGTCCGTGTCAAAAAGAATGACATATTTTCTTATTTGAAAATAATTTATCTTTATATAATGATTTATAGCCACACAAATATATGTGTCTCATTTTACATCATAAATTTAAAAGTCTTCTCTCTTTCCTTAAACTCCGTGTCAAATGAATTCATATAAATTAAAACAAGGATTAATAGGTAGACAAGAAGCAAGAAGCACGAGGATCATTAAAGTCGCTATTGCAAGTTGGCGTTGCAACTTGCATATTGAAACCGTTCTAGACTCTTTATTTTTCTCCAACTTACATATTATTCAGAGGCAAAAAGACAATAAAAGAGTTGAGGTGAGAACAGCAAAGCCGGTGCAACTTGCACAATCACTGTCCCTTTACTTTTTCAATTTAATGACTAAACAATTCCCATATGATAAATTTAAAAATTTGCAACTTGTTGTTTCTTTATTGAATATATATCTATCAGCTAATTGGTCTCTTCTTTTTTAGAAAAAGTCGCCTTCTCCAACTTGCAGAGTATCTTGTTTGATTCTCGTAATGTTATCTTTTATTTTTTATTTTTTTATTGTTTATTGTTTATATAATATGAACATGTTCCAACAACCTTAGGCAACTTGCATCCCAGCTTATGCCTCTAATAATGGAAATTTTCTAGCTAGGTTGCACATTTATTTCTCTTTTTTTATGTTTTATTTTTTTGGGGTCAAATTTATAAACCTAAGTTTCTTCTGTTACTATCACTTAATGTACCACATAGACATGCTTCTTAAGAAAATATATATGATTTTGAGAAAATATCGATATGATTGATGCAACAAATTTGCTTACTGCAAAAGTGAAAAAATTGTTATATATTATATGTTGAATTTTTTTTGGCTTTTACGTATATTTTTTTCTTCATATTTTGATCCTTGTTAATAAAAATTCTAACTTTACCACTGATCAGGAGCGTAAGTATATTAAATTTCAAACAACAAATATGAAGAAACTGCTATCGTGCGTGTCATTTATAAGCACTCTACTTCTATTTGCTGGAATCCTTAATCCACATTAAACTAGCTTTGACCATAGATTTTCAAATTTATTTTAAAAAATTTGATGTAGGTGAAGTTTGATTTGAAGATGAAAATGTGTTTGGATCTGTTTTGAGTGAAGTTTGGTTTGGAAAAATATGAAACATGACTTATACCCACAAGTTCTAAAAATTATCACAAATATCCAACAGTACCATTATCAATAACATTCATTATATTATCACAAACCATAGTCCTGAACATAAATAAATTTGATTTTATAATGAACTACATGATACACTATCAGATGACCGAGAAGACGCAGCAACATCGTTACAAAATAATAAATGGTGGGCTCTTTTATAAAATATAAAAATTTGGGACAATTTTTTAAAAAATACAATAGTGATATTTTGGCCCAAAAGCTGGTTTTGGGATTTGGCCAAAATGTAGGCAAAATATATGGCAAAACATGTGTTTGCCAAATAAAATCCAAGTTTATTTTATCAAAATCTATGGCCAAACGGATCCTAAATTAATGAATTATATTTACTAGTAACTTATTTATATCAAAATTAATGAAAAGGGTACGTGCATCGTACTTAATTTCACCGTCTTAATATGGGAACCTGTGGTTTATTTAATTTAATTACAGCTTTTAGCAACCAATAGAATCGACCATTGGCTGTATTCAAGAGTCGGCTGAATTAACTCACCTTCCTACTGCGCTCAAGCTATATATATTTAATGCATTTATTCTAAAAACAAATCATCCAAATATCAAACGACCTAATTAACCTCGTCTTAATTCATTCTCCTAATCACAAGTTCACTACTAGTATTTGATATAGTTAATATTTGAAGAGTTAATAGTATTACTTCTAATATTCATTTCTTGTTCTTAATGACCGGCTCCTATAGGAAATGACATGTTGAAATCAAAAGACAGTAATGGTACTTTTAGTATGCTGTATAGATACATATTTAGATTATGTATTAAAAAAAAAGTAATTTTCCTGTCGTAAACTTGGTATAATACCGTGCTCTATTTCTAGGTAAAATTTAGCTAATTATAAGGGCGGCTGTATATTGAACAAAATCCTTTTATTTGTGAAGGCATCATTGGACCAACGAGAAAGTTGTCTCCGTATGATCTATAGGTCACGAGTTCAAGTCGTAAAATTAACCACTGATACTTGCAGAGCATAATGCGTTCATTTCTCTCGAATCCTGCATGAATACGAGATACTTCGTACCCCTGACATCGAATATATGACTCGAAATTAATTCAGCAAATAAACACTCGAAAGAAGATCCATACGTTTCCAATAAAGAATAAACTACATTAAGATAAAATAATGAACACCAGTATTTGAGAAAATTTTGCCCTCTGAATCCTTTTTATTTTGCACAAATACACAGACAAAGTTAAAACATAGAGCAATGAGGCAAAAAAAAAAGAACCAAGTACTTAATATAAAGAGAATGAAATTAATTCCGTAACACAAGATTTAACCAAGAACTTATCTTCAACAAGTGATGACAACCAGGAGATTATAATACGCACATGATCTGAAAAGGTGCAACGATTTTCAGACCATTGCAACCCCCAAAAAAATCATCGCTTAAAAGATCATCATCAGAAGCATCATCGATCAGTTATCGATCAGTTTTGTAAATATATTCTATATTTCAAGAATCTTTTCTTCTGTTCAAGTTAACTGCGATCTGCGATAACGATGTGAGGTTGCATTTGACGATGGTATCAACGAAAACACACGTTTCATCTCTAGTATTACCAGGTGGTATATCAACAACGAACGATTCAACGACGATGGTCGTCCCGTCACCAGACGGTTCCGAGTGGAGCGTGGTGACGGAACGGTAATTCGCGAGTCGGTGGTCTCCACCGACTACGCTAAAGCTGATGACATGGCGCTCGTCGTCGAGGATCTCGAGCCTTTCCGTGCTGGACGCAGCTGGAAGGCCCGAGATCACGCGAACCTCGCGGAGAGTGCCGACATCACCGTCCCCTACGATGACGTGGCAGCTCTTGACGAAGTGCTTGTATGCTTGCGGATTGTCGAAGCGGCGGACCACTGACCATACGGTGGAGACGGGGGCGGAAATCCGCTGGATCAAGGCGGAGCAGCACTGGTCGGGACCCACTGGATGAGTATGGAATCGGACAACGGAATCTGGGACTTGTGTCGTACAAGGTATCGGCATAGTACGCCTTGGTAATTGCTGGGATTGTTTACAGGCAAAATCAGGAGTAGTGTTGGAGCTTACTCTTTGGAGTAAAACAGATGAATCTGGAGAACTAGGAGGCATTTTTTTGGCTAAGTGTTATTAGATTTTGATCTGAAAGAAGAGCTGATTCTTTTGCTGTAAACTGTAAGCTAAGGGTGGTAGGCTAATGGGGCTCTTCTGTTATGGCTAGAAGTGTCTCAGTTTTTCATTTATATAAACATACAGTAGACAGCTAATTATCTAAGAGAGAGAAGGAAGAGAGTTGGTTGAAGTTGCAAAAGTAAGAGGAAGAGGATGGGTTCACGTGAGGTTGACAAAAATAGTGGGACTAGTGGGTAAATGAAAAATGGATCAAGTTGGTGCATAAAAAAGAGGGCTTAAAGGGGTACAGAGATAAGATATGCACCCCTCTTGTCCGCCCCTCTTCCCAATAATCAGTCCTTCTGCGGCCAGGTTCATTTTTTTTGTTTTTGGTCAGGTATTTGATATTCTTAAATTCGAATTTGCATCGAAAAGTTCTATAACGGAGAAAGCGGTCCCCTGATAAATGTGATTTTATAGTTGGGGTTCAGATTCGAAATCTTTAGTTAAATATGCAACAAGTGTTTACCATTCCATCACATACGCCGGATTCTTTAAGTCACCACATAAGGACAATGACAAATGAAATCCGAAATCATTATACGAGTACTAGGTCAGATTGATTGTTTACGTTTTTAGTGAGCATACATAATTTAAGTATCGATTATACACGATTGTGTATATATATATATATATATTATAGGTAGGTCGGGGCCATGTTCCGACCAGTTACTATTTAGTTTAATTCTTCCTTCAAATAAATGGGTTGAACATCACGTTGACCGTTGAAGTGATAAATTTGTTTGGTCATAAAAATAAAGTTTTGGGTTAAAATTGGTCAATTTAAACTAAACAATAGGTCATAATTTAAACCGTTCAATTCAAAATTATCTTTTATTTGAATGTTTATTCTGTATAATTTGTATAATTATCGAATCAGATTAACGGGACAGCCTGGTGCACTAAGCTTCCGCTATACGTAGGGTCCGAGAAATGGTCGAACCACAACGGTCTATTGTACACAGTCTTACCCTACATTTCTACAAGAGACTATTTCTACGGCTCGAACCCGAGATGTCCTGGTCATATGGAAGTAACTTTACCAGTTACGCCAAGGCTCCCCTTCAATTGCTGAATAAGACTAACACAAGTTTTTTCTTTATTTATCATGACTGCTTAACTAACTAAATTCAAAAAAAGTGTTATTTTTTAAATTTTTAATAAGTTTTTTTGAGTTAATTCGAGCTATATAAGTTATTCAAATAAATATATCTGACAATAAATATATGTCCAATAAAATTAACATTTCAAACCTGAAGGAGTTGAGCGAGTTATTTGTTGATAACTTCGACACCCATAAGGACAAATCAAAATCCTCATTACATACAAAAGTCAGACTCTTCTCTTTTACCGCAGAGAATTAGGGAACCAATCATTTCCTTTATTTTGTTTTTCATTTCGATATATTTCAATTCTTCATTGATTTCTCTAAAGCCAAATGCTGTTAGGCTACAGCCGACCCCTGACTTTATTAGTTTCCTCTTGCCCCACCATACACACTCTTTCCTTCTCTCTCTCTTAGGTAGACCACTTTCTGTTGTTTATCGTGAAAACTGCCACTGCCATTACCTTATGATATCCACTCATATTATATCTTTGTCTCAGGATATGCAATGGGGTTCCACTCTTCTCTAAGCTCAACCATTCATATATACTCTCCCCTTCAATTTATACCAACTTATTTCCTTTTTATTCCATATCAAAACAAAATCATCACTTTATTTATTCGAAAACAATTTAACTTTATACAATGATTTATAGCCACATAAAATATATATGCCTCATTTTACACTACAAGTTCAAAAGTCTTCTCTCTTTTCTTAAATTTTGTGTCCAGTCAAATGGGTTCACATAAATTGAAACGGAAGGAATACATAGTATATATACAGTGGCAGTTTCAGGATTTTGTGCAAGCGGGTTCAATCTTAGAAGTACATAACTTTAGTCGTAAAATAGTAGCTATCAAGTGGGTTCAAATAAAATATTTATACAAAATTAACGCAGCTTTAATCCTAATTTATACATATACACAGTATTATTTTTTGATGAAGCGAGTTTAGTTGAACCCGCTTGCCACCACATGCGTCCGCCATATATATATATATATGGGGCACCGAACCCTAATGCGCTAGCAATTGGTACATAAGGGAATGGATGTCCGGGTTTTAGTGCAGGCGCAACGTAGAATCATTGATAGCATTAGTTACGTTCGACTAATAGGATTGGTAGCATTAGATACATTCGACTAATATAATTGGCAGCGTTAATTATGTTCGACTAATAGGATAAGTAAAGTCAAAGCTTTGTTGGTGGCAGAATCGGCATGCCTTCTAATTGTTGTTGACTTTAGGCACACCTGAACTACCCATAGTCATCTATTTACGGGCTTGCACTCAATAGTCAATCAATTCATTTTTTCGCTTTCTATATCATGCTTCAACTATTTGTATATATGTGTGTGAAGTCTAACTAATGTAAAGTGCCTATGAATTAGTTCCAAGAAAGCGGCCATTCACGTCAGGAATAGAGGCCGGTAAGGATATACTTGCTTTTCCTTTTTTACGTCGAGATTGGGTTGGTGTTCTGTGTACTGCTTGTGACGCCTATGCTTTGCAAGCCTACATAGGGTACAAGATCGAAAAAATGCATTGAATGGATGCCCGGGCATTGAGAAGGAAGGACGTTTGAATTGGTGACATTCTTATGATATAAGACTGATCTAACTGAAAACAAAATGGAGTAAGATTGAAAAATGGCGAGATATCTCTTCAAAATAGCAGAACTTGCAATTGCATAGATACCTTTGAGCTCGTTTGGACATAAGAAATTTTTGGAGTAAATGAAGCCTCCTTCCTGCGGCTTTCACCTCGTTGACAACTTTGTTTCCCATATGAATAAGCTAGCAACTTGCCTATTGCCCCAGCTAACATACTTTGATTAATTTTTATGACCTTTTTCAAGTACATATTTCACCTTTTTTCCCCAACTTTAGTAAGTTCTTGCATAAATACTATTTTACTTCTTGTTTTTCCCTTTTTCCATGGTTAACTCAGTCTAATTCAATCATGTTATTATAATTTCATTTTGATATTATGTTAACTTCATCAATTGGGGATCGAAAAAAAAAATCTTCATAAATGATTTGGTGAAATCACGAAATCCCCCTAAAAAAGGGAATGGAACCGTTTCTGCTCTGAGCCTAACAATTTATGGAGAGACATTTCCGTGGGAATCAAAAAAGAAAATTATAAACTGAAAAGTGAGGAAATTAAAATACTTAAAGGAAATTTCCAAAACAAACTATGAAAATAATTGTAGTTGACATATACGCGGGATGTGATTATACAATTCTAGGTGCCATTTGAAATGAGTTTTTAACACATTTGACCGGTCGACTGAAAATAATTATAGTTGCTAGTCAAATATATAAATATATACTGATTATGTATAAAATATGTATATTTTATATATTAGTATTTAATATTTAAAAAAATATATTTATCGGCTATTATTTTAGTGACCGGCAATACCGTGTAGATTTCTAATTTGAAATTGTATTTGTTTTTTGATTTAGGGTTTTCAAAAATTGATTTCTCCCTCGGAAATATGTTCGAAACGTTTTTTGGAACATATTTTCGTGTTTTGATTACGTTTTCTATTGCGTTTAGATGAGTTTGTTTATGAGAAGATGGTTTAATTAGTATTATTTGAAATTCAAACAATAATTTTGAAAACTTCAGCTCGAGGTGGTTTATGTTCTTGAAACAAATAATTTGATTTTAAACATGTTTGTGTTTGAATTTGGTTTTTGCAAAAAAATTGTTTTAGAAATAATTTTTAAAAAAAAGGAAGAAGAAGAAGAAGCTTCCTTTGAAGTTTGAATTGGGCAAAGCTTACTTTGCACATTAAATAAAGTATGCTAAGAGAAGATGGAGATTGGGAAATGACATATATTGAGCTCCTAGGTGATGTTTTGGACACCACACAACAAACTCGAGTTGGAAACCAAAATATTATTTTTTTGGACTCAAATCACAAAAATAAGTGAAAAAATCAACTAGTGATCAATTTATATATAACACATGTGTTGTATGTGCTATATTTGAATTTTAAAATGGCAGTCAATATATATATATATATATATATATATATATATATATATATATATATATATAGCGCATATACAGGATACGCTATACCAGAAGTTGAAAAGACAGGTAGGTATAACGCATCCTATATATGTGCTATACCTATATAAAATATCGTGCCAGTCTAATTCCCCGTTCAGACAGAACCAAAAACTCAAAAATGATCTTGTAACGACCCGACCAGTCGTTTCGAGAGTTATAAACCCGTTCCCCCATTTCCTGCTTCTTTTGGTGTTCTTCGACTATCGTGTAGTGAATCTCATCTATTGCTCGTTTCGGCTCCCAAAAAATTATTATTTTACAATTTCAAAAACTTTAAATCGAGGTATTGCGACTTACTTTTTGGTAAAACTCATGTATATGAAGTGCTTATTAGTTGTTTTTACTATGTTGTATATTTTTGTCACGACCCAAAATCTAACCGTCGTGATGGCGCCTATCGTGAAACTAGGCAAGCCACAACTCAACATCTCAACACAGTAAAATCTTTGAATCATAAAGATTGAAGCAATTTAATAATTAAGGAAAGCCTTTTTGAAAATAGAAATATCCAAAATACGATACAATCCATCCCAAAATCGGGGTGTCACAGAGTACATGAGCGTCTAAACTAGAATACAGTCCACTACAGTGTCTAGAAAATAAAAACTAAAACACAAATAGAGATAAAAAAGGAGAGTCAAGGCCTGCGAACGCCATGCAGCTACCTCGATAGTCTCCAGGATCTGGCTCCTCAATCAACAACCGCCGTGATCAGAAATGCCTGGATCTGCACACGAGGTGCAGGGAGTAACATGAGTATAACCAATTCAGTAAGTAACAAGTCCAACCTTTGGACTGAAAGGTAGTGACAAACTCAACCGGTACAGTGAAAATAGAAATAAATGTGCAGAAATGTAGGCATGCTTTCAAGTTAAATAGACAGTTCAAAACAGTAAAGTAGATCATGTCTGAACAATGTGAAGACTATAACTCTTCTACTTCTACATGCCAATGCGCATGTCATATGTGATGCACTCTGCTGACAGCCTCATGTGCTCACACCCACAAATGCTCAACCACTCAGTACTGTATATGGCCCACACGGCCCAAGGAAGATCCATACCGGAATATATACATCGCTAACCATCAGTCACCCAGTACCGAGGAAGGCCAATCCGGCCAATGGAGAAGATCCATCTCCAGGTATCAAATGCTTCGGACAAGATCCATGTACAGGGAAGATCCACCTCTCAATAATATCAATCGCGCTCACTAGGGGTGTGTTCAGATTCCGGAGGGGCTCCTACAACCCAAGCGCTATCATAAAATCAGTATAACCGTTGCGGCGTACAGCCCGATCCCATAACTGTCACTCATAATCAGTCTTTGCGCCTCACTCAGTCATCAATCTCTCCAGTCTCACTCATAGGCTCACAATGTCATGAAAAACTAGCTCGAAACAATGATATGATGTATCAATAAATAACAACTGAGATTGAGATATGAAATAAAATGAATGAATATGACTGAGTACGTAATATCAATGAAATCAGTAAGGTGACAGCAAGAAACGACCACTATGGGTCCCAACAGTACTAGCACAAAGCCTAAACATGATATATAGCATGATTGACAACTCAATTACTTTATCACATGATGCAAACACGGATATCAACAATGTAGAATCACTATACAGTGCATAGAATCAACCAGGTCATGATTCTCACGGTGCACACCCATCACTTGGCATGTGTGTCACCTCAATACCAACCATATAACACATAATTCGGGGTTGCGAATCCTTAGAACCAAGTTTGGAAGTGTTACTTCCCTCAATCCGGGCAAAACTCTACTCCAAAATGCCTTTGCCTCTCAAATCTGTCTCCAGATATCCCGAATCTAGCCAGTAGTAGTACAATACAATCAATATAGGCTAAAGGTATCAATTCCGCACCTGCGACTTCTGCGAGCCTCCTCTTTAACCACATTTGCGAACCCCTTCTCGCTTCTGCGAGCTCGCACCTGCGGTGCCCACTCCGCAGGTGCGGTTACACTAACAACAGCAAAACTTGAGTTGTTCCTCAAATCAACTCCAAGTCCGTTAACCACCCGAAATCAACCCGAGACCCTCGGGACCTCAACCAAACACACCAACAAGTCCTATAACCCAATACAAACTTAGTCGAACCCCCAAGTCACCTCAAACAACATCAAAACCAAGAATTGCACACGGATTCAAGCCTAATGAACTTTGAAATTTCCAAATTCTACAATGACACCGAAACCTATCAAACCACGTCCGATAAACCTCAAATTTTGCACACAAGTCACAAATGATACCACGAACCTACTCCAACTTTCGGAATCGGAATCCGACCCTGATATCAAAAAGTTCACTCCC
Organism: Nicotiana tabacum; assembly: GCF_000715075.1. Lineage (NCBI taxonomy): Eukaryota > Viridiplantae > Streptophyta > Magnoliopsida > Solanales > Solanaceae > Nicotiana > Nicotiana tabacum. Next base: position 88,333,392 of record NC_134103.1, read on the forward strand.
GGTCAAACTTTCCAAAATTCTAACTTTCGCCATTTCAACCCTAATTCTACTACGGACCTCCAAATCATAATTCGGATACACTCCTAAGTCGAGAATTACCCAACGGAGCTAACAGAAACATCAAAATTCAAATCCTAGGTCATTTACACATAAGTCGACATCCGATCGACTTTTCCAACTTTAAGCTTTCAATTAAAAGACTAAGTATCTCAACTCACTCTGAATTCTCTCCGGACCCGAACCAACTAACCAGTAAGTCATATAATAGTTGTAGAGCACAAAAGGAGCAGAAAATGGGGGAATAAGGCTGCAACTCTAAAAACGACCGATCGGTCGTTACATCCTCCCCCTCTTAAACAAATGTTTGTCCTCGAACGGGTCTAGAAACATACTTGGAGTCTCAAATATGTGTGGATATCTACTCCGCGTCTCCCGCTCGGTCTCCCAAGTAGCCTCATCAACCGGCTGACCTCTCGAATACACATTTTCTGAAGTTATATCCTTTGACCTCAACTTCCGAACCTGTCGGCCCAGAATAGCCACCAGCTCCACATCATAAGTCAAATCACCATCCAACTGAACCGTGCTGAAATCCAAAATATGAGACGGATTGTCGATGTACTTTCATAGCATAGAAACATGAAATACTGGACGCACACTCGACAAGATAGGTGGCAAGGCAAGCTCGTAAGCCACCTCTCCAATTATCTGAAGTACCTCAAAAGGCCCTATGAACTGAGGGCTCAACTTGCCCTTCTTGCCGAACTTCATAACACCCTTAATGGGTGAAACCTTGAATAGAACCTTCTCCCCAACCATGTAAGACACATCACGGACTTTCCTGTCGGCATAACTCTTCTGCCTAAACTACGCCGTGCGAAGCCGCTCCTGAATCAATTTAACCTTGTCCAATGCATCCTGAACCAAGTCTGTACCCAACAGTCTAGCCTCACCGAGCTCAAACCAACCCACCGAAGATCTACACTACCTCCCATACAAAGCCTCATACGGGGCTAACTGGATGCTCGACTAATAGTTGTTGTTGTAAGCAAACTCCGCAAGTGGTAGAAACTGGTCCCATGAGCCCCTAAAATCAATAACACATGCACATATCATATCCTCCAATATCTGAATAGTGTGCTCGGATTGTCCGTCCGTCTGAGGGTGAAATGTTGTACTCATCTCCACCTGAGTGCCCAACTCTCTCTTTACAGCTCTTCAAAACTGCGATGTAAACTGCATACCTTTATCTGAAATGATGGAAACAGGCACATAGTGAAGGCGAGCAATCTCTCTGATGTAAATCTCAGCCATCCTCTCTGAGGAATAAGTGGTACCAACTGGAATGATGTGCACGGACTTGGTCAACCGATCTACAATCACCCAAATAGCATCCATGGTGATCTGTTCCCACTTTCACTCTGGAATCTCTAACCTCTGAAGCAAGCCACCCAGTCTCTGATGCTCATATTTTACCTACTGACAGTTAAGGCACTGAGCTACAAACTCCACTATGTCCTTCTTCATCCTCCTTCACCAGTAGTGTTGCCTTAAGTCCTGGTACATCTTCGCGGCACCCGGATGGATAAAATACCGCGAGCTGTGGGACTCCTCAAGAATCAACTCTCGTAGCCCATCTACATTGGGCACACATATCTGGCCCTGCATCCTAACACCCCATAATCTCCAATAGTCACATCTCTGGCATCATCATGGTGAACCTTGTCCTTGAGGACAAGCAAATGAGGATCATCTTACTGGCACTTTCTGATGCGATCAAATAAGGACGATCGAGGAACCACACAAGCTAGAACCCGGCTGGGTTCCGAAATATCCAATCTCATGAACCGGTTGGCAAGGTCTGAACATTAACTGCAAAAGGTCTCTCCCCATTGGGAAGAATTCAAGGCTACCCATACTCACTGTCTTTCTACTTAAAGCATCGGCCACCACATTGGCCTTCCCGGGATGATACAAAATGGTGATGTCATAGTCCTTTAAGGATGATTGATATCCTTCTGTTTGAACAAGTGATGGAGGCTCCTATGATCTATAAATACCTCACAAGACACACCATAGAGATAATGCCTCCAAATCTTCAATGCATGAACGATGGCAACTAGCTCCAAATCATGAACAGGGTAGTTCTTCTCGTGAGTCTAGAACTGGCGCGAAGCATAAGCAATCACTCAACCCTCCTACATCAGAACACACCCAATAACGATCCGAGAAGAATCACAATATATTGTATAAGAACCCGAAACTGACAACAACACTGGAACTGGAGTCGTGGTCAAGGCAGTCTTGAGCTTCCGAAAGCTCTCCTCACACTCATTCGACAACCGGAAAGGAGCACCCTTTTGGGTTAATTTGGTCAAGGGCAATGCAATAGATGAGAAACCCTATACGAAGCAACGAAAATAACCAACCAAACTAAGAAAGCTCTGAATCTCCGTAGCTGAGGACGGTCTGGGCGAACTCTGAACCGCCTCTATCTTCTTCGGATCCACCTGAATACCCTCACTGGACACCATGTGCCCCAAGAATGCCACTGAACTGAGCCAAAACTCACACTTGGAGAACTTGGCGTAAAGCTTCTCCCCCCTCAACCACTGCAACACAACCCTCAAATATTGGGTGTGATCCTCCTAACTACGAGAGTACACCGGGATATCATCAATTAATACAATAACAAACGAGTCAAGATAAGGATGAAACACACTGTTCATCAGATGCATGAACGTTGTTGGGGCGTTGGTCAGCTTAAAAGACATCACAAGGAACTCCTAATGACCATAACGGGTCCTGAAAGCTGTCTTAAGAATGTCCGAGTCCTGAATCTTCAACTGGTGATACCCCAACCTCAAATTAATCTTGGAGAACACCCTCGCTCCCTAAAGTTGGTCAAATAGATCATCAATACGCGGCAAATGATACTTGTTCTTGATTGTGACTTTGTTCAACTGCCTATAATCAATGCACATTCTCATAGAGCCATACTTCTTCTTCACGAACAGAACCGGTGCACCCCAAGGTGACACACTAGGCCTAATAAACCCATTCTCCAGGAGTTCCTAAAACTTTCTCCTTCAACTCCTTCAACTCAATTCTAGCACAAAATCAATAGTAGGGGTCTCAGCACTAACATCCCTTAAAAAGGCCAAATAAGATAAACAACCCTGCCTAACCATCCGCTGGGCCTTCAAGTATGAAATCACTCTACTGGGAATATAGTCTAAAGAACCTTGCCACTCGATCCTTGGCAACCCCGACATCGCCAACGTCACAGTCTTAGTGTGACAATCGAAAATAGCATGACATGGAGACAACCAATCCATACCTAATATCACATCGAAATCAACCATACTAAGCAACAAGAGATCAATTCTAGTCTCCAATCACCCAATAGTCACTACACACGACTGATACACACAGTACACAATAATAGTATCGCCCACCGATGTAGATACATGAACAAATGAAACTAAAGACTCACGGGGAATATCCAGATAATGAGCAAAATATGATGATACATATGAATAGGTGGAACCAGGGTCAAATAATACCTAAGCATCTCGGTGACATACTGAGACAATACATGTGATCACTGTGTCTGAAGCAATAGCATATGGTATGGCAGGGAGTGCATAGAAACGAGACTGACCGCCACATGATCGGCTTCCCCCTCTAGGGCGACCCCTAGCCGACTGAGCTACACCCTGAACTGGCTGGGCGGATGGTGAAGTAACTGGTGTTGAAGTCAAAGGCTGACTCCCCTGCTGAGACGAACCTCCCGAAAGGCGGGGACAATTCCTCTTGATATGACCCAAATCTCCACACTCGAAGCAACCTCTCCCTACAAATGGCGGTGGGGACTGAAGGGATCCCCGAGCACTGGGATAACTACTAGAAGTGTCACGTCCCGAACTTGGGGAGGCGTGGCTGGCACCCGGTGTCGTGCTGGCCCGAGCGAACCACTGTGTAACTCATTTGTTTTCCTTATGTAACTATCATGGGACAACATGGTCACAACTCATAATGTATAACTATAAGTGAGCAACACTGAACCATTTTTCTTAAAACATGAATACATATGGGCTGTCAAGGCCTCTAACATACTGTACAAAATGAGCCTCTGTCTACAAAGCCTCTAAGATTATTTGACATCAAATGAGACAGGGTACCGGCCTACCCATAAGTCTGTAGAAAAATTCTAACACGATGACTAATAGACTCGGATGCACTCCGAATGGGGTGGAGTCTTACCGATCCTTCGCTGAATGTTAATCTCGTCTATTATGAGGGCTCATCAACTGATTATCTATACCTGTAACCATGAATGCAACATCCCCAACAAAAGGACGTCAGTACGAATAATGTACTGAGTATGTAAGGCAGAACTGAAACATAACAATAAGTCAACATTAATTAAAGATATATAAGAATCAACCTGAATCTCTGAAGTACCACCGTATATGCATACTTATTATACTTACATATATACAATACTTCTCTTTGAGACTATTATCCATATCGTATGATGTATGACTGCCCAACTGATCAGTGGTAACTGCCCGACCGGCCGTAGCGCGGTAGTAAATGCTTGACTACCCGATCGACCGTAGCTCAGTGGTAAATGCATGACTGCCCGGCCAGTCGTAGCTTGGTGGTATATGAATATGCATGACTGCCCAACCAGTGATAAATATTTATACATAACTGCCCAACCGATGGTAGCCGCCCGACCGGCCGTAGCACGGTGGTAAATGCATGATGATGCATGTACATATATCACTACATTATAAACATTAACATCTCTATCATATACCTCATTAGGGAGTTAGGGACATACTTAAACATGCTTGAATATCATTTTACATGAATGAATAACATAGACATCCTTAACTGTTAAGAGTAGAACCATTTATGGAATGACATTATGTTAACGTATTGTTACTTGGATCATGCCAAAAGAAAGAAGGATTAGCCTTAACATACCTGGAGTAGGGAAAATCCGTATGATATTCTTGGAAAAGGTTGCACCGTACTCTTTTAGAACCGCAAAATTTTTACGTTGTTAAACTTCTAATAATTCTTCGTTGGATTTGGTTGAAGAAATCTCGTTGTTAATGTCTTTGTAGGAACTTGAATTGTAAGAATTGCTAACGTTCTGTTATGAAGTGAAGTGTTGCTAAGTTCTGATATGAAGTTTTTTGTATTCAAATAATAGAAATGAAAGGTTTTGTACTTACCACCTTACTTACAAGTCTTTGTATTTAAATCATAAAAAAAGAGGTGTCTTTGTTCTTGACATGTTACTTGCCACCTAACCAAAGATAACTAATAGTCATGTTCTCAAGAAGTGGCTTGCTGCCATGTTTTAGGGGGGTGTTTTAATCTTTATCTTATAATTTATTAATTAACAAGGTAATGTCCCGTTACCCGATAATTAACCAATTATCCGCATAATTAAGAATCGTCTCAACTTACTTAAAATACTACTCATTTTTAACACACTTTATGTACCCTACTATCATGGTCATGTGGTACCATATAAAATAAATACATACACTATTATTTTATTAAAATATCCATGTAAAAATACATATATTTTCTCAACTTATAATTTTTCTAATCTCATATAAAAAGTAAAAATTCTCGTACGCTTAATTCTTAAAATGGTAAAAAGATAACCTTCTTTTCTTGTGAGAAAATAATTTATATCTTTACAATAAAGAAAATCTCATAAACTTTCATATATTATGTGTATAATTTAAAGCATTTTCGAAAGTAGTAATATTAATAACTATATAAAATCATACTTTTCAAACTTTTTACAAAAATATTTCACTTAAAATACCATATCAAGCGTATATAACGGTGTCAATGTTGTTAAACTCACGGCATGTAACAAGAAGGACCTGGCATAGATAAACCATGAGTTGATGGTTCATGAGACGAACTCTAAGCTAGAAGGGCAATGAGAGATGAGTGACCTTGATGAGAACTTTGAGAACCATGGCCAGATGATGCACCACGGTGAACTGGACGAGCCGTCTGAGCATGCCTATAGGGACGACCCTTACCGTGGTGGAACTGACCTACAGAAGGAACACCACCAAAACTACCTAATCCAAGAGACCTCTTGGACTCCCTCTCAACCCGCTCCTGGCTGCGTACCAACTCTATCTGCCGAGCAATGTCAACAACCTCATCAAAATTAGCACCAGACACACTCTCTCTAGTCATAAGCACTCATAGCTGAAATCTGAGGCCATCAATGAACCTCCTAATCCTTTCCCTATCAGTGGGAACCAACTAAACCGCATGACGGGCTAACTAAAAAAATCTCATCTCGTACTGCATCACAGTCATATCCTCATGACGCAACTGTTCAAACTGTCTGCATAGCCCCTCTTTGTGAGACTGCGGCACATACTTCTCCATGAAGAGAACAGAGAACTCCTAACATGTAAGTGGCGCTGCACCGACCGGCCTACACCTCTCGTAGGCCTCCCACCAGGTGAAGGCAGCTCCAAGAAACTGAAAAGTAGTGAACGAGGACCCACTTGTCTCCAGAATACCTATTGTACGGAGGATCCTCTGACATCTGTCCAAGAAACCCTGGGCATCCTTCGACTCTGACCCACTGAAGGATGGAGGCTAAAGCCTACCAAACCTCTCTAGTCTTCGCTGCTCATCATCAGTCATAACAGGAACCACATGGGCCTGAGCAGCTGCCACCGACTGGGCTGGTAGTGCCCCCAGTGTCTGGAGTCCTTGCATCACCTGCTCGGGTGTACGGGCGGCAGGAGTCTGAGTACCTCCCCTGCATGAGAAGTGGTTGGTGCTACCTGAGCCGAAACCACCTGAGCAAGGCGGTGAAAACCATCAGAATCTGAGCTAAGGCCTCCTGGAGGCCTGGAATCACAATGGGCACAGGTGGTGCCTGAGCTGGTCCCACAAGCTCATACACAACTGGAACCTGCTCTTGAACTAGGGCAACTGGTGTATCTGCAGGTGCTGCCTTAACTGCTGTGTGAGTTGCACCTCTGCTCCTACTGCAACCTCGGCCTCTCGCGGCCCTGACTGGTGGTACTGGTGGTTGTCCACCCTGCCCAGTAGTACGTGTCCTCACCATCTGTGAGAGAATAGAATAACAAAAATTTAGTTACCAGAATCAACAGAGTCGCACGATAAGAATTCAAGAATGTGAAGTTTCCTAAGGGTTCGACAACCTCTCGAAGATATGTACAAACATCTTCATACCGATCCGCAAGACTCTACTAAACCTGCTCATGACTCGTGAGACCTATGTAACCTAGGCTCTGATACCAACTTATCACGACCCAAAATCTAACTATCGTGATGTCGTCTATCGTGGAACTAGGTAAGCCATAACTCAACATCTCAACACAGTAAAATCATTGAATGATAAAGACAGAAGCAATTTAATAATTAAGGAAATCCTTTTTAAAAATAGATCCATCCCAAAACCGGGGTGTCACAGAGTACATGACCGTCTAAACCAGAATATAGTCCACTATAGTGTCTAGGAAATAAAATCTGAAATACATATAGAGATAAAGATGGAGAGTCAAGGCCTGAGAACGCCGTGCAGCTACCTCGATAGTCTCTGGGATCTGGCTCCTCAATCAACAGCTGTCGTGACCAAAATCGCCTGGATCTGCACACGGGTTACAGGGAGTAACGTGAGTACAACTAACTCAGTAAGTAACAAGTCCAACCTTTGGACTGAAAGGTAGTTACGAACTCAGCCGGTATAGTGAAAAATAGAAATAAATGTGCAAAAACGTAGGCATGCTTTCAAGTTAAATAGATAGTTCAAAACAGTAAAGTAGATCAAGTCTGAACAATGTGAAGACTATAACTCTTCTACTTCTACATGCCAATCTACATGCCAATGCACATGTCATATGTGATGCACTCTGTTGACAGCATCATGTGCTCACGACCCTCAAATTGCTCAACCACTCCGTACTGTATATGGCCTATACGGCCCAGGAAAGATCCATCCCGGAATATATACATCACTGACCATTAGTCACCTAGTACTGAGGAAGGCCAATCCGGCTCGTGGAGAAGATCCATCTCCAGGTATCAAATACTTCGGACAAGATCCATGTCCATGGAAGATCCATCCCTCAATAATATCAACCGCGCTCACTAGGGGTTTGTACAGACTCCGGAAGGGCTCCTACAGCCCAAGCGTTGTCATAAAATCAGTATAACTGCTGCGACGTGCAGCCCGATCCCATAACTGTCACTCATAATTAGGCTCTCGGCCTCACTCAGTCATCAATCTCTCCAGTCTCACTCACGGGCTCACAATGTCATGAAAACTAGCCCGAAACAATGATATGATGTATCAATAAATAACAACTGAGATTGAGATATGATATGAAATGAATGAATATGACTGAGTACGTAATATCAATGAAATCAGTAAGGTGATAGCAAGAAACGACCACTATGGGTCCTAACAGTACCAGCACAAAGCCTAAAGATGACATCTAACATGATTGGCAGATCAATTACTTTATCACATGATAAAAACACGGATATCAACAATATAGAATTGCTATACGGTTCCATGGAATCAACCAGGTCACGATTCTCACGGTCCACGCCCGCACACCCATCACTTGGCATGTGCGTCACCTCAATACTAACCACATAACACATAATTTGGGGTTTCGAACCCTCAGAACCAAGTTTGAAAGTATTACTTACCTTAATTCGGGCAAAACTCTACTCCAAAATGCCTTTGCCTCTCAAATCGGTCTCCAAACATATTGAATCTAGCGACAAGTAGTACAATACAATCAATATAGGCTAAAGGGATCGATTCCACAAGAAAAGTACTAAATTATAGCCAAAATCGAAAATCGGCTCAAACCCGACCCTCGTGCCCACGTCTCAAAATCTGACAAAAGTCACAAAACCCGAAAGCCAATTCACTCACGAGTCTAACCATACCAAATTTATCAAAATCCGACCTCAAATGGCCATTAAAACCCAATAATTAACTCTCTAAATCCCTAGCCTCCCCCTCCTCTTGATTTCACCTCAAAAACTCACCAACTAGGTGTAAAATTAGTGGGGAGACGTAATCATTGAAGAAAAATGGACACATGGATCTTACCTCAAGAATTCCCCTTTAAAATCCCTCTCAAAATCTCAAAATTCCGAGCTCAAAATAGTAAAAATGGTAAAAAATCACGAAACCTCGTATTTATATGTTCTTCGAGGCTTTTCGCACCTGCGGACATATAGACGCTTCTATGGCACCTCTTCTGCGGTCCCTCATCCACTTCTGTGGAAACTCACTTAAGGCGACCAACCATTTCTGCGGTCCAAATCCCGCTTATGCGGGTGCGCTTATGCGGAGGCCTTCCGCTTTTGCGGACCAGTGGCTCCCAGCCATTTCCGCTTCTGCGATCCTCTACGCGCATCTGCGGACACGCAGGTGTGGAAAGGACCTCGCACCTGTGACTTCTTCCATCCTCCTCCTTAACCGCATTTGCGACCCCCTTCTCGCTTCTGCGAGCTCACACCTGCGGTGCCCACTCCGCAGGTGCGGTTACACCAGCAGCAACAAAACTTCAATTGTTCCTCAAATCAACTCCAAGTCCGTTAACCACCCGAAATCAACCCGAGGCCCCCGGGACCTCAACAAAATATACCAACAAGTCCTATATCCCAATACGAACTTAGTCGAACCCTCAAGTCACCTCAAACAACATCAAATACACGAATTGCACACGGATTCAAGCCTAATGAACTTAGAAATTTCCAAATTCTACAACGACGCCGAAACCTATCAAACTACATCAGATTGACCTCAAATTTTGCATACAAGTCACAAATCACACCACGAACCTACTCCAACTTTCAGAATCGGAATTCGACCCCGATATCAAAAAGTCCACTCCCGGTCAAACTTTCCAAAATTCCAACTTTCGCCAATTCAAGCCTAATTCTACTACGGACCTCCAAATCACAATTCGGACACGCTCCTAAGTCCAGAATTACCCAACGGAGCTAACTGAACTATCAAAATTCAAATCCGAGGCCGTTTACACATATGTCGACATCCGATCGACTTTTTCAACTTTAAGCTTTCAATTAAGAGACTAAGTGTCTCAACTCACTCTGAATTCTCTCTGGACCTGAACCAACTAACCCGGTAAGTCATATAACAGTTGTAGAGCACAAAAGGAGCATAAAATGGGGGAATGAGGCTACAACTATCGAAACGACCTGTCAGGTCGTTATAGTGTTTTGTGATCATTTTGTGATATAATTAATTTTTTTGTTTTTTATCTGGATTAGTTTCTTTATGTGCTAAACATTATTAAAAATAGATATTGTTATTTTATTGAATAATTATTGTTTAGTGCCCTTTAGTGTTATGTTGTGTCTTAATTGTTATGTAGCACCCTTTAGCGTAGTAAAACTGATAATAAATTTTAGCTTATGGTAGTTGACTTTGTTTATGGCCATTTAGAAAAGTGTGACTTTAGTGCTCTTTAATATTCCGTAGTCTAGATTAAAAACTATGTGCTCTCCTTAATAAACTCGGATAGAGTGCTCAATTATGGATTTAATGTATTAGTAGATATTTATCAAATATTAGATATGAATCATAAAATAATTAGTTGACGTTACAAAAAGACGTTGCCGAAAAATTTAGGCAAAATATGACAATTAACAAACAAATCGTTACGAATGAAATAAATTCAATATTATTTACTATTAAGTTTGCAGTATTTTTTCTATGAATAATTATTGAATATATCTTAATTGCTTCTGAAAATTTAATATTTAATTCTGTTATAACCCAAAAACAACTTTAAAAAGATGATAGTTTAAACAAAACCCTGTAGAGTTTTGGTAAAACAAATGTAGGAAACTAATATATGAAATATTAATATAGAAAATTTATCAACCTAAGTATTTGTTATATGAATAATTACTAAAATATATTTTTATTTATTTAAATTAAATATTTAATTATCTGTTAACCCCAAAAATATCTGAAAAAGATGATAATTCATACAAAAACTCTCTCGAATTTTAGTCAACAAATGTAAGAAAATAACATATAAAACAATAATATAAAAAATTTGTCAACCTAAGTATTTTTATATGAATAATTATTAATTATATCATGTATATTTATGAAAATTAATTATTTAATTATACCCAAAATAGCTGAAAAAAGATGATAGTTCAAACAAAACTCTACCGAATTTTAGTCCAAAATGTAATAAACTAACATATAAAATAATAATATAGAAAATTTATCAACATAAGTAATAATATAGAAAATTTATCGATTAAATATTAGTATAAAAAATATTGCAATATATTTAAAGATGTTAAACGATTAAACAGAATTTTTTTTAAATTAATATTGTTCAATTTACAGACATCGTCATGGAGCTTCCCTTTGTGTATCCCGGACCTACATCTCGAGAGCTACTGTTGCTCCATGGCAACCATAGGTCTTCACACATCTGGGATGGGCAGTATCTGTCCCAGACCTTCCACCCCAGACGAATAGACAATCTGTGGGAGTTCATTAGGGACGACCCACTGCATCCTTTTATAGTTAGATGCCTTTAACGGACGGGGTTTTACAGGATCGTAGAGATCACCCGGTTGCAGTTCGACGTGGCGCTGATCACAACTATGATAGAGCACTAGCGACCGGAGACCCACACGTTTCATCTACCCGTCGACGAGGCTATCATCACGCTAGAGGACGTGGAGATTCTTTCCGGGCTTCCCGTTCACGTTATACATATAGCTTACCCGCATGCTCTTAGGGATTATACGGGAGAGGACTACCTTCATATGTTGCACAGGCTCACCAGTTTCCAGCCTGCGGAGCCGACAACAATGAGTGGGGCCAGTCGATTGCAGTTGACGCCCGTTAGGCAACATCTGGTGGCGATGTACGTGGAGATTACTGATGATTCACCGCCGGAGGATATAGACCGGCATACGAGGTTGTTGCTGTTGATGATGTTTGGTGGTATATTGTTCCCGAACACTTCGGGAAACCTAGTCAGCTTGCGATTTCTACATCATCTGGAGCGGCTAGATAATTTAGTTGGTTACAGTTGGGGTGCAGGTGTTCTAGCTTACCTGTATAGGCAGATGTGTCGGGCGTGCATGGGCGCTGTTGATACCCAAATTTTCCCTCCTCTATATATATATATATATATATATATATATATATATATATATATATATATATATATATATATATATATATATATATATATATATATATATATATATATATATATATATATATATATATAAAATAGTGCATATGCATCATCATTCGATTTACAAGCATACACAAGTATTTTTCATAACCTTCCATGATTTGTAAAGACTTTAAATCAATTTATTTCTGTATTTTATTATATAAATATCCAATAATTATCCTCCTAATTATTTTTATGATGGTTTAATCATCTAAAATTATCATTTATACCAATATGAGGTTTTAAATATTTTCAGTGCACTTCGTATAATTACATTTGGATTTTTCAGGGCTAAATTACACATTTTGCAATAATAGCCCATATGTACATATAATTATATTATTTATATAAAAAATAACTTTTTATATTTTTATAATGTTAAATAATCATTTTTAATCATTTTCATGTACAAATGATATTTTTGTTATTTATTTAATACTTTTATAAATTATTTATTTGATTAAAATAGGGTATTTAAAATCTAGCCCTAAATTCCTCCTAATTTCGGACCAGACTACCCAGACCTTGGCCCAATAACCCCAGCCCAATACTAAACGACCCAACCCAGTCCAAACCCGACCCAACCCCTTCTCAAATCCCAGCCGTTGATAAAAAATGATCAACGACTCACAAACGACTCCCATCTTTCCTTATATCACTCAACCCTAAACCCATTCCCTCCAAACCCGCCGCCTCTCTATTCTCTCCTCTCTGAAAACCCTAACCTGCCGTCTCTCAAAAAACCTCTCTGAATCTGCCTCAATCATGGATTTTTCCATGCTTTTCTTACCTTTTGTGTATTATACCACCATCTTCTACGATTCTATGTTACCTCTTAGTACTTGCCTAAACATGGCAAATACTACACCTCATATTTTGACCATTTCCTCTTGACTACTTGAATTTGGACATGTATCTCGTCCATATGCTTCACAACCATGGCTATATGGGTTCGATTAGCCGAGATTTCGGCCAATCTTCGACTTCTGCCAACTAGGGTTTGAATTCCCCTTTGTTTCTTACTGATTCTTACTTGATATTTTTCCTTTTATGTGTTTGAATACTCTTTTTCCTTATCTTTCCCTATTTTTTACTTTATTCTTTGCCTTAAATATGACTCTGAACGATTTTGGTATTTTTGGTATTATTTGTGTGTTTCCTTGTTGATTTACTGAATCTCTAATTTATGCTCTAAAATCGCTTCTAATTGATTCTGGAATATTTTCTTTCTCTCTTGTTTGCAACTGAATAATTTGTTTTTCATGCCTATATGTTCGATTTCTACACTATATAAACCCTTCCCCCATTCCTTTTAGAGGACACTTTTTACTCACTATAGCCTCACTAGATCTAAAGCTTTACTCTGATATTGCATTCTACACTCTGATTTTGGCCGGCTGAAAGCCAAAGCCATTTAGTTCTGAGATCTTGCTATTCAGAATATTGTGGACTTCTGTTATTTTATGCATTTTCGCTTAACTGGTAAGTCACTTGACTTGTGCAATTTCATCCTTACGTGTATCTGATTTGTATGTGTTCTTACTTCTGAATCCATGGTTCAATATGCTTCTGAGTTATGTTTAGGCATTGTTCTGTCAACTTTATATGCTTTTAGTCTCTTTAGCATTTAACTTCTCTTAATGCTACCAGCTCTTAAGTTATTCAGTGAGTGAATTGACTCCTGAATGCTCATGAACATGTTTACTTACTTTGTTCTAAATCCCTGTAGTGGATGCCTCACATTTATGTTAGCTTGTGTTAAGACCTTCATTGTTAGTCATAATCTGCCTCTCTGCTATTGTGTCACTCAACATGATCACTTTGTGTTAGCATGTGTTAAGACCTTCATTGTTATTCATAATCTGCCTCTCTGCTATTGTGTCACTCAACATGATCACTCGACCCCATAACCCTCTGGTGTTTGATTGTGATTTGGAAAATTTGTCTCATCATGTTTGAATTGTTACTTTGCAATGTTAGGCTAAACCTTTGTTATAACCGGATCATCTTTAGCTAATTAGACCACTATGACAAAGCTTGAATGTCTATATCTGCTACTTGACATGATTTTACCTTCCACTCTATAGTAATAGTTTTGCATATGTGTCTTAATTTGTGATTGTAATCTCACCCCTGTGCTAACATGATGCCCTGCTCTTTCTATGATTAGTTGACTCATCACAATACTGTCCTGTTTTCTTGGTAACAATACAGGGTTGTGTACTTAGCATAATTCAACCATGTTTCAACCTTTTTTGCACCTGTGTACAACAATCTTTGTCAATCCTGCAAACATATTCTTTTCTCAACTTCTTTTCAGCATATGAGTGCTTCTGCGCTAAGTGTGGGACCTATTTCTCAGTTTACATTCAACTTGCTTTTTAAAGTTTTGTGATTTATTCAATTGTTTGCTTTGTTTGCTCAATTTGGTCTTGTCTGTTTAAATCCCTCAATTCCTGTTTCTCAACTTTGGTCCCTTCTTTCACTTGTCACTTAAGCTCTTTGAATCTCATTCTTAGCCGGCTGAAAGCCAAGGCTACGTAGGTTCTGTCATTTGACCTCCCTAGTGTGAGCACTGCTCAGGGTTCATTTGAGACCCTCTTGAACTCCGACACACTAGGACCTGGTCCCTAGTCTCTCCTCTGAATTATCTCTGTTAACCTCCCTAGTGTGAGCACTGCCCTGGGTTATTGAAGCCCTTGGGAATTCTGACACACTAGGGTCTTGGTTCTATATGCTCAACTCTGTTTTATGCCCACATGGTGAATCACATAATTCCTGGCTGCCTTATGTCCATGAAGATGTAATTTTGGGCTGTTATGAGCCATGAGAATGAAGGCTTGGCTTGGCTGGGTATATCTTTGGGCCTGCTGTAGGTTCCCTATAGTTATTCTACTTTGTAATTTATTCCATTCATTCTGGTCTGTAATAATTCTTGTAATAATATTTTGGGGTATAAGTGAAATTGGGAAATGGGTTTTATCTTACACTTCTATTGAAATGGGTAGAAATCATGCTTATAAGTTCATTACTTTGCTCAAATATGCGTTAGAAATCCTGCCTATAGGTTCTTTATTTGGTTCAAATGTATTCTGCTTTTACCTGTTAGAAACCATGCTTATAGGATATTGAATGATGAATATCTCAATGTGTGCATAGGATTCTATTTACCTACGGTTTAATCTACAAATTAGATGCCATGCCTGTAGGATCTAAAATCAGTTTTTTAATTATACAAATCATGCCTATAGGATATAAAATCAGTTTTAATTCTAGAAATCACGCATATAGAGTCTGAATTCGTTTTAATTATCCCTCTGCTCGTTTCATTAAGAGTTTTCAACACTGTGCTAATGACCATTCTAGAAACCATGCCTATAGGACTCGATTAAGCAATTCTGAACATATTCCTGTGATTACCATTGTTAGTTACTGCGTGAATCACCTAGACATCATGCCTATAAGTTTTAATCCCTTATACCTGCAATCAGTAGGCAATTATGTCAATTTTAGAAATTGTATTAAGAGAAAAGGCTTTTACGTATAAAATGTCTGCTCATCAAATTCAATGTCACATAGAGATCCTGCCTATAGGGTTCTGCAACCTTAACTTATTAAAATCTGCAATTGTCAATGCTAATCAGTTTGGCGTGCATTTGATGTCTAAATGCGGAGGGTAACTTGAGCCCATACTTGTTTCTATTTGAAAGTCCTAACTGTTTTTGTATGTCGCCTAATTTTCTCCTTTTGAGCAACCTAAGTTAAGGTCTAGAACCACCCTGAAATAGAGGTCCAAATGCCTCCTGAACCCTAGGCATGGGAGGGGTAGTGCACGCGTAGAGTACGACTTAGAATTGACTAGTGCGCTTTAGGTAAACAACTTAAAGATAGTAATCGGGTAGCAGGAGATGATAGTCTGTGCCCACTGAATAATATGAGTAACACCCCGTCTTGTGGAGTTACAAAGTATTATTTATGTTACATGGGGTGATCATTTAGGCTAAAAAACTTAGGACCCCCCATTTCTATTTTAAAATAAATTGTTTATTTCATTTGTCAATTGTTTCTTTTCTCTTAGACTAATGCACATGATTTGAGTTCGTCTGGGACCCACCGTTGTAGACCTCGAGGAGTGCCTAACACCTTCTCCTCGGGGTAATTTGAGCCCTTACATGATCTTTGGTGACACAAACTAGTAAACCCGAGTCATTTGCAATAGGTGCCCTAACGCACCTTAATCCGTTAGGTGGCGACTCTCTCTTTTAGTAACCCTTCCTTTTAATGAGTTGTCAATGTCGAAACCCGATTTCGCGAGAAAGAGGGGCGCGGCAGCATTACCTGATATTTGGTGACACAAACTAGTAAACCCGAGTCATTTACAATAGGTGCCCTAATGTACCTTAATCCGTTAGGTGGTGACTCTCTCTTTTAGTAACCCTTCCTTTTAAAAGAGTTGTCAATGTCGAAACCCGATTTTGCGAGAAAGATGGGCGCGACAACATGGAGACTCTACTGGGGATATCCTTAGGCTCTTACCATAATGAACTTGGTCTGTGTGAATTAGTCTTCCTCGATAAGCATGTCTTTATTATTTTTTGCTCAAATTCACCGTTTACTTGCTACATGCACACCCCCTTCCCTATTTTCCTTTTTACATGAATTTACATGCAACTTTTTGTTTAACCTTGTTCGCTGGCTTCAATCTTTATGTCTTTCCCAATCCCTACCCCTTTTTATCTCTTTACAATTTTTCCATTATACAGACTAACTCTTTCTTTGTTTTTCTTTCTTTTCTGTCTTTAAATTTATTAAATACTGCATTTATCACTTTTACCTTGCAAAATACTTGACAACATGTTATTTTATCTTTACATAATTACATGCTCTACATCATATTCCACTCGTGAGCAATTAATACCATAGCAACACTTGATGAGTGTCCGCGCTCTTCTTATATCACCCTTTTAAATTTGGAAAGGCTTATTTGCGGTAAAACTAATCGATCAGCGGTGCAGTCGACGGTTCCGTACCTTTCCCTCTCATGTTGTCCACTTGAGGGTACCGATCTAGACTCTTATAGAAAACCCCACTTTGATGTTAACTGAGCATGCATCATGTTTGAACCTAGTACGGGTTAGAATGTTCTCCGCATAATAACTCTCTAAGGCAAGCCTTGTCCAAAACCCATCGGGATTTCCATAATCCCAACAGGCACAATCATGATATGTGCATTATTTGGAGAAAACATGCCGATATGCTAATCATTAATGTGTAAGTAGTCAAGTCCGAAGAGGGAGAGGGCTAACTTTATTTATTTTGTAGAAATGAGGCACAAAGTCCCAGGTTCAGCATGGTCCGAAGTCTCTCACCTCTGTTGCTAGACTGGTGGGAAAATCTCTCGCCAAGCGACAAAAACCATGTGAAAAGAATTCTGGGAAATTTACCTTCTTTGCTGGACATTCGGCCAAACAATGTACTGATCGAGGCCGATACTATGTTCTGGGATGAAAAGAGGGATGTTTTCTGTTTTGGTAACATAGAGATGACTCCCCTTCTTGAGGAAATAGGAGGTTTTGCCGGGCTACCCTGGGATTGCCCTGGTCTGCTGGTACCAAAAAATCATACTTCTAGGGGATTTCTGAAAATGACGGGTCTTAGAAAGAATGACGAGTTAGTCTGCCTGAAGAAGTCCAACATACCTTTCGACATCCTCTACGCGCATTATGGGCACAATACATCCTACTGTAACTATCATGATGAGTTTGCCATCACTTCCCTGGGCTAGACTCATCATCGGGTTTTTGTGTTCATCATCTGTTTACTGGGTATGATAGTATTTCCAATTCAAGGAGATAGGATTCGCACTCGTTTGGCTGTGGTTACCAAGACCTTAATGGAAGGAATTGAGGGACAGACTTACACTATTTTTCCAATGATCGTGGCAAAGATATACCGAGCTTTGGAGCGTTGTAAGAAGGGATTCAGACATTTTGAGGGTTGTAATTTGTTACTGCAAATATGGTTGTTGGAGCATCTTCAAAGAGGACAGTACCATCAGGAATTTCCGCAGCGACCATGGAATGACCACATAGCCTTTCACCATCCAAAAAGAATGACTTTCATCCCAGACAGGTTTGCACAACCGGAGCACGCCGTGGATTGGGTACACTTCTTTAGCAATTTGAGTGATGACAAGGTCCATTGGATGTTCGAGTGGTTCCCTACTAGCGAGTTCATCATCAGGTCCAGGGATGTTCCTCACTTAGTGCTGATCGAGTTGAGGGGTATCTATCCTTATGCTCCTATTAGGGTCATGAGATAGGCTGGGAGAAAATAAGTCATACCGCGAGTTTCAAAGATGGTTCACTACAAAGCAGACTTTCAGGGTGGTGCCATTCCATTCAAGTGTGAGGCCCAACACATGTGGCATCTGAAGATTATTGTGGAAAAGGATACCATCGAACCAGATCGGTACCACGCCGGTCATGTGTATTTCTACCTATCATGGTTAGATGATGACATAGCAGGAGAAGTCGAGCCAGGGATCGATCGAGAAAACAGGGTCATAGACGATGTTGTTGAAGCACAAGTAAAATACAAGAGGTTGCGCAAGAGAATACTTGAGTCTGAAGTCAGATATTTGGAACAACACAAGATAGACATGTAACCAATCAATGAATGGAGGGAAGTTGCTACAATATCAACAGAGAGGTTGGAGTGCTTAGAGCAGGGTCTGATGGAACTTGAAGGGAAGATAAGGAAAAGGATCGTGGATTGTTAGAATGCAGAGGGAAACAAAGGAAGACACCTAGCAAGGGCATATCTGTTGCTGGACATGCGCGACCTGGGGAATCTGATCGATGAGGCAAAGAAGGACAAGCTTGGAGAGGGTCCCTTTGGGACCAAATAGAATAGAATTGTTGTTTATTTGCTTTTCTAGAATCATTTTAGAAATTGATTGTAATAAGGCAAATGCCACTAGCAAGTCTTTCAATTATTGTCATTTTAGAGGTTTGATATATTTATTACATTAATGAAATGAGGCAGTTATCGGTATTAAGTTTCTCCAAATCTATATGTCTCTAGGCCTACCTCAGGCACAATGAGGTCCCCAAAATTAGGACGCCAATTTATAATTCCGCAATACATGTTTAAATACTACAAATATCCTTCCAAAATCCCCTACTGACTTGTTTACCTTTTTGCTTTTCTTTATTTTGTTTATTCCCATCCCCTGAGGTTGATTCTTGCATACTGGCATCATCAGCGTATCATACCAGATCTAGAGGCCCTCCACCTCCTCCACCTCCAAGTGATCCTAAAAGTAAGGGAAAGGCTAAGATGGATGACATGAGTGTTATCGGGAAAGATAACGCTGCGCATGCTAAAAATGTTGAAACTTTAGATGGTCAGAGTACTCCTGCACAGAATGATTTGGTTCTACAGTTGGAGCAAAAAATACTGGAATTATAAGGGGAACTTGAGCAGGTCCGCAACTTGGCAAACCTCTCCCTCACCTTAAACGTCCCGGATATTAACCAACAGAATGCCCAAAACCCAGCACCTCATCAAAACACACCAAACCAACATCCACAAAATCCTCCCGCACCACATCAATACGCCACACCTCCTCAAAATCCTAACCCTCCACCAGTGCCAACTCCTCCTCAACACCAACATCTTTCGACTCAGTATCCACAGACTACTACCTACCATATTCCTCAAAATACACCGCAACATACCCCCGATCCGCAGAATTCAACCAATGATCATTACTACACTCAAATCCCCGGTATCCACCAAAGTAACCCCATTTACGTAGAAACTCTACCTCACCCCACTCAACAAACCCCATACACACCAGAATCCTCCGAGAAGGACCTGCTCATCAAGAATATGGCAGAGGAGCTTAAGAAGCTCACAAGCCGAGTCCAGGGTGTTGAAGGGGGTAAAAGCATTGAGGATTTGAACTATGAAGATTTCTGTATTCAGCCAAACGTAGAACTGTCGGAGGGTTACAAACCTCCCAAGTTCGAGATGTTTGACAGAACAGGTGACCCAAATGTGCATCTAAGGACATACTGTGACAAGCTCGTAGGAGTTCGAAAAGACAAAAGGATTCACATGAAACTATTCATGAGAAGCCTTACTGGAGACGCCCTATCATGGTACATCAGCCACAATCCAAAGAAGTGGGTTAGCTGGGTAAGCATGGCATCAGATTTTACGGATCGGTTCAGGTTTAATACAGAAAATTTGCCAGATGTCTTCTATATCCAGAATCTCAAGAAGAAGCCAACAGAGATTTTCTGTGAGTATGCTACTCGATGGAGATCGGAAGCTACGAAAGTAAGGCCGACATTGGAAGAAGATCAGATGAAGAAGTTCTTCGTCCGGGCCCAGGATCCACAATACTACGAAATGTTAATGGTTATCGAGAATCACAAATTCTCCGACATCATCAAATTGGGTGAAAGGATTGAAGAAGTGATCAAGAGCGGAATGGTAACTAATTTTGAGCCATTACAGGCTACGAATAAAGCTTTGTAGTTAGGGGGTATATCCAAGAAGAAAGAAGTAGGGGCCGTGATGGTAGACCAAGGTTCAAGATCTCCTCTTACATACCAAACACCTCCACCACATATCAACCATTACCTCCCAGATATCCACAACCCGCCACTGCCTACCATACTTATAACACCCAGCCAACATACTATCACTCCCTGCCAGTCCGCCAAAACTATCAGAAACCTAGACCAAATTTTGACTGCAGTCCGCCCAGACAATACACCCCTATTGCTGAACCTATGGATCAGTTATGTGAGAAACTGAAAGCTGCTGGATCGGTCACCCTTATTTCCGTTGTTGCCATGGAAAACTCTTCTCAATGGGTCAATCCAAATAAGACATGTGCCTATCACTCAGGCATGAAAGGTCATACTATTTACGAGTGTCATACTTTGAAGGATAAGATTCAAACACTAATTGACACCAAAGTTATACAGGCAAAGGAGGTTGCACCCAATGTCCGTAACAATCCTCTCCCAGATCACAGGGGCGGAGGGGTAAACATGATAGAGACCGATGAAGAATGGGACTCAAAGGGGTCAATTGGACTCATTCGATAAGGGGATAATCCTGAAATATCTCCAGTCACTCTCACACCTATCATGGTACAGATACAACCACCAGTTGACGTAGCCACACCAACCCTGTGCAGGGTGGAAGTAACAACACATGTAGCTACACCTGCTCCGTTTGAAGTAGAAGTGACCACACCTTCACTGTGGCGGTAGCACCTACACCATCTTATAAGTCTAAAGCCATACCATGAGATTATGTTGCAGAGGCAAGAAGGAAAGGAAAGGGGAAAATGGAAGAAACTGGTGCAGCAAAAGGTATGAGCAGAACCGGTAGGGTTTACACGCCCGAGCATTTGGGGGGAACAAGTAAAGAAGCCGTTTCCAAGCAGCCCATCATTGGAGTCGGCCGGGATGATCTTTGGAGAAAGGTGCAAGCAAGGGAGTATTCTTTGGTTGATCATTTCAACAAAACCCCTGCTCAGATATCCATTATATCACTACTACACAATTCTGAGGCACACAGGAATGCGTTGATGAAAGTGTTGAATGAGGCATGTGTACCCAAAAATATTACCAGTGGAGAAATGGCCAATATGGTAGGACAAGTGTTGGAAATCCACAAGATCACTTTTCATGAAGACGAGCTACCACCAGAAGGACTAAGTCACAACAGGGCACTGCATATCACAGTGAAATTTGAGGATAAGTTCATTGCCAGAGTCCTGATAGATGGGGGTTTGAGTCTTAACATATGTCCACTAACTACTCTGAAAATACTGGGTAAAGGCCTGCACGAGATACGAGTAGGAAGTATGAATGTGAAAGCATTTGATGAGTCTCAAAGGGCCACAATTGGGGAGACCAACCTCAGCCTACAGATGGTCCCAACCTGGATTGATGTTGAGTTTCAAGTGTTGGACATATCTGCTACCTACAACCTATTGTTGGGACGACCATGGATACATGTCGCTGGGGCCGTACTTTCTACTCTACATCAGGTCGTGAAGTTTGAGTGGAACCATCAGGAAGTGATCATCCATGGGGACGGAAATAATCCCATTTACACTAGTCAAATTGTTCCGGTCATCAGGAATAGAAGGAAGTTGGGTGGAGAAACATACCATCGCATCGAGCATGTCAATGCAATTTAAAAGGACAAATGGTGGAGCAGTAAGATAGAAGGCATATTGGCATGGGCAGGGTATGAGAATGCAAAGATCTCGGCAAAAACCTCCAGGGGATCACTAAACCAATACAGCTAAAGCGTCACGACACAACTGTTGGGCTTGGGGTATGAATACACCTGGCACGAGTATCCGAATTGGTCGCCACCATGGCGTGGTCCTTATTACCCTCTAGAGCAACCAGTACCACATTTGAGCCAGTCATTTCATCAAGCTGACATGATGTGGGAGTCCGAAAAAGATGAAGTTCTAGCCGGTATAAGGAATCTGTTTCTGGATGATGGAGACATGGATTGCAGTGCGATAATCGAGGAGGAGGAGGAGGAAGGCCTCATTATTCAGACTGTGGAGAAAGGAGATGTTCTCAAGAACAGGAATGCTGCACCATCAAGGGCCCATCGAGTTCCTGGGTAGCCTGGCAATTAGCAACATTTATTTTAAAAGCAATATTTATGAGCATTTAAGACGTTTTCAGCATTTTGTTTTAAGCATGTTTTGTTTTGCTCGGGTCATCGAGCCGCACTTGTTTGACGTTTTCAAGATTTATCTAAATACATTACTTTTTTTAGTATTTATTATTATTATTTTCATTTTTTTCTCTACAACATTATTATTACATACCCTGATGATCTTACTATTGTGACATGTAATGAGACAATGCAACATAAGGATAATGATTCAGAGGATCTGTAAGAGGATATAATGCCCGAGGAAATTGTCAGAGAAGTGGAAAACTTTGAAAACAAGCCTAAGTCCAATTTGGATGAGACTGAAACATTTAATCTAGGAGATTCCGAAACAGTCAAGGAAACACGTATAAGCATTCACTTGTCACTATCAGAGAAAGAAGAATACACTCGTTTCCTAAAGGAATATGAGGATATCTTTGCATGGTCCTATGATGATATGACCGGTTTGAACACGTCCATAGTGGCTCATAAACTACCTACCAACCCAATGTGTCTGGCAGTAAAGCAGAAGCTCAGAAAGTTCAAGCCAGATATGAGTTTGAAAATCAAACAATAAATCACCTAACAGATCAAAGCTAAGGTTCTCAAACTGGTTGAATATCCAACTTGGTTGGCTAACATTGTTCCAATTCCAAAGAAGGATGGGAAAGTCAGAGTATGCGTCGATTATCGGGACCTAAACAGAGCAAGCCTCAAAGATGATTTCCCGTTACCCAACATACACATACTAATTGACAATTGCGCCAAGTATGAACTCCAATCCTTTGTGGATTGCTTCGCGGGATATCATCAGATCTGGATAGATGAAGAGGATGCCGAAAAGATAGCTTTTATCACACCATGAGGGGTATACTACTATAAAATGATGTCGTTCCATCTGAAGAATGTTGGGGCTACTTATATGAGGGCCATGACAACTATTTTCCACGACATGATACACAAGGAGATAGAGGTATATGTGGATGACATCATCATCAAATCCAAGAAGAGTACAGATCACATAGCAGACTTCGGGGTACAATTTGAAATTGAATCCCGCAAAATATGCCTTCGGGGTCCCCGCAGGAAAGTTATTATGGTTCATCGTCAGCCGCCGAGGAATTGAGTTAGACCAATCAAAGGTCAAGACTATCCAGGATTTGCCGCCTCCAAAGAACAAGAAAGACGTGATGAGCTTCTTTGGATGTCTTAATTACATCAGCCGCTTCATAGCACAATTAACCGTGATCTGTGAGCCGATTTGCAAAATGTTAAAGAAGGATGCCGCAACCAATTGGACTGAAGACTGCCAGAAAGCTTTTGACAAAAACAAAGAATATTTGTCTACACCGCCAGTCCTGGTCCCGCCAGATCCTGGTAGACCACTGCTACTCTATCCCTCTGTATTAGATGGGGCTTTCGGTTGTGCCTTGGGACAACACTACGAGACGGTAAGGAAAGGATATGCCATATACTATTTGAGTAAGAAGTTCACACCCTACGAAGCACGGTATTCTTTGCTGGAACGCACCTGTTGTGCTTTGACTTGGATAGCCCAGAAACTGAGGCACTAATTTTGTGCCTATACCACATATCTCATATCAAGGATGGACCCTATGAAGTACATCTTCCAGAAACCCATGTCTACATGGAAAAGCTGGCAAAATGGCAGATATTGTTGAGTGAATTCGACATTGTCTATGTGACTCAGAAGGCAGTTAAGGGACAAGCATTAACGGATCATCTTGCGGAAAATCCTGTAGGAGGAGAATATGAACCACTAAAAACATATTTTCCTGATGAAGAAGTATCATTCGTAGGAGAAGATATTGCTGAAGCCTACGACGGGTGGAGAATATTTTTCGATAGAGCCGCAAACTTCAAAGAGTGGGTATTGGAGCCATTTTGGTGTCAGAAATAGGTCAACATTATCTGGTATGCGCGAAACTCATATTTCCGTGCACCAATAATATGGCAGAATATGAGGCTTGTATATTGGAGCTCAATTTGGCCGTTGACATGAATATCCAAGAATTGCTGGTAATTGGCAATTCAGATCTGCTGGTACATTAGGTGCAGGGAGAATAGGCTACAAAAAATACCAAGATATTACCATATCTATATCATGTGCAATAGATGATGAATAGGTTCACGAAGATAGAGTTTAGACATGTCCCAAGAATCAGAATGTGTTCGCAGATGCATTGGCCACTTTTTCCTCCATGATACAGCATCCGGATAAGAATTTCATCGACCCCATTCCGGTAGTGATTCATAATCAGCCGGCTAACTGCGCTCATGTTGAAGAAGAAGCAGACGGGAATCTATGGTTCCATGATATCAAGGAGTACTTGGAAAAAGGAGAGTACCCGGAGCATGCAAATCATACTAAAAAATGCATGCTCCGAAGATTTTCCAACAATTTCTTTCAAAGTGGAGGGATTATGTACAGAAGGACTCCAAACTTAGGATTAATACGGTGTGTTGACGCCAAGGAAGCTTCCAAATTACTCGAAGAGAGACACTCTGGAACATTCGGCCCACATATGAATGGTTTCATCCTAGCCAAGAAGATACTCATAGCCGGATACTTTTGGATGACTATGGAAATAGACTGCATCTGGTATGTCCAGAAATGTCATCAGTGCCAGATACACACAGATATGATACGGGTACCTCCAAATGAACTTAATGCAACCAGCGCACCTTGGCCTTTTGGTGCCTGGGGAATGGATGTCATTGGACCAATCGAGCCCACCGCTTCAAACGGGCACAAGTTCATTCTAGTGACCATCGACTATTTCACAAAGTGGGTTGAAGCTGCATCTTACAAAGCTGTAACCAAGAAAGTCATCGCAGATTTTGTTAGAGACCACATTGTTTGTCGATTCGGGGTTCCAGAATCCATCATCATTGACAATGCCGCCAATATCAACAGTGATCTAATGAAACCCATGTGTGAAACCTTAAAGATCAAGCACAAAAACTCCACAGCATACCGACCCCAAATGAATGGAGCTGTGGAAGCCACCAACAAGAACATTAAGAAGATACTAAGGAAGATGGTAGAGAATCACAAGCAATGGCACGAGAAGTTACCATTTGCCTTATTGGGATACCGTACCATAGTCCGCACGTCAACCGAGGCAACTCCTTACCTATTGGTCTACGGTACTGAAGTCGTCATCCCCGCCGAGGTAGAAATTCCTTCCTTGAGAATTATACAAGAAGCGGAGCTTAGTGATGCGGAATGGATAAGAAGTCGCTACGAGCAGTTAGCTCACATTGATGAATGTGGTGTGTCATGGTCAGCTTTATCAGAACAGAATGTCCACAACTTTCAACACAAGGGTCAAACCTAGACAATTCACATCAGGGCAGCTGGTGCTAAAACGGATCTTTCCACATCAGGATGAAGCCAAAGGAAAATTCTCACCCAACTGGCAAGGTCCTTATATGGTTCACAGGGTACTAACAGGGGGAGCACTCATACTCGTAGAGATGAATGGAGAAATTTGGCCAAAGTCTATTAATTCAGACGCAGTCAAAAGATACTATGTTGAAACTTTTTGCATTTCTTCATATGATGTAATTGAACTACGCTTGTCCCGATTCTTATTTAAGATGAGATACGTAGGAAACCCTGTGGGTTCGGTCACAATACAATAAAATTTCTATTTTCCCCATAATCAGAAACTAGGGCAGAATTTTGAGGAGGACCCTCAAAATTCCAAAGCAAGTTCAGCCAACGACATTGTATGCGGAACATCCAGAGATTCGTCTAGGTAACTGGGGCAGAATTTTGAGGAGGACCCTCAAAATTCTATGGCAAGAAGGTCACAATGTCGCAGTTATTGGTTCATCTAATCAATTTTTAAATTGCACATTACTATGTTTTCAATAACTATACATGCATATATTTTTCGAAAACTTTATTCTTAGCCAGATGCTACCCATGGTAACTCAGATAAGATTTCAATGCGGAATAGAGCAAAGCAAGTAGACAAAGGCACGAACCAACCTCCCCTGAAAAACTCACGATTTGTTTTTGAATGCAGGAACAAGAGATAGTCGCCAGTACGTGCGCACCTTAGAATCACTGTCTTCACAACAACAAGGCTACCGAACTCATCCACAGCTAAGAAATAATCTGCTATCACTTATTATTTATTCGATGCATGAGACTAAGCATTGTATCACATCTTGCATGAGGCTAAGCCCTGCCTCCTCAACTACATAAGGCTAAGCATTGCCTTCCCCTTGCATGAGATCAAGCATCGTCTCCATCTTGCATGAGGCTAAGCCCTGCCTCCTCAACTACATAAGGCTAAGCATTGCCTTCCATTTGCATGAGACTAAGCATTGTCTCCATCCTGTATGAGGCTACCTACCACCTCAACTGCATAAGACAAAGCATTGCCTTACATTGCATGAGACTAAGCATTGTCTCAACCTTGCATGAGGCTAATCCCTGCCTCCTTAATTGCATAAGTCTAAGCTTTGCCTTCCCATTTCATGAGACTAAGCATTGTCTCAAATCTTTGCATGAGGCTAACCATGCCACATTAATTGCATAAGGCTAAGCTGTGCCTTCCCATTTCATGAGACTAAGCATTGTCTCAAATCTTTGCATGAGGCTAAGCCCTGCCTCCTAAATTGCATAAGGCTAAGCTTTGCCTTCCCATTGCATGAGACTAAACATTGTCTCAAATATTGCATGAGGATAAGCCCTGCCTCTCAACTATATAAGGCTAAGCTCTGCCTCCCCTCCCACAAGACTAAGCATTGTCTCCCCTTGCATGACCACAAATGTTGCTCTATTCCAAAAACCTTGCATCATTCTCTTCTCTCGAGGATGAGCTCTGCCTCCGACCTTACACAAGACTAAGCTCTGTCTTGTCTTATCTCAAGCATCATGTATTTGCATCTCATGGGCTGATACATAGCCAAATCTTTTGAGGGCGTCACAGTCCGAAGGCATCATCTTTATAGCCCCAGAACATCATTTCATCGCATGTGAATCCCCTATCTCAAAACTCATGGCCCGGGACGTCATAGTCTAAGGACATCATCCTCACCGTCCAAAGATGATCTCCATGGTCCATAAGGAATTTGCATCATGTTTAAATTCTTGCAATAATCAATATATATTGTGCATACATCGTGTTTTGAGTTTGCAGGTGATCCGGGAAGTAACCGTTCTCTTAACGGGAGCAATCTTCGCTCTACTTTCCATTCAACGTTCATATCCTTCAATTATTTCAAACGTAACCAATCACCATACCCGTTCAAATATATCAGACACATCCATTCCCAATCCCGATATTTTCCTATCCAGAATATCTTGTCCATTCTTACAATAACTCCAACGGTTTATTCCACTGTTGGATCCAGACCTACACATGGCATGATTTCTGTAAAAACAGGGATATGTAGGCAGCTCAGAGGCCAGGGTTCGTCCAATATCTTTCCAAATCACCCCATTCGGTCAAAATCGGTCATCATTTCTTTACCCGACAACTCTTTCATCCTTCCCGGGTAAAGAGGGGCAACTGTTGATGCCCAATTTTCCCTCATATTTTTCCAAATATATACTTTAAAAATAGTGCATATGCATCATCATTCAATTTACAAGCATACACAAGTATTTTTTATAATCTTCCATGATTTTTAAAGACTTTAAATCAATTTATTTCTGTATTTTATTATATAAATATCCAATAATTACCCTCCTAATTATTTTTATGATGATTTAATAATCTAAACTTATCATTTATACCAATATGAGGTTTTAAATATTTTCAGTGCACTTCGTATAATTACATTTGCATTTTTCAGGGCTAAATTGCATATTTTGCAATAATAGCCCATATGTACATATAATTGCATTATTTATACAAAAAATAAATTATTATATTTTTATAATGTTAAATAATTGTTTTTAATCATTTTCATGTACAAATGATATTTTATTTTATTTATTTATTACTTTTATAAATTATATATTTGATTATAATTGGGTATTTAAAATCTAGCCCTAAATTTCTCCTAATTTCGGACCTGACTACCCAGAACTTGGCCCAATAACCCCATCCCAATCCTAAATGACCCAACCCAGTCCAAACCCGCCGCCTCTCTATTCTCTCCTCTCTGAAAACCCTAACCCGCCTCCTCTAAAAAAAACCTCTCCGAATCTGCCTCAATCATGGATTTTTCCATGAGTTTCTTACCTTTTGTGTATTATACCACCATCTCCTACGATTCTATGTTACCTCTTAGTACTTGCCTAAACATGGAAAGTACTACACCTCAGATTTCGACCATTTCCTCTTGACTACTTGAATCTGGACATGTATCTCATCCATATGCTTCACAACCATGGTTATATGGGTCCGATTAGCCGAGATTTTGGCCAATCTTCGACTTCTGCCAACTAGGGTTTGAATTCCCCTTTGTTTCTTACCGATTCTTACTTGATATTTTTCCTTTTCTGTTTTTGAATACTCTTTTTCCTTATCTTTCCCTATTTTTTACTTTATTCTTTGCTCTTAAATATGACTCTGAACGATTTTGGTATTTTTGGTATTATTTGTGTATTTCCCTATTGATTTACTGAATCTCTAATTTATGCTCTAAAATCGCTTCTAATTGATTCCGAAATATTTTCTTTCTATCTTGTTTGCATCTGAATAATTTGTTTACCATGTCTATGTGTTCGATTTCTACACTATATAAACCCTTCACCCATTCCCTTTAGAGGACACTTTTTACTCACTATAGCCTCACTAGATCTAAAGCTTTACTCTGATATTGCATTCTATACTCTGATTTTGGCCGACTGAAAGCCAAGGAAATTTAGTTATGAGATCTTGCTATTCAGAATATTGTGGACTTCTGTTATTTTATGCATTTTCGCTTAACTAGTAAGTCACTTGACTTGTGCAATTTCATCCTTACGTGTCTCTGATTTGTATGTGTTCTTACTTCTGAATCCATGGTTCAATATGCTTCTGAGTTATGTTTAGGCATCGTTCTGTCAACTTTATATGCTTTTAGTCTCTTTAGCATTTAACTGCTCTTAATGCTACCAGTTTTGAAGTTATCTACTCCTAGCTTGATTAATCTGAACCTTCTTAAGGTTTATTCAGTGAGTGAATTGACTCCTGAATGCTCATGAACATGTTTACTTACTTTGTCCTGAATCCCTGTAGTGGATGCCTCACATTTGTGTTAGCCTGTGTTAAGACCTTCATTGTTAGTCATAACTGTTTTTGTATGTCGCCTAGTTTTTTCCTTTTGAGCAACCTAAGTTAAGGTCTAATACCACCCTGAAATAGAGGTCCAAATGCCTCCTGGACCCTAGGCATGGGACGGGTAGTGTACGCGTAGAGTACGACTTAGAATTGACTAGAGCGCTTTAGGTAAACAACTTAAAGATGGTAATCGGGTAGCAGGAGGCAGGAGATGATAATCTATGCCCGCTGAATAATATGAGTAATACCCCGTCTTGAGGGAGTTATGAAGTATTATTTATGTTGCACGGGGTGATCCTTTAGGCTAAAAAACTTAGGACCCCCCATTTCTGTTTTAAAATAAATCATTTATTTCATTTGTCAATTATTTCTTTTCTCTTAGACTAATTCACATGATTTGAGTTCGGCTGGGACCCACCGTTGTGGACCTCGAGGAGTGCCTAACACCTTCTCTTAGAGGTAATTTGAGCCCTTACCCGATCTTTGGTGACACAAACTAGTAAACCCGAGTCATTTAGAATAGGTGCCCTAACGGACCTTAATCTGTTAGGTGGCGACTCTCTCTTTTAGTAACCCTTCCTTTTAAAAGAGGGGTGCGATAGGCACCCAGAGAGACTCGATTTCGCGGGAAAGAGGGGTGCGACAGGCACCCAGAAAGACGTTGCTTGTTTTATATCGCTGCTTTAGGTGAAAACATAGTCAATTCTTTTCATGATTATAACATACATAGTAAAAAATGCCTTAAAGTTTACGCCCACAATCTGTATTAGGTTTGGTTCTGGGAGCGGTTCTAGTAGTTCCAGCAACCTCTGCCACTGATAGCTCCGGATGCACCACTTTCATTATTTCTCCCACTAGTTAGGAGGTGGGTTGATAGGCGAGGCCACGACCGCGAGGTTGAGGCTCGACATCATCTCCCTTATTACAGGGATTTGTTGGATTTACTTTAAGGCGCTCAGGTACATATATATTTAAGTTTACTTGGTCTGGCTTGATATGTGTTGCGTTTACTCACGATTCTTGTGTTTAATAAATTGTTCGTATGGAGGCCATACAGACATGCTCATAGCTAGATTGCCAGATTATTGCTCTCGCGGTCGAGTTATGTGGAGCTCTTCCGTCCCACTGATATGTCTCGATATAGTCAATCATCATCCTACCGAGCGAGTCCTTCGCCAGTTTGGTCGACCTCAGGTTGCACCAATTCCGTCCAACTTGGCATTCTACACATTACCAGCGGGATGATCGTTGTAAGGTCGACCAGACATACTTGGCATGGCTAGAGGCCCAGATAAAGGATTGGGACCAGAGGTATGGCCTGATTCCGCCACACCGCCCACCTGACCGTTTGGACGGTGAGCATAAGTACATGGGTTGGTATCCCAGAGTTATAGAATCCCGTTCATCGCACTGGTGGTCGGTACATTCCATACGCCGGGAGTCATGAGAGCACCGGTATGTTATTTGTTATACTTACTTATAATGTACATTATCCTTATGTAATTAATATTTTATATTCTATGCAGGCAATTGGCTTACACCAGTTCTACCAGTTGGGGCTGGAGATGCTACAACATACAGGCGAGGAGCGGTAGTTGTGCACGGGTTTGTCCATCGGGTTACTGATCTTGCTGCTGACACATTGAGACGTGCCCGGGAGGATGGGAGCTTAGGATACGAGGTTGCTTATGTGCCGTATGAGGAGTACCATTATGGGCCACAAGTGGCCCCTGAATGTGGTAAATGTGGCAGGCCTGGCTAGAGAGGAAGGGATGGCCCATGTGGTCGTGGTGGTTGGCGGGACGAGGTCCCCAGCAAGGGGGCATTGAGGCATCGTGGAGGATATTAGAGATGATCAGTAGGGTGACTACCCTGAGCCACATGATGCTCTTTATGATATGCCGACATTCAGTCTTCAGCTGTCACCAGGGACTTCACAGGTGACCCCGTCAGCTCCAATGTTGTTCGCGGGCACGACCATTATGCAACAGTAGAGGGATCAATATTTTCCTGATCGTCCAGAGCCATCGAAGGTTGCTATTGATCGTCTGATACGAGAGGTGCATAGTGGGAGACATCACATCGGGGAGAGACGTCACATCCTTCATCTACTCCAGTGCACCTCGATGTTCCGATAGAGTATTATTTGGCTACTCAGATGCAGGTTTGTTTGTATTACTATTATTTCAATTTGTTTTTATGTTATTGATTAGTCAGTAATATCTAAAGTGTTTTTATTTTTTTAAAGATTTCGTCATCGCCCGTCACGGAGGCCACATTGTGCGATACTAACTTGCCGGAGATGGATGATCTTATTCAGGAGCCTGATGAGACCATGGTATGACCATTAATTTTTTTTTGCTAACACGTACGTTAGTATTTTCTATTTCATATACTAAAATATCTTATTATTTTTTAGGTTACTGATGGCCCAACGACCGCTTCTACCGAGTCTGCCAGCCTTACTGATGATCATATTGCAGCGCATCCTCTGATAAAGAGGCGACGTGATGAGGATGATTCTAATAGCGTAGTTGGGCAGGATGGGATGCGCCTCAGGCCAACAAATGCTTTAAAGCATACAGGTTGTGGGACTCATTGATATGTATTCTGAGTTGTATAAATGACATTAAATATATAATAGCAAAATTATTGATGTTTTACATAATTTGCGCATATGTTTTTTTATTTTTCGACTTATTTATTAGTTTAACAGTAGAACAAAAAAAAAGACAACTTAACATAAATTTAAATTTGTTAACGATTAAATATAATACATGACACGTACAACATAAAAATAAAAACTACACTTAACGCATCCATGTGTTTGTTTAGTCACTATCGCCCATTATTCTATGCTTCAACCACTTAAATTTTTCTTCCAACCGATTATTTTCTTCTTCTGCCTCTTTTAGTTTCTCCTTCACTGTAGTAAGCTATTCTTGCAGTTTCAAGATCTGGAGTTTGTACTTATCGGTCAAATTCCAAATGTTTAGCAAAGATGATTTGTAGTATTCCTGGTTAATGGGTTCATCATACCATTCTTCAAAACCACATTGCTTTTCGTCCTACCAATGGGGATGATAACAAAAGACTATTAATTAACATGTTATATAAAAACTATTAACAAACATAAATTTCAATAATAATAACTTACAACTTGTTTACACATTCAACGGTGTGGGATAAGACTGGGTATGTTGTTGTTGTTATTGTTGTAACTTGTTTACACATCCAACGTATGCGCCCTAGATTGCAATTTGACCAACATGGATTCAAAATCGCATGTTTGCCATACTAATACCTTGGTACGTCATTGCATCCAGACATGTCGTAATGCTCGAAAATAAAAAATAATGGAAAATTGTTTTCTTCGTTTGGTTATAACGCAAATAATAGCTAAAATGTGCGGGATTTTTATGGACAACTAAGGGTGATTTTAGGTTACATAACACATATTGGTGATGCACTATGTATCGCGTGCTAATGATTCTTTAGGGTACAAGTGGGTGCAAATTTTTAGGCCGACAGCTTTTTAAGGTCGACATGACAATACACATAATGCATATTGGTTATGCCCTACATTTTGCATGCTAATAATTCTTTAGGGTACAAGTGAGTGCAGATTTTTCAGGTCGATGACTTTTTTTAGGTCGACATGATAATACACATAATACATATTGTTATACTGATTTGGTTGATGACAAGTGGTATGGTGTTCTACGTCTCTTGGAAAATAAGCCTGTCAATATACACATTGAACTCAAAGTTGCAGGGCACATTTTTTAGGGCGAAGCGCATTCTACAAAGCCTGAAGGTATGCGAATTCGGGGCGAAAAACTACAATGGGTTCCCTTTTACACAAAAAAGGTGTGATTATGAAGTACTATAACACTGGCATGGGCTAGTTGTGCCACAAGTACTGCCTGTAACATTCCAAACAAACACACACAAAGATGAACCAGAAGTAATTCGGCATTTGATGAAAGAGATTTTAGAGATAGAAAAGGCACTAGCCTTTCATCATGCACTAGATGATCTTAACTACCTGCAAGTAATTGAGGATCGGTATTGGGATTTATTAGAAAGTGAAAAATTGCATAGAGACATTGATTATCCTATTTTTCCAATAATTGTCGAGTGGGAGGGACTACCTAAGTTTCTACCGCAAATGTTGGACGTAGGAGTCCCATATTGTTGTATAAATCAAGCAAGTGGCCTTATTGATGATAGCGATGAAATACGAGAAATGTGTGTCAATTGGGGCCTAGATTACGATGCCCTCGGTCCGGACGGATGCGTACAAGATGTTGATGAAGCAGGTGAAGACAATGATAATGAAATAGTGCCATACAGTGACGATAATGGCGAATAAAAATTGTTATTTATTTCCCTGGAATATTTTAAATTCTTGTATAGAATCTTCAATGCTAAATGTTAATTAGATTTAACCCTATTCGAAACATAATTTTATTTTAGAAATATTGCAAACTGAACCTTTACAGACATTTAGTACAACAAAAATACTGCAACAAAACACTAAGTTTATCCTTGATAATTAGGCACATTGGATGAACTGCCACCTAGAGATGAATTACCATCGCTTCCCAAACCAGCTGAAAGACATTTACGATGATCGTGTCCTGTTTGGGAACATATGCCACTTTTACGCGCATAAACGGTATCACCAATATCCATTTGGTTCCGTATCGCGTTCTGTTTTGCACTTGTCATTGACGCACATAATCCTTGTTACACACCATTTTTAATGGTTCCGGTGGACAATAATGCTCAGCACCCGCTGGTTAGAGGTGGCCACTATAGGTGTTTATGTATGCAGCAACATTATATTCTTTATCAACGTACCTCGTCGCCGCAAAACATGTATGTTGAAAGCACTTCATGACATGTGTGCATGGAAAGTGATAGATCGACCATTTCCCACACGAACATAATCTTCTAGATTCATTGATGGTGTGGGTATTATTATTGCGGTTTTGATGCAGACCAGTGCGAACTTCAAAAATATTTCACGCGCTGCAATGCTGCAAAAATGTATGCCACTGTGCTCGCTTCCTATATTTCTCAAATCATTTTATTGGTTGTGTCATAAATTCAACACCCATTTCCATTAATGACGATGTACCTCTGGATCTTTCAACAAACCTCTCTGCCATCTGCTTGAATGACATCCGCATCATGGCAGTGACATGCAATCCACGTGCAGAGTTCAACAACCCGTTGAAAGACTCTGACACATTTGCAGTCAAAATTCCCCATTTTCTACCATGATCCTTATGCAAAGTCCACTTGTCAAGCTCATGTTGCATCAACCAACGATAGGCTTCTAGGTCTTCCTGCCTAATCAATTCCATTCGCCTCCTGAATTTACACTCTTGGTGATCTATTGCAGCCATCCACATTAAATCATGTAAGTTCTTGTTCGGATGAGCCCTCTGGAGGTTGGCCTTCAAGTGCCTAACACAGTAACAGTAGTAGGCATACAGTTCCTGCCATGCACGCAAATTCTGTACAGACCTTAAAATAACACTATGTCGATCAGATATTAGACAAATACCTGAACGTTGTCTGACAACGTGCTCCTTCAAGTGGTTCAGAAAACAATGTCCAAGTCTCTTGGCTTTTATTGGCACAAATAGCAAATGCGAGGGGAAAAATCCTTCCATTAGCATCTACTGCAAGGACGATCAACAACTTAATATCATACTTTCCATAGACATGAGTTCCGTATATGGATATTACTGGCTGACAATGCACAAAACCATCAATGGCTTGTTTAAATGCTAGAACACATATCTGAATATGAATTCTTGCATTCCCGGACTCCGCTAAAGCTTCCATTCAACAATAGTCCCAGGGTTAAAGTGTTGCAATGCAGCCATGTACTTGGGTAGAGCAGTTACCACAAACAATCTCAAGCGCACGTTTACG
Source organism: Nicotiana tabacum (assembly GCF_000715075.1). Classification (NCBI taxonomy): domain Eukaryota; kingdom Viridiplantae; phylum Streptophyta; class Magnoliopsida; order Solanales; family Solanaceae; genus Nicotiana; species Nicotiana tabacum. The sequence goes on from NC_134103.1 coordinate 88,369,618, forward strand.
CTCGAGAAATGCTTTTCTTTTGGTAATGGTACATCCATATACCTAGTGAAAAGATGTTATACACTCTTTAATCTTGTACCTTATGGACAATTCAATGTGTGGAATCAAGACAATAGAAATCAAGTCAACATTCAAGTTCAATGATTCCTACTGAATGTGTCCATATCGCAAGTGTGAGTGCCAATGTATTTTCCCACAATCCGCATATTTGTTTTCAACTTTCTTGCACGCAGAATCCGTGTACAACCTTGAAACAATCTACGACAAATAATCTTGTATACTTTCGGAGATGACTTATGAACCACGATCTCACGACACTCTTTTATGTTGTACATTCGCGCCGCCCTGCTTAGGCGCGCTTTATCAGTAAAAAAAAATATTCTTTGATAGCACTGTTGGTCTAGATTCTTCCCACATTGTTGTGCGAATGTTGTCAAGATCCCTTGTGAGGGCATCCACATCCGGCATACTGGGCAACTGATTAAGGTACGGAATCCCCCTTGAATGAAAGGGCACATGTGACTCGTACACTCTTGGTCTTACAGGAGGTGGAGTCTGCATATATGGAGCATGCTCATTGGTGGCATCATGCTCCCTCGGCAAATCAGGTTCATCATTTTCATCATCATCACCCTTATCAGGGAAGGGTGTGTCATCTCCAGACTCATCAGCATTGTTGTCATAATCACTACCATCTTTCTAACTCTGTGCATCTGCCAGTTCCTGATTAAATATATCGTCTTCGGACAATTGAGTAAGGACAAGACCTTCAAGTTGCTCGTTTTCACTACACAACCAATAAATAATGAGTTTCTCAAATTCATCCAAATATTACATATAAACTTTATCACTTAACTTACAAATCATAATTTGTCCAATGATGCACATTATCCTATTGCCGATGACTCCCGAATGGACCACCATGATCCAACATACCAAAATTGGGCATATTCCAACTGTCTGTTGGTTCATAACCTGTAAAATGCATATCTGGCCGGTACCCCCTTTGGAATATATGAGTGTTAGTACAAATATAATACATAAAAAATATAGTAATACAAAGAAAAATTAAAATTTACCACTCGGTTTGTGAATTATGTAAACTTGGGGAGAAATTATGTCATCGTTCCTCATTCGCCTGTGGAGATAAGTTTAGATCTGGCCAAACTCTTTCAAACATAACCTATTCGGATAAAACTGCCTCAAAAAAGCCACCCAATGATTGAGGGTTATCCCTATTGTGCGAAACCTCAATATTGCGAATATCTTCAGACTTGACGTACATTTCCAACATTTTTATCATAAGAAGTTTCCGGTGTTCATCTGGAGTCCTCAAAATATCTGTCAGAGTTTCATCGTCTTTGAAGTTAAACTCAACATAACAAGCAACTCCTTGCGGAGTAACAGAATAGAGATATCTTCCGGTTACTTTAATATTAACCGAATATTTCTTCATACTCATTTTCTTACATAACAACGAAACCAATCTATCGTACTCCATTGTAAGTGGAACCTAAGCAATACACTATGGAGAACAACTATAGCGTACTGAGTTATTCTCCACGACAACCTCACCCCCCAATATAATGCAACCCCAATTTTTCGCTTGTTGGACATTATGATAAAATGTAAAATATGTTAAGCAAACAAATATTTCGGAAGACCTAAAAGATCCTGAGTGGATTTTTAACGAAACAATGAAACTCCTTAAATAAGCAAAAAACCAATTCGGGAGTACAATAATTGAGGGTATAGCGCATGCATAAATACGCTATATATGTAGCGCGTATTATGCATGCGCGATAGCCTCAATTATTGGTGGGTCAGTAAAGTTTAAATATAGCGCATGAGACTATACTTTAACGGACAAACGTGCCATTAAAGTATAGCGTATTCAACTCATGTGTTTTATATAAATTGATCATCAATTGGTTTTTTCACCTATTTTTATGCTTTGAGTCCAAAAAAATAACACTTTCGTTCCGGACTCAAACAAACTCAAAGAATTTTATATTAGCAATAGGCATTTTTCTCAACCAAAAAAAGAAAGTTTAATTAGCGAATGACTCCATTATTTCCCTAAAAAAATCTGAATAATATATGCTTTCCAAAAGTTGGTAACATCCTCTCTAGGCGCATTAAGATTATAAATTCTGACTAAACCATATAAAATGAACAAAAATATGGAATCATGTCATTGGTAGTTTGCTGGTGAATACTAAATTAAATTCGAAATGGTCGTTTTATAGCTGTAAAATCAAGTTCTTTTCCATTTCACATGGTTCCTTGTCTTCTAAATCTATGCTAACATTATAATTTAATTGGATATTATAGTAGTAGTTGTTTTTTCTCATTTGATATATAATCTCTAGAGTCTAGATCATTTAATTCCAACTATACGACTGTTTACTCTTCATATTAACTAAAAAAAATGTCATATTAATTATCCATTATTCTTTGGCATGCATTCAAAAAGAAAAAGTCAATATATATATTTTTTGTTGGGACTAACAAATGTTTGGTCAAAGTTGTCTCCGTGTAATCTATATGTTACGGGTACGACCCCTGAAAACAATTATTAATATTTGTATTATGGTAGGTTGTCTATATCACACTCCTTGAGGTGTGCCTTTTCTCCAAACTCTGCGTGAATGCGGGATGCCTTGTGCACCAGGCTGCCCTAGATGTTGGTCAAAGTTTGATGAAATAATTACTAGTAGTATCATTAGAAACTGTTGGAATCTGGAAATTTCAACCTTCCATTGTCAAACAGGAAATGCAGGGTTCTTTCTTAGATAGGCTCTCCCGGAGGCTGGAGATCAACAGCTTCAAGTTTTTGGGTTTATTTACCAAAGAAGTTTTCAAACATGGACTATATATGTGATAGTGATGTTACATTTGATTTTAGAACACTGTTTGGATTGGGATGGATAACAACACTAGTCACGTGTGATTTCTCTTTAATTTAGTCGGGTTCGTGACCCCATGTAGACTAGTATACTCACGTATGAATCAAATATTTAAATTTTATGGGTTTAACCTTTAAATTTTTTAGTATTAAACTTATATTATATTTTTAAAGTTATGGATTCATGTCTACTATCTATTGCAATTTTAATGAAATTTTAGATATAAATTTATGCTTCTCTTCGAAAGTTACAGGTTAAATTGAAATCCGTAACTATAATGTTACATCCGTCCCAAGTTTACTTTGACCATTCTCCATAAAAATATTAGAATTGATACAATGTACAAAAGCAGGGATGATTCTTGAAAATCTATTTAAAACCATTTGCCAATTTGTTGCATATTAAATCCGGGCCAATATATGTTTGGTGGTTAAGTGGTCAAACTCCGTATCAATGGGGTACATGGTCCTTATAATTAACTAGCTAGCAAGTTGTAATTAAGTTATTTTATTTTTCACATTGACGATGGTTATATTTTGACAATAGATAAGTCTTGTATATATTGCAAACCATTCTATAACATGTCAACTTGTACATCCATTCCAATTCATTTTAGATACGGAAAAGGGCCAACAAAATTCCTAACGTATTGAAAATAGTTCAAAAATATCTTCCGTTAATTTTTTTGGTCCGCAAATACCCCTAACGTTTGTTTTTGGGCTCAAACTTACCCCTATATCTAACAGAAGGGCCAACAATACCCATAACGTATTGAAAATGGCTCAAAAATACTCTTCGTTAATCTTTTGGTCCACAAATGCCCCTAACGTTTGTTTTTGGGCTCAAACTTACCCTTATATCTAACAGAACTAACCTGGTCAATTTTTTGACTTTAACTTCGCCATGTGAAATTTTCTTAACCCGTCACGTATATTATTTGTATTAAATAAACCCACTTATATCTTTTAAAATACCCAACGACCCTGACCTGCTCCTATATATTTGGACGGTCGGCTAAAAATAATTACATTGGCTAGTTAAATATATAAAAAAATATACATTGATTATATATAAAAATATGTATATTATACATTAATATTTTAATATATATTTTACATGATATTATTTTTAGGAGAAATTATACGGTGTAGTTTTTTCCTTCAAATTTTGCAGATCTTAACAAGTTTAACAAATATAAATTTTAATTTGCAAACGTAAAAATGATAATGTTCTCTTTATATGAGTCTAAAGGAGAAGCAAAGAAACGGATAGAAAGGAAATTATTTAAAACCTTTAATTATATACATATCCAGGTTAGTTCTGATAGATATAGGGGTAAGTTTTAGCCCAAAAATAAATATTAGGGACATTTGCGGACCAAAAGGTTAACATAGGGTATTTTTGAGCCATTTTCAACACGTTAGGGGTATTGTTGGCCCTTATATTAGATATAGGAGTAGGTTTGAGCCCAAAAACAAACGTTAAGGGCATTTGCGGACCAAAAGATTAACGGAGGATATTTTTGAACCATTTTTAATACGTTAGGGGTATTGTTGATTCTTTTTCGTTCTAGATATATTACTTTGTTTTCTTCCTTATTCAAGAAAGTGACCGCGTTGCTGAGGATGGGGGGCATTATATTAAAAACAACCGGTGTTTGCATCAAAGTAATAAATACATAACATGTATGTTATATAAAAAAGACTTTATGTTATTCAAGAAAGTGATCACACAATTTACTGCATTCTTACATATTAAATTGCTTGATTTGACCAACTTTATGTTGTATTAATTGTCAAAAAAGACTAGTAGGCATAAATGAGAATGGTGGGTTACTAGCCTTCTAACATGCATGCATGTTTAGGAAGAGGAGCACTTTTAAGGAGTGGGCGGCCTCTAAACTTCGCCATAACTATCAAACTTCCGGCGATTTGAATATACAAGAGGACCACCCTTTTTGATTTCCTCTCTATAAATAAAAACTAGTAATTAAATGGATTCATTGCCCCTTCTACAATTTTATTTGGTCCAATATGTACTAAGATTATGACTTTGAGAGACGGCATTTCCATTCAATTTCAAAGAAACGGAAGCAAATGACATTTCACATCCATTTTTTTTTCTTTCTCTCAAGCTTAAGTACACAATATTACATACCTTGAAAAGGAAAATTAACATTTGCAACCTTCTCCTTGCAAGTACTAAGTTTTTTTGGAAATTGTCTTGTAAATAAGTATTTATACGCTGATGACAATTGTGTTTGTGTGAACCTCAATGTGTTCAAAACTCAACCATAGAAATAGAATAAATGAGAAATTTACACGTAATACAACTTATTTAGTACTTAATTAAATAAGTTATAATTACTTTTAGAAAATTATATAAAATACAATTTATTTTAATTTATAACTTTTTATATCCCTAATATCTCTCTTGAGATTCTCTCTCACCTAAAAGGTATTTATCCATATTAATTTTCTCTCAATTTCTCCATTAAAAGATTCGAGTATATCCTAATGTCCCTAACATCTTTCCTCCCTTTTACGTATATAATATATCACCCCCATCCTTCCTCCACCCCACTCTTATACCCTTATTCATACTCCATTATAGTATATTTTTTATCACTTAATTTGGCTTCTCTGTACAATTACTAATGATATATAGTAGTGTCACACCCCAAAACCGAGGAGCGCGACCGACGCTCAACCGAGTGAACCCGCCCGAGCAAGCCTGTTAGATATTTTCTACCCAACTCACCCATGATCAAGAAAAGACATGATCTCATTAATTAGACCGTAGGAAGTTCATGCATACAATACTAAATCGTTTCATTGGTTACTTCACTATTAAGTCTCAAAATACACAACATAACTTGTTTGACTTTTCTAGTACCCATGTACAAACCCACATAGTGTCTACGGAGCCTCTAAAAGATACAAAAGACTTTATGATAGTGCCGACAACAAGGCTCCGGCTATACCTCGAGACGTGATAATAATATAAACAAAAGATACAATACGTGACCCCGGGATGAAGTGGGGCTCATCAAGTCTGCTGGGAAGAAGAAGTGCCACTATCGTTGATCAACATTGCTTGCTATGTAACCACATGCATCCATTTAAAGATGCAGCGCCCCCGACAAAAGGGACGTTAGTATCATCGAATAGCACTAGTATGTATAGCTAAACACCATCTCAATAGAATGAATAATAATGCAAGGAGGAACAATCAAGAATTCAATAAGAGCTTCAGATAATATTAAAGTATCAAGTTAAGGATCACATAAGTTTTCAAGTCAATTTTCATGTTATTAGGTTGGGTGATATTTAGTGCCGATATTTCACAATTCACAATACCACCGTATTCTTACACGAAATCTGATCACGACCCGATCGGCTAGGTCGTCTCACTTGAGACATCAACCATAACCACAATTTTAATTATCATTTTCAGCACAGTCACCACCATGTGTGCGGCATGATGTCCGATCGCGACCCGATCGGCTAGGCCGTATCAACCAAGACGTTACCTTTTTCAGTCAATCATCTCACATCATACTTCTTTCATATCTTTTTGATTCATTGGCACTAGTGATCAAGATTACAAAGTCATTCTTGGCAGTAAGCCGTATTTCATAGTTCCAGTTCCCTTTTCCACATTCAAATATCATTATCATTATCAACAACAATAAGGCTTCCCATTCAAGACATTAAATTCACATATGAGCAATTTGAGGATCGTAGGCACATAGAGGCTTTTCATACAATTTGGCATAACAACCTTTATTCGATCTTGACATGAAGTCATAACATTTCTAACACATATTCCATATTTTGAACAAATCTTCAAATGGCAAGATGACACGATGAAGCATTTAGAATAAATATTGAACATACATCCTTCAACATAACCACATTAGGAATAGCCAATTCAATAATGATCAAGGACTTACACCAATTATATGAACATCGTGGGATTTGATTCTAAGAAAAAGGGGGTTTAGCCAACATACCTCAATTCAGCTTCCTTTAAACTCTAAAACGTTCCGAAATTCTTAACACTTCGATCTATTTTAGAAATATAACAAGTTGGACCAAAATTAGGAAGATGGTCATGATTCTAGCTCTTTTGAGCATATTATTAAACACTAGGTGTGCATCAATGTTTTAAGGCCCTTTTTGTGGAAGATTACATCATTCCCCAATCCATTCTCTACCATTTTTAGCTCACAACTTTTCCACACACTGCAAGAATACATGCATGCAAGACAACAACTCCCCACACTCAAGAATTGTCTCTCTAATTATCCCATTTTTGTAAATTTTTGAAATTTAGAGCTAGGACAAAGATTCTTACCTTTAGGATGAAGACTTCCTTTGTTAATCCTCAATGATTGAGCAAGAATTGATGGATAAAAGGTTGAAGGTTTCTCCCCCATTCTAAGAACTCTCTCTCACTCTAAAAATATCAGAAATTTGCTCAAAATGGGCTATGGTATCTGTTTTAACGAAGAAGGGTCAGGTTTAAAAGTACCAAAAATGAAGCCCCGGAACCGGATATGCGGTCGTATATGCGACCACAAAATAAATATGCGGTCCGCATATCGGTCACACAATTGCCTTCCGGAACTGGACAAATCTGACTCAGTTTGTGGTCATTATGCGGCCCGCAGACCTGTTCTGCGGTCGCATAATGCACCGCAGAACCTCCCTTCGAAAAATTCTAAAACTGGATATGCGATCATAGTACGGCCCGCGAAATGGTTATGCGATCGCATAATGGGCTGCGAAAATGACATAAACATGACCCAGAAAACTGCCTCACTCTGCGACCATTATGCGGTCCGCAGAGTGATTCTGCGGCCGCATAATGGGCCGCAGAAATGCCTATTTCTGCCCAACATTTTCCTTCAACTCCCCACACACTATTCAATCCAAAGAATTTCTTCTATTATTAGCCTCCACGCCTGCCCCGGCATCTCGGAACCCCGATTTTTAGAAAAATTTTCACGTGGCTTTACAAGTAGTATATTATATATTCTATATTCTATACATGATATTATATACTTATATATGTGTATATAGTATAACATAAATTAAAGGTAGACTGTAATAAAATTATTCTATGTGAGATTTTAAAAGTATTACTTAATATTTGTACATTGTATAATTACTATGATATATATGTATTACACATTGTGTATTATGTGTTTATATAAAGTATAATTGTTAAACCTAATAACTCCTCATGTTTCTTGAAGATGATTTTCTCTAATTAAAATGATGTTGATAGTGATGAATTGACTGTAGAAAAATATTCCTACAGTAGAAAAATATTCCTACGATAAGTATATCAAAGTGAAAATAATTTGAAAGAAAAAAAGAATCCCAAAATGTAGAACCTAGTTTAATGGAGGATGCAACATATTTTTATGGAGGATGCCTCCTGGTAATGAGATAATATTATCATGGTAACCTAAAGCATTTATAGTAATAATCTTTAATTAACAAAAAAGAGAATTTTAAGGGACTAATTATGGATACGTTTCAAAATTAGATTCTTTTTTTATAGGTACTTTGCCGTATTTTAGGCTATATGTTTTATACATTTATTATGTTTATGTTGTAGAATATGTTATTATTTTAATTGTTGTAAATTCTGGAATATTTATGAATTCATACGTAAACATGAAAAAATCCCAAATAGAATTAGTATGAAGTACAAATTCTAGACGGCCCTTATAAAAGGATAGGTAATTTATTGAGACCAGTTACACTATTTTGAGAATAGAATTTTTTTCTTAATTAATCTATAGATCACGGGGTCAAGCCGTGAAAACAATCTTTAATATTTGTATTAGGGTAGACTATCTACGTCACAACTAGGGTACCCCTTTTTTAATTGTAGCTATAAATAAATATAATAGGAATGAGAGCGAGTTAGCGAGTCAGCAAGATAGCTGTTTTGAGGGCAGAATCAGAGATCAAGGGGGGGAAATATAGAAATTATAGGGGAAAATAAACGAAGAAGGGAAATAAAAGGTACTGTGGGGAATGATTGTAAATGATATGATCCATTTGACCGGAGATTACAAGATTAGTAATAGTAAACATAGGAAATCATTTACAATTATTTTCTATCATTCAAATTATAACAACTTATATTGTATTATTTGCTCGAAATGAGAAGTTGAATAAAACTTAAAGCCGTAATAACAAAATTAACAAATAAAATATCTTTAAATTTTATACATAATGTGGGTGTATTTTCAAATTTTCAAATAGCCTGTCCTCTTATTTTACAAGTGTTCTATCTAATGCCAAATGGCCTAAGAAATATATTAGTTGACTTCTTGCATGAAGCCTTAAAGCCAAGTGTTGAAGGGCTTTGACAAGTACAACAACGACCCAGTATAGTCCCACAAGTGGGGTCTGGGGGAGGATAGTGTGTACGCAGACCTTACCTCTACCCCGATGGGGTGAGAGGCTGTTTTCGAAATACCCTCGGTTGAAGGGATTTGACAAGTGGCTATGCAAATCTACCACGTGTCTTCGTGCATGGAAGACTAGGTACACTTGTTAATATTAAAGCCAAGTGGACTAATATATTTGGACATATGTTAAAAGACTCCCCACACTCGTCATACATGCAACCTCCCTAATTGCCTATAAATAGGTTGTGGATTAGTGTCACAATCCAAAACATAGCATGTCGTGATGGCACCTAACGTGATACTAGGCAAGCCGACACTTCAAAATACTTCTAACATTTTTAAATGAAAAATAAGAATAACACAGATGTAAATCATCAAAACCCTCAAAACTAAATAGAAAGTCAAAACTCAATATGGAAATTCCCAACATCGGGGTGTCACTGAGTACATGAGCGTCTATACAACACAAGTCTATAAATACTGTCTATGAAAGACTAAAACTAAGTACATAAAGCTGAAAGATAGGGAAGGAGAGACAAGGTCTGTGAACGTCGGGCAGCTTCCTTGGAATCTCCAAACAATCAAGTTGGGCAAAGAAATCAACACCCACCATGTCCGGAAATACCTGGATCTGCACACGAGTACAGATTGTAGCGTGAGTACAACCAACTCAGTAAGTAACAAGACTAAATAATGGACTGAAAGTAGTGACGAGCTCCATAGATATAGTTCAATTACAGAAATTACAACATAGAAAGATAGACATGCTTTCAAGTTCAACAATTAAACTCAGTGCAAGTAAGATAAATCAACTCTGAATGGTGTGAGGAATACGGCCTCTCTATATCTAAATGCCAATGTGCATGCTGTATGTAATGCACCACATTAGAAGTTTCGTGTACTCACACTCTCAGAATAATCAATCACGCAGTACTGTATATGACAAATCTAGCCCAGGGAATATCATCCCAAATATATATGTATATATCGACTGACAGTCAGTCACTCAGTATTGTATAAGGCCAATCCAGCCGAGGGAAGATCCATCCCTAAATATAAATGTTTCGGGCAAGATCCATGCCTAGGGAAGATCCACCCCTCAATATAAATCAACTACACTCACTGTGGGTGTGCAGACACCGAAGGTGCTCCTTCAGCCCAAGCTCTATAACAAACCGATCATGGCATAAATCAATAAAACATGATGCGACGTGCAACTCGATCCCATAAATATCCTCACAATCAAGCCATCGGCCTCACTCAGTCATCAACCTCTCTAGTCTCTCGGGCTCTCAATAATCATGATAATTCGCCCAAACAATAATGATATAATGTATCAATAATGAACAATAGAAACTGAGATGTAATAATATGCAAGTAAAACTGTGACTGAGTACAAAACAACAATTTAGTAGATAATTCAACATGTACACGACCTCTGTGAGTCCCTACAGTGCCAACACAAAGTCTAAACATGATTTCTACCATGATTTGCAGTTCAATTTCTATAACACATGGAGAATATACGGATAACAACAGATTTTTCAACTATTCAGTTCCATGGAATTGACCAAGTCATAATTTCTACGGTGCATGCCCACACGCCCATCACCTAACATATGCGTCACCTCAAAACCAATCACATGATACATATTAGGGGGTTTCATACCCTCAGAGCCAAATTTAGAACTGTTACTTACCTCAAACCGTGCAAATTCCTACTCTAACATGTTCTTTCCTCGTGAATCGGCCTCCAAATGCCTCGAATCTAGCCACAAATAGTTGATACAATCAACACGAGCTAAAGAATTTAATACCATAAGAAAAATACTAAGTTATTAATCAAAAGTCAAAAATCGACTCAAAATCCGCCCCCCGGGGTCCACATCTTGAAATCCGATAAAAGTTATAAAACCCAAAAGCCCATCCAACCACGAGTCCAACCATACAAAATTTACCAAAATCCGACACCAAATCGCCACCCAAAACCCCAAATCAAACTCTCCAAATCTCTAGCCTCAAATTCTCAAATTCCACCTTAAATAACCACAAACTA